>NW_016819845.1:1256264-1267222 GCF_001698545.2 Rhinopithecus bieti | reverse complement strand
AAAAAAAAAAAAAAAAAAAACTGAAAACAGGGATCCCGGATGTAGCCTCGATGTCCCCCATTAAACGGTAATATTTCAGGCGTCGGCTCACACTAATCTTTCAAACTGTCATCGCAAGCCACCCGGCCAGCAGATTCACTTAACAGCGCTCCCAGGAACCTCGTTCCGAGCTCTTTTCAGCGAGACATTTAATTGAATCGGATGTGGCTCGTTTGCCAGACGTCACCGCCTCAGCGATAGGCAACCCCTCCAACGCCCCCCCCCCCGCCCCAAAAACAATCTTCAAAGGCAAGGCGGCCCCCTAAGCTAGGTTAATTTAGAGCCATAACGGTAACGTGGCCAAAAGTTCAGGCGAGGAAGGGCCACAGAGGCCGCTGACATGCAGTTCCCTCCAAGGAGAATTTGGGTTGGGAGGTGAAGAGGTGGGGGAACAGGTTTCCTGGGCCTTGAGAGCTCCACATTTAAGAAAAGGCATCCTCCACAGACTAGGCTAACAATTCCAGACCCCCAGTAGTCCCTGGCTCAGAAACTCGATGCGTGATTTCAGCGTGGCGGCCCAGGCCTGTTACTGACGGCTGGCGCCTAGAAGCCGGGGTCAGGGCTTTGCGCGCCTCCTCGGCTGCCCTGTGGAGCTCACCTCTCCATTGCCCTAGCATGGAGGCCCCAGGTCCTGGGAGTGTGGCTTTGATGAGGAACAGGAAAAGTCCCAACATCAGGCCAGTGCTTGACTTCACTTGCGTCGGCGTCTCAGACGGCCCACTGTCGGGCTTGAGCACCCAAGAGGCTCGTTCTGGACAGACACTATTTTGTCTCCACATATTGTGCGTTTCCTCCGTACCTTAGGCGCGCGTGCGGGAGCTGTGTCTTTAGGTAGCTTTTGGCCCTGCGCCGCCTTTATTCTACTCCAAGCGCCTCTTGCCATCCCTCACTCCGCAAAGAGCCAAGCCCTCCACGTCCCCATTCTCAGCAAGTCCACGCGTCCCGCCCAGCTTCCTGCCCGCGGTTCCCTGCACCAGCCAAGGCCGTGCGAAGCCAACGCTTTTCCACTGACAAATCCTGTCATCCCCAGCTCTAGGAGGCGTCCTTAACCTGGGGCCACTCTGCCTCCCCAGACTGCTGAGTTGTAAGCAAAATAAAACTCCTCTCTGCAGTGTTCTGGGGAATGGAGAAGACCCCAAGCTTTCATAAGACCTCCCAAGGAGTGCAGGGACCCAGAGAAATGAGACCCACCAGGGCAGGATCTGGCCATTTAGCTGGCGCTCCTGAAACTCGGGCAGATTTGTCTGACTTCTGCGCCCTACTCTACTGACCCTGTGGCTAAAAATGATCACGATCACCTCACCTGCCCTGCTTCCCCCACGCGTCTGACGGAGCCGCAGGGCTGCCCCACTCGGAGTACGGCCCAGAGGCCTTGGAGAAATCCTGGTCTAGCTGGGCTCAGAGGAGCCCTGCCTCCCTGAGAGCTAAACCTGGGCTAAGGCCCTGAAACCTCGAGGTTGGCAGAAGCCTGAGGGCCTTGCTGCTAGGCAGGGAGGGCACAGGAAAGAGGGGGGTAGTATCCGCGGCCTCCAAACAGGGGAAACAAGGTGGCTAGTAGCTGGGGCACTCCACAAGACAGGTGTCTCCTGGGAAGCTGAGCTTACCAGCTGGGATTCCTGATTTATTTCATTATTAAGGGGAGAGGCATTTCCCTGGGAGAGTCCTGGCAGTGACTGATGCCCCCTGGAGTTGTGCTGTGCCTAACTCTACTGTAGGAGGCAGCCACTCCTACCCCACCTGGCCATCACTCACCTTGCCCTTACTTTCCTTGACTCATCCAGAAGCACCCAGAGCCTGGGGCATGACTGGCCCTGTAGGCCAAGCCAAACTGAACCCCCGAATTGTCCAGAATCTCCCTCTCCTGCTATCCCCAAAGCCAGTCCTGTCCTCCAGGCTTCTCTTCCTACCACCTTCAGTAATAAAGCCTTCCTCAAATCACTCCCCTCCCGACCGCTTCCCACCCCATCCTTCTCTCTCCCATTCTGGTTTGGGTGCTGAGGAATATTTCTTCAAACCCACACCCATCCAGCCCTGCCCAGAGGCCTGACTCTGCATGCCTCTGGTAGGCTTTTCAGGCTCACATTAGGGAGCAAACGCAGGCTGCAGGAGCAAAAGGAGACCCTTCCAAATGTGTCCTGGCCCCTTTAAAAAAGGGGGGAGGGGTTTTTTTTTTTTTTTTTTTTTTTTTTTTTTAGCCCTATGACTATATTAGGTGACACGAAACTGCTCATCGCTCCTGTCATCGAGGCCCCTGGCCCAATGGCAGGCTGAGTCCCCCTCCTCTGGTCTGGTCCCGCCTCTCCTGCCCCTTGTGTTCGGCGCTACCTGCTGCCCGGACACATCCAGAGCTGGCCGGCGGGTGCGCGGGCGGGCGGCGGCACCATGCAGGGAAGCTGCCAGGGGCCGTGGGCAGCGCCGCTCTCCGCCGCCCACCTGGCGCTGTGAGACTGGCGCTGCCACCATGTTCCCCAGCCCTGCGCTCACGCCCACGCCCTTCTCAGTCAAAGACATCCTGAACCTGGAGCAGCAGCAGCGCAGCCTGGCCGCCGCCGGAGAACTCTCTGCGCGCCTGGAGGCCACCCTGGCGCCCTCCTCCTGCATGCTGGCCACCTTCAAGCCAGAGGCCTACGCCGGGCCCGAGGCGGCTGCGCCGGGCCTCCCAGAGCTGCGCGCAGAGCTGGGCCCCGCGCCTTCACCCGCCAAGTGTGCTTCTGCCTTTCCCGCCGCCCCCGCCTTCTATCCGCGTGCCTACAGCGACCCAGACCCAGCCAAGGACCCTCGAGCCGAAAAGAAAGGTGAGGCGGAAACACAGGCCCCCTTCTCCCATCCTGGGTCGCTTTCGCCCCCAAGAAACTCAGGGCCAGGAGGAGGAGACGCGCCCGTGGGCCGAGGGCTGGGGTCCGGCGGGGGGCTCAGAATGTAAGATGCCTGGTGTTGTCGCCAGGGCTCCCGCGCCCCGCGTCCAATCGGAGATTCAGAGGAAATGCCAGATTGAAAGGATCAAAAGCAAGAGACCAAAAAACGTTTACCCCCGGCCTAACAAAGCCCCGGGCGGCTTCGGCTCTGCTCCTGAGTCTGGTAGAAAGTTGAGAAATCGGTTTATGATAGACAGAACAGACAAGTAGATAATCTCTGTTTTTAAATCTCCTTTGGATTTACGGATCTTTTTAAGGATCTGATGAGAACCACTAAACAGAAATTGAAATGTTGCTCACGACACGCTTTTGCGTACAATCGGAGGAGGGTCCTGGACCTTCTTTCTGCAGCCCACCCGCGACCCGGGTTTCTGGGGTCTTTCCTTCTTTGCGCCAGGAAAGTGAAGTCTGGGATCCAGGGCCTTGATATTAAAATGGGATACTGCGGAGCCTCAGGAATCTGACTTCGCTTTATTTTTTCAGCACAACTTCCTGGCGCGGCGAGGGCGGAGAGGTTCCCTCGTGGAAAAGTTAGGAAATGTTGCGCTACCGCGGGCGCGGGGGAATGGACGAGATGGGTGCGGGATCATCCTGCAGGCCATCCCAGGATCCGGGAGGGAGGCCGGCCCGGCCGCAGAAAGGGGCCTGCTGGGAGACCCTCGCCGGAGGCAGGAGCCCGGGCGATTCCTGGGAGGCCGCAGGCGCTGGGCGAAGGGCCGCTGTGAGCCGGAAGAGAATTCGGAGGTTGAGGAATAGAGGCCTATGAAAAAATTCGGGCGGGCACGGCGGCTAGAACTGATAGCTACCAATTCGAGGAAGCCAGCAAGGCAGGTTCCGAGGCCGCCTGCCCACCCGCGGCTTCTTGGACACTGCGCAAACCCTGCTGGGGCCAGGCTGGAGCCTCGGATCACCAAACCAACACTCCGGGCCTTCTGTTTCTTGATTCCTTAATTTTGAGATAAGACCGTCCCTAGGAGTGAGGCCTCGGTCTCTGTTGGTTTAACTTCTCAAACCAAACTAGCCGTAATTCAGTTCACCCCAGAGCAACACCTGGTTTTATTTATTTTATTTTATTTTATTTTTTTCAGTCAGAAATTTTAAGTCACCGTCTGTCTCCCTCACCAGGGTGTGAACTGCCCCGAGGGCAGAGATCTCTCCAGAGCCTTGTTCTCCAGAGCCTTGAGCCGAGCCTCACTTTCGACAAATGCTGAGTGAGACGTGTCGGTGGCTCCCAGTGCACTTGGCAGAGTGAGCCGCAGCCAGCTGGGCTCTCCAGGCAGGACAGAGTGGCATCCACGAGGATCCCTTACCATTATTGTGCGGCCGCGCTCCGTAGGTCAAGCCGCTCTTACCAAGCGTCTCTCTGCCTCTCTGTTCCCCCTCAGAGCTGTGCGCGCTGCAGAAGGCGGTGGAGCTGGAGAAGCCAGAGGCGGACAACGCGGAGCGGCCCCGGGCGAGACGGCGGAGGAAGCCGCGCGTGCTCTTCTCTCAGGCGCAGGTCTATGAGCTGGAGCGGCGCTTCAAGCAGCAGCGGTACCTGTCTGCCCCCGAACGCGACCAGCTGGCCAGCGTGTTGAAACTCACGTCCACGCAGGTCAAGATCTGGTTCCAGAACCGGCGCTACAAGTGCAAGCGGCAGCGGCAGGACCAGACTCTGGAGCTGGTGGGGCTGCCCCCGCCGCCGCCGCCGCCGCCTGCCCGCAGGATCGCCGTGCCAGTGCTGGTGCGCGATGGCAAGCCATGCCTAGGGGACTCGGCACCCTACGCGCCTGCCTACGGCGTGGGCCTCAATGCCTACGGCTATAACGCCTACCCCGCCTATCCGGGTTACGGCGGCGCGGCCTGCAGCCCTGGCTACAGCTGCACCGCCGCTTACCCCGCCGGGCCTTCACCAGCGCAGCCGGCCACTGCCACCGCCAACAACAACTTCGTGAACTTCGGTGTCGGGGACTTGAATGCGGTTCAGAGCCCCGGGATTCCGCAGAGCAACTCGGGAGTGTCCACGCTGCATGGTATCCGAGCCTGGTAGGGAAGGGACCCGCGTGGCGCGCCCCTGACTGATCCCACCTCAAGAGCTCCCTGACTCTCCGGGGGAGAAGGGGCTCCCAACATGACCCTGAGTCCCCTGGATTTTGCATTCACTCCTGCGGAGACCTAGGAACTTTTTCTGTCCCACGCGCGTTTGTTCTTGCGCACGGGAGTTTGTGGCGGCGATTATGCAGCCTGCAATGAGTGATCCTGCAGCCTGGTGTCTTAGCTGTCCCCCCAGGAGTGCCCTCCGAGAGTCCATGGGCACCCCCGACGGAACGACCAGTGAATTGGGACTGAGCCCGGGCACACGGGGCCTGAGATCCGACCGCCCATTCCGCGAGCCAGGGCCGCCCATTCCGCTAGCCAGGGCCGGGCGCCCGGGCCTTTGCTATCTCGCCGCCACCCACCCACGCACCCACCCACCCGTATTTATGTTTTTACCTATTGCTGTAAGAAATGAGGATCCCCTTCCCATTAAAGAGAGTGCGTTGACCCCGCACGTGTGCTTCTTTCAGCTTGCGGCGCTTCAGAAACAGGAGAGAGGTGGCCGCCCGGGATTGGTCTCAGATCTCAGGCACAGGCATTCGCTGAGTAAATTGATAACATTGATACTAATAAAAACTAACCCTTGCTGGAACCATACTGGTTCCGTGTCGGGCACTTTCTGAGATTGTCTCATATAATTCTCAATAATCAAAAAAAAAAAAAAAATCCTGTTTTAAAGTTTAGAAACGGAGGCCCGGAGGGATTTAATGACTTACCTGCGGGCAAATAGCCAGTACTAGGCGAACTCAGGTTAAATTCTGGTTGTCTCACTTCAGAGACCGCCTTCCCTGTGCTCCCAAGCTCCCCTCCTTGAATCCTAATGTGTGCCAGGCACGGTTCCAGGCACCGGGCATTAAATGGAAAGCAAAAGAACCTGGGCCCTCTAGCTGGAGAGCACTGTGATCATCCCACTTAAAAGAACTCCTTAGCCTGTTTACAGATGGAAAAGCCAAGAACCCCAGCCCTTGTCAAGCGTTCTCAGGCTCCTCAGATGCCGCCTTGGGGCCTCATCAGCTGCCCGCCTGACTGAGTGCCGGGGCTGGACCCCATAGAGGTGTCTGCAGAAGGTGCTCACCTCTAGCCCTGGTGAGGCCCCATAAATTCACATGGTCCAAGGGAGCCCCTAAGCCCTAACCTTACTGATGTCCTTTCCTTAGGGCATTTAATTTCACCATAGTTCTGACCAACAAATGTCACTGCTGTCCTGATTTTATAGATGAGAAAACCGAGGCTCTGTGAAATCAACTTTAAACCCTGCTTGTTATGGGACTTGCTCCCTGCATGCCTCCGTGGTGGTGGTGGTGATGGTGGTGGTGGTGGTGGTGGTGAAGGTGTGGTGGTGGTGGTTGCTGTTGTTTGTAAAATGAGGATAACAAACATACCTTGCTCTCATCCTGGATTGCCAGTCAGCAGGTGCTGGGACCTGACCTCCAGTTCCTCTATCACCAGCCCCAGAGCCTGAGGAACTAACCCAGGATCTTTTTAAGATGCTTCTTTAAAAGAGACCAAAGCCGGGGCAGTTGAGGATTTGTTTTCTCACTGGATATGGATTTTTCTGATATTTTGCCCAGGAAGCACTGAGTTGGAGGCCTGGGGCATTGGGACATCCAGCTGATAGCCCCCTGATGCAGCCAAAGCATTGTTTGTGGCAGCCAGGGACTGAGTGCTTCTGAATGTTCCTCTGACTCCCAGTAAGAGTTGCCAGGCTGGTCTGGCACAACCAGGAGCTGTCCTACTGCCTCACCAGGAACCATGCAGCCCTACCAATGCCTGTGTTATCTCTCTGGGTAAGTGCCACACGCCCGTGGAAGAGGGGAGGATGCCAGGAGGTTCTAAGTGCTACCACTGTCTATACCCAGTGTTACCACTGGATGCAGTGGGATACAAGGGCAGTGGAGTGCAAGCAGTCTACCATCGCAGGGTTCTGTGCTGTGCTGTGGGAAGGGAGCGGAAAGGGCTATGCTCAAGGCTGGCTGAGTAGAAGAAGGGACCTGAAGGTCTGAGCCAGCTGGCAGCTGGAGAGGGCCATCAGGAGTGGAAGTAGGATGGTCACCTCAGCCCTGGCATTCCGCCTCCTAGGCCTCCGACCCTGCTGTGAGCCATTAACATGTTCCCATCTCAGTCTTATGGAGGGGCACGCCGAGGCTCCTCCGGGTTGCCAGACCGTCTCCTGAGCAGGATAGTGCTCTCCTGCTAGGCAGTCCCAGCCCACAGCCCCAGCAGGCGGCCTTACTCACACAACTGGGAAATCCTTCTATCTGAAATGACCCATATTTGCTCTTAACCAGATCACTGTGGCCTTCGTCCTGCACTCATGTGGGCCTTTTTCATCTTACAGGTGCCTGCAGTAACATTAGAAATAATATTTATTTCACTAAACCTTTTGCCACGAGGATTTCTCCATGATACCTCCCTCTTTATGTGTCATACTCTCCCTTCGGGGATCAGCTGACTGAGCCAGGATCTCCTGCAGCTTTCCCAAGGCACTCACAAAGGCTCACAACTGCTGGCTGGCTGGCATCTGCCAGGGCTCACCAGTGCCAGCACCCCCGGCTAAGTGTATACAGGAGTTCTCTCACCTAACCCATCTTCATTTGCAGACCGGGAAACTGAGGAGGTTACGTGGATGGTCGAGATCATCCAGTCCCTAAGTGGGAACGGGAGCTGGGAAACACACAGGATAATTACTGGGGAGCTTGCTCCTGAAGCCAGAGCCCACCGCACTGCGGATGTCTCTCCAGTAAAGATGCAGCCAGACTGGCTCCCGGCCGCGCTGAGCGGACCCCAGACTCTTGCCAGTGGGGTGAGAGTCTCAGGCCTCATATCCGGGCTCATGGTGGGGCAAGCTGTAGATGGCAGAACTCAAGGAGGCAGCATGGACTGCCCTTGCCTGACTGGAGCGAGGCTTTCCCGCCTGGGTGCTGAGTCAGGGAGCGAGGACTCAGGCCGGGACAGGATCAGAAGTACCTTAAACTAACGACGCCCCCTGTTTACATAGCGACCCCCACTCCAATTATGTCGGTGATATTTGTTTTGTTTTCAATTGCTAATTGTATAAACGATGCATTCAGGGTAAGAAAACTCAACCGGCACAGAGAAAAGCAAAACAAAGGAGAAGTGTGGGGCGCCTCCGAGGTGGCAAAGCCAGCGGAGATGAGGGTGGCGCAGGCATGAGCTCTCCATGCCCAGGGCGCCAGGGAGGCACCTAGGGGACTCATTTCATTTTAGTATTTTAAAATCGAACAAGAACACGCAGCAGTTTAAAAAAAAATAGTAATTGGAGATAAACAGCCAAGTTAAAAGAAAAAAATCGGGGAAGGAAGGTAGGTTTATTTTAAAAGAAAGAAAAAAAATCAGCTGGGTGGTTCTTGGCAAAGGCGGGTCGGGGCTGGGGGTTCCCAGCACTACAGGCCAGTCCACCGCCTCCCACCCGGCCCCGCAGCACTGACTGGCCCCGCGGTCCCTTCGTTTCCTCGGGTCATTCCCAGCCCGCAGGCACGTGTTCGGCCAAATCAGAATGGCTCCTGTCCTTTTATTTTGTTTAGATTTCACCTTAAGTGGACGCCACATTGTGTATCTAAATACCTGTATTTTTAACAGACGCGCAGAAGCCGCAGGGTTCACCGCAGACTCTCTTCACTCGATCCCGCGCGAGGGTAGCACCGTCTTCCCCGCAGCGCCCGCCCCTCGCATCCTCAGGGAAGCATTCCGGGCTCAAGCCCTGCGCTTCTCTGCCGCAGGCAACAACTTTGTGGCCCCTAAGGCTTGCTGACTCCCCTACCAGGCTGAGCTCCTGGAGAAAGGGACCTGTGGCCTGCATTTAATTTATCACTCTCAGAATTTACCGCGTGCCAGGCACTGTTCTGAGCTCTTTACAAGTGAACCCATTTAATCCCTTTTTATACCTCTGGGTTCTCGTGAGGAAACAGATGAAGGATTCATTTTAAACCCAGAAAGGAGGAGTACGTTGCCCAGGGTCACACAGCTGGTCAGTGTCAGAGCTTGGTTTCAAGCCCAGGCAGGCTGGTTCCAGAGCCCCAGTACGTGGTGTGATCCCATCCCCAGTTCAGGACTGGCAAAGAGTAGGCGCCAAGAAATGTTTGTCTATTAAAGTGTACAGACATGATATTAGCTAACAACTCCTGGATGATTTCTATGTGCCAGGCACAACAAATTATGAGAGAAGCACACTTCTTAACTCCCTTTGAGCCTGAGAGGAATCTCAGACGGGATGGTGGCAGCTGGGACTCCAGGGATGCAGCCTGGCCCTCTTGCTGCGTCTCAGAGGAGAGCTCACCCCAGTGGTGGGCAGTGAAGACCCCCGAGGGCACCCTCAGAGCACCATGGGCTCCCCACCCTGCTGCAGCCCACGGCTGCGTGGAATAACAGTATGGATTATTGCCTAACATCTGTTGGTGCTTACTTTGCGCCAGGCCCAGGGCTAAATGCTTACCCTGCAAATCTCATTCTGTCATTTTCCAAGGAGGAAATTGAAACCTAGAGAAGTTAAAAACATCACCTACCTAAGGCCACTCCAGTAGTGTGGAGTAGGGAAACTGGTGCTGGAATCCAGATGGTTCCAGAGAGCCCTAGCTCTTCAACCCACTCTCAGCAGCTCCCAAACTTGCCCGAAGACACAAACTGCCTGGAGGCCGGGACAAACCCCAACCCTTGCCTGCCCCAGCTCCCTTGAATTGGACTCCCCAGGGACAGGCCCTGCGAGACGGCATTGGTGGCCAGGTGATTCTCATCATTTGGCAGGTTGGAGAACCACAACTGCTACCAGCAGAGGCCCCAGACTGCCCAGGCTCCAGTTCTTGAGGGCCCGCGAGAAACTGGAGTCAGATTTCCCCTCTCCAGGCCCTGCTCTTCTATCTCAGGGTCTCTGTGTGTTTGCTGTGATCCAGTGGCTGAGACACAAGCCAGGCAGCTCTGGGGACCCTGGGCAGGAGAGTGGAATGGTGGAGGCTGGGAGAGAGAGACTCTGGGACATGCCTGTCTCAGTCTGGACCTCAAAGCCATCCCTGTGGCTTGTGAAGCTCAGGTCCTGCCAGTGCTGCTATGGAGAGAAGAGCAATTTGGGGGGACTATTCAGAGACAGTTCATTTGTTCTACCCAGATCCTAAACTCCACATCAGAGTCCTGCAGGAAGCAGACTAGGGGCAAACCAGCCTCCATGGGGGCTTATAGTATGCCAGGCTCTCTGTGTGAGCTCACTGATGCCTTGAAATCTGCTGTTCATTGTGGAGTCCATTTTACAGATAAAGAAAGTGAGCCTTAAAATGGTTTTGTTGGGGCCGGGCGCAATGGCTCATGCCTGTAATCCCAGCACTTTGGGAGGTCCAGTTTGGCGGATCACGAAGTCAGGAGATTGAGACCATCCTGGCTAACACGGTGAAACCCCGTCTCTACTAAAAATACAAAAAATTAGCTGGGCGTGGTGGCAGGAACCTGTAGTCCCAGCCACTCGGGAGGCTGAGGCAGGAGAATGGCCTGAACCTGGGAGGCGGAGCTTGCAGTGAGCGGAGATCCTGCCACTGCACTCCAGCCTGGGTGGCAGAGTGAGACTCCATCTCAAAAAAAAAAAAAACGAGGTTTTGTCAGGCCAGGCATGGTGGCTCATGCCTGTAATTCCAGCACTTTTGGAGGCCGAGGCAGAAGATTGCTTGAGCCCAGGAGTCCAAGACCAGCCTGGGCAACATAGGGAGACCTTGTCACTACAAAAGCCATAAAAAAAATTAGCTGGGCATGGTGGTGCATCCCTGTGGTCCCAGCTACTCAGGAGGCTGAGGCAGGAAGATCGCTTGGGCTGGGGAGGTCACGGCTGCAATGAGCCATGATTATGCCGCTGCACTCCAGCTGCACTCCAATCTGGGCAACAGAGTAAGACTTTGCCTCAAGAAAAAAAAAAAAAAAAAAAAAAAAAAA
>NW_016819845.1:1247341-1256025 GCF_001698545.2 Rhinopithecus bieti | reverse complement strand
AAAAAAAAAAAAAAAAAAAAAAAAAAAAAAAGTTTGTCACTTTCCCTATTCCTGAAGTTAGAAAGTAGCCAAGCTAAGTTCCATCACCAAATGCCTATCTGTCCAGAATACCCCAAACTATCCCCAGTATCTTGAACTCCAGCGTAGCAGACATCTTGAAATGGTCTCATATTAGCCTCACAGCACTCTCTTTACCCCCTGCCCCTGACTGGGTGTCTCTGCCCTCAGCTTTGTGGGTGAGATCTTTAAAATAAGTGGCTGTAGGCTGAAGGTGCCTCCTGCAATTAACCAGTTCACCCAGGCCCTGGACCACCAAACAGCTACTCGGTGCTTAAGCTGGCGCACAAGTACAGACCAGAGACAAAGCAAGAGAAGAAGCAGAGGCTTTTGTCCCAGGCCAAGAAGAAAGCTGCCAGCAAAGGGGACATCCCAACTAAGAGACAGCCTGTCCTTTGAGCAGGATTTAACACCATCACCACCTTTGTAGAGAACAAGAAAGCTCAGCTGGTGGTGACCGCACACAACGTGGATCCCATTGAACTGGTCTCCCTGCCTGCCCTGTGTCACAAAAGGGGGATCCCCTACTGCATTATCAAGGTGAAGGTAAGACTGGGAAGTGTAGTCAGCCCACAGAAAGACCTGCACCACTGCCACCTTCACACAGGTTAACTCAGAAGACAAAGGAGCTTTGGCTAAGCTGGTGGAAGCTATCAGGACTAATTACAATGACAGATAGGATGAGATCTGCCATCACTAGGGAGGCAATGTCCTGGGTCCCAAGTCTGTGGCTCACATCGCCAAGCTCAAAAAGGCAAAGGTTAAAGAACTTGCCACCAAACTGGGTTAAATGTACACTGCTGAGTTTTCTGCACATAAAAATAATTAATATAAATTTTCCTTCAAAAAAATAAAAAATAAAATAAGTGGTTATATGGAAAGGAGTTTGCATTTTCAATTAATGCAACCATTCATTATTCATTATTGTCCTTCTGTGGCCCTTCATAAATTCCCATGCAATTTCAGCAATAGGAAACATGTATTGCTAACAATGTTAGTTTAGCTTTCTCTTTACAAAAACAATTTTTAGGGATGGGGTCTTGCTCTGTTGTCCAGGTTGGGCTTGAACTACTGGGCTCAAGCAATCTTCCCACCTCAGCCTCATAAATAGCTAGGACTACAGGTGCTCCACCATGCGTGGCCTCTTCCTGTAAATTAAAAAGAATAGCTTCCCCTTCCCCCCAACGCCAGGCAAATTTGATGCTTAATTATCACCATATTTGTTCTCTCTGGTGGCTATTTTCACATCTTTCCATGATCCAGATTTCCTAACCACCTAGTGTAAACTCTTCAAAAGCCTGTCAAAAATATTTGAGGCTTAAACAATGTAAATAAATAAATGATGGTTTGAAATATCCCTAAATGTTTTCCAGATTCAGTGCACTCTTAATCAAAGGGCTAAGAGTGTATTTGTGTATTCATTACAGAATGAATAGAATGAATATTCACAGCTGAACAGAAACTTCACATACAAGTGTAGAGATCTAAGAATAGCCAAGAAAGTTTTTTTTTTTTTTTTTTTTTTTTTTGATGACGGGGTATCACTCTGTCACCCAGACCGGAATGCAATGGTGCAATCATGGTTTACTGTGTACTCGACTTTCTGGGCTCAAGCTATCCTCCCACCTAAGTCTCCTGAGTAACTGGCACCACATATGCACACCATCACGCCCAGCTAATATATGTGTGTGTGTGTGTGTGTGTGTGTGTGTGTGTGTGTGTGTGTGTTTACAGGTGGGATCTCCCTATGTTGCCAGATTGGTCTTGAACTCCCAGGCTCAAGCAATTCTCCCACCTCAGCCCCCCAAAGCATTGTGATTTCTGATGTGAGCCACCGTGCCTAGAGTCCAGTCACACAGGCTGGAGTGCAGTGTCATGATCTTGGCTCACTGCAGCCTCAACCTCCTAGGCACAGGTGAGTCTCCCACCTCAGCCTCCCGAGTAGCTGGGACTACAGGTGCGTACCACTATGCTTGGCCAATTTTTTGCATTTTTAGTAGAGATGGGGTTTCAACATGTTTCCCAGACTGGTCTCAAACTATGGGACTCAAGCAATCCATCTGCCTCAGTCTCCCAAAGTGCTGGGATTATAGGCGTGTGCCACTGCACCCAGCCCCAAGACATTCTTAAGTAAAGAAATAAGGAAAATGAGGTGGGGGGTTCTTTCCTATCAGTTAACAAGGCTTGTAAAGCTATGGTAGTTAACACTGTGATACTGACACAAGGGCAGAAAAATGGACCAATGAGACAGAATAGAGTGCCTAGAATCAGAAGTACACATATACAATCCATGAAAGGGTTAGTTTTGTCTGGGGAGAGGTGAGATTCGGTTTTTTTATTAAAAGAAAATTTTTTTGAGACAGGATCTTGCTCTGTCACCCAGGCTGGAGTGCAATGGCACGACCACAGCTCACTACCGTCTTTACCTCCCAGACTCAATCGATCCTCCTGCCTCAGCCTCCCAAGGAGCTGGGACTACAGGCGCACCATCACACCCAGCTAGTTTTATTGTTGTTGTTGTTGCTTATTGTTATTGTTGTTGTTTGCAGAGACAGGGTTTTGCCACGTTGCCCAGGCTGGTCTTGAACTCCTGGCCTCAAAGGATCCTCCCACCTTAGCCTCCCAAAGTTCCGGAATTACAGGCATGAACCACCACACTTGGCCCAGAGGTATTTTTGAAGTTCAGTGGGGAAAGGGTGAACTTTTCTGTAAGTGGTTCTCCATAAGATTAAAAAGAGAGAGAGAACATCATTCACAAAATCAAATCAAGGTTAATTAAAGACCCACCTGTGAAAAGCAAAACTATGTAACACTTAAAAGACAACATAGACAAATATTTTATGACCTTACGGTAAGAAAAGAGTACTGAAACATGACTCCAAAAAGCACAACCCTTAAAGGAACAGCTGGACTACATTAAAATTAAAAATCTACACTTAAGCCCAGGAGTTAAATCCATACTCCCCAAAATACCACACAAAGAGTGAAAAGACAAGTCAGGCCACAAAGTAGAAGATATTTGCAATACATATAGCCCACAAAGCATTAGCACCAGAATATATTGTGAAAACCTGACACTCCTCCTGGCCACTGCACTCCAGCCTCTCTGACTTCCTTACTGTTATTCCAACAAGCCTGGCAATTCCTGCCTCAGAGTCTTTGCACTGGCTGTTCCCTTTGCTTGGAATGTTCTTCCCCCAAAATGTCTGCCTGGTGAATTCCTCATCTGCTTCCAGTCTTTACCTAAATGTCCCCTTATCATGAGGCCCGTTCCTAGTACCGTATTTTAAATTGCACTCCTATGCACATGCTCCTGGTAGCCCTAGTTTGCTCTGGTGTGTTTTTTTTAGAATTAGACTTTATCATATCTAACATATTGTTTTGTTCAATTATGTATATCCCAAGCACAAGAAAGAGAGCCTGGCACTTGTAGGAGCTTAGAAAAAATTGATGCTGAATAAATGAATGAAGACAAATTACCAAAAGGGGAAAAATGGGCAGGAGAAATGAACAGGGATTTCAAGGAAAAGGAAGTACAAATAGCCCCAAAATATATTTTAAAATATACTTTATTTATTACTCAGAAAAACAAAAAGTCATGATGAGACAATATACTTCATATACCAGATTGGCAAAAATTAGAATTGGGAGAGAGTAAGCATCGATGGGAACTCTTCTTCTGGTAGGGGTGTAACTGAGGGCAAAGACTTTAGAAGCCAGTTTGGCACAACTTAGTAAAGTTGAATACAAGCCTACCCAAGATCCAGCAATTCCTCTTCTAGGAATATACACCAGGGATAGTCTTGCATATGTGTACCTAAAGACATAAGTAATGAAGTTCAAATAGCCTTGAGTGTAAGAGTATGGCCTTGAAACCACCAAATTGCCTATCAAGAGTTGGACAAAGTTATAATTAAGTTGTAGGAAATTCACAGAGTGGAATATTTTACAGCAGTGAAAATGAAAGTGTCACAGCCACACTCAACAACATGAATCAGTCTCAAAGATGAATCAATGCTCTAAGGTGAGCAAAAGAAGCAAGTCACTGAAGAATATAAACAATGTGATTTATTTTACATAATAGTCAAAATAGGTGAAATGAAACGATGTTTTAGTTAGGGATGTGCACCTGGATTTCAAAACTATAAAGAAAAACAAGGGAATGGTTAACTCAAAATTCAGACAGTGGTTGCCTCTCGGGGAGAGAAAGAAAATCGCAATGGAATGGAGATTTCAATGGGAGCTGTGGGCCACGTTATTGTCTGTGTCTTGGTCGGGTGATGGGTACTCATGTTCATTTGATTATTCTTTAAGCTACACATATACATGCTCTTTATTTTTATTTTACTATGTAACTTTTAATTGAGGTAAAATTTACAGTAAAGTGCATAAGTCTTAAGTGTTCAGCTCCACCTAGTTTTACAAACTATAGTACTCTTTTGTGTATGTATGTAGCATACTGTTTTTCATGATTTTTTTTGAGACGGAGTTTCACTCTTGTTGCCCAGGCTGGAGCGCAATGGCATTATCTCAGCTCACCACAACCTCTACCTCCTGGGTTCAAACAATTCTCCTGCCTCAGCCTCCCTAGTGGCTGGGATTACAGGTATGCACCACCACGCCTGGCAATTTTTTGTATTTTTAGTAGAGATGGGGTTTCTCCATGTTGGTCAGGCTGGTCTCAAACTCCCGGTCTCAGGTGATTCGCCCACCTCAGCCTCCCAAAGTGTTAGGATTACAGGTGTGAGCCACCGTGCCTGGCCGTATTTCACAATTGTAACATGTACTTCCAAAATTAATCATGGACTTTCACTACTTCACTTAGAATCAGAAGGCTCCACTTAAGATAAATATACATACACATATACATATATATATGTACACACACACACACACATATATATATAAAAATATTTTAAACAAGGTCTTGCTGTCACCCAGGCTGGAATGCAATGGTGTGAACATAGCTCACTGCAGCTTCAAACTCTTGGGCACAAGCAATCTTCCTATGTCAGCCTCCTGAGTAGCTACTACTATAGGCGCTCACCACCACACCCAGCTAATTTTTAAACTTTTTGTAGAGATGGAAATCTCGCTTCGTTGCCCAGGCTGGTCTAGAACTCCTGAGCCCAAGTGATCCGCCCACTTCGGCCTCCCAAAGTGCTGGGATGACAGGAATGAGCTGCAATGTAACATTGTCAGAAAAAATTATGACCCTTGTGCCTAATCAACTCATAATTCATTTTTCTCCCTTTCAAAAGTTAGTACAGAAATGCATTTATAACCAAATTTATGAGATTAAATAAGCACACTTTCATCATTTACTCACATTTTCATCCTTGTTTTCAGTAGATTCAGATGACCTGGCCTTCCCCACCCCAAGCCCACCCAACCTGTTGTCTTCTGAAAACAATCACTTCCAGCTTGTAAAATAGTAAAATTTCACTAGGTCAAGGATTCTCAAACATTTTGGTCTCAGGAAACTTTTATATAGTTTAACAATTATTGAGGGCCTAGAGTGGCGGCTAATGCCTATAATCCCAGCATTTTGGGAGGCCGAGGTGGGAGGATCACTTGAGGCCAGGAGTTCAAGACCCACCTGGCCAACATGGCAAAATTCAGTCTCTGATACACATACAAAAATTAGCTGGCATGATGGCACACACCTCTGATCTCAGCTACTCAGGAGGCTGAGGCAGGAGAATTGCTTGAACCCCGGAGCTGGAGGTTTCAGTGAGCCAAGATTGCACTATTGCACTCCAGCTGGGTGGCAGAGGGAGACTGCCTCAAAAAAATAAATAAATAAAAACAGACCAGGTGCGGTGGCTCACGCCTGTAATCCCAGCACTTTGGGAGGCTGAGGTAGGCAGATCACCTGACGTCAAGAATTCGAGACCAGCCTCGCCAACGTGGTGAAACTTTGTCTCTACTAAAAATACAAAAATTAGCCGGGGATGGTGGTGAGCACCTGTAATCCCAGATACTCAGAAGGCTGAGGTAGGAGAATCGCTTGAACCCAGGAGGCAGAAGTTGCAGTGAGCCGAGATTGCACCATTCCACTCCAGTCTGGTTGACAGAGCAAGACTCTGTCTCAAAACTAAAAAATAAAATAAAAATAAAAATTATTGATGGCTCCAAAGAGCGTTTGTTTAGGTGGGTTATATCTCTTGAGACTGATCATATCAGAAATTAAAAAGTGAGAATTTTTAAAACATTAATACTAATTAATTAATGTTTTATTAATGTGTGTTATTGACCAGGCGCGGTGACTCACGCCTGTAATCCCAACACTCTGGGAGGCCGAGGCGGGCAGATCACAAGGTCAGGAGATCAAGACTATGGTGAAACCCCGTCTCTACTAAAAACACAAAAAAATAGCCCAGCGCGGTGGTGGGCGTCTGTAGTCCCAGCTAATCGAGAGGCTGAGGTAGGAGAATGACATGAATCCGGGAGGCAGAGCTTGCAGTGAGCTGAGATTGTGCCACTGCACTCCAGCCTGGGCAACAGAGCGAGACTCCATCTCAAAAACATAAAATAAAATAAATATGCATTATTAATACACATTAATCAATTTGTAACTATTTACTAATTCATTTCAAAATTATAATACACTCGTTACATGAGATCTGAAATGAAGAATGAATGAGGAACAAAGATAGATGTACGTAAGTAAGCAAATGTAAGCAAATCCTGACTATAAAGTGTAGGGTTTAAAAAGGGGGAAGCTGGCCAGGCAGGGTGGCTCATGCCTGTAATCCCAATACTATGGGAGGCTGAGGCAGGAGGATCCCTTGAGCTCAAGTAGTTTGACAACAGCCTGGACAGCATGGCAAAACCCTGTCTCTACAAAAATTAGCAGGGTGTGGTGGCGTACACCTGCATTCCCAGCTACTCGGGAGGCTAAGGTGAGAGGATCACCTGAGCCTGGGAGGTTGAAGTTGCAGTGAGCAGTTCACTCCAGACTGGGTGACAGAGTGAGATCCTGTCTCAAATAAATAAATAAATAAATAAATAAATAAATAAATAAAATAAGGGAGGGGTTGCAGGGAAGCTAGAATTAAAATACCAGACAACAATAACTTCTAAGTCAGGAGGAATTAAATGGAGTTAAAATGTGTTAGTTTCCAGAAAGAGGGTGGAGGTTTTGAATCATTGTAGATTTTTCCAGCAAGGTTGTATTTCTTGACCTGGCTGGCCATTATATGGGTGTTACTTTATTACTAAGTAAAACCGGGAATATGCTTTTAGTAAGAAAAATTGTGACTGTGTGTTTTATGCCTCATGCTGTATGTATATCTAACAGTTAAAAATATGCTTTGAAAATTTTCACAAAGTGTCAAAGGAAACGTCAGAGGATATACAGCGACAAATTGCAAACTTCCAGAGATACCTTACGCATAAACAAGCAAACAACTATTTCTCTTCTTACCCTTTCTGCGTAAGTGGTAGATTTTCATCTTACTGTTTTTGCATCTTTCCTTTTTTTACTTAATTTTATTTCTGCAGATTGTTCCATATTAGTTTATAAAGGGTGCCTCATTCTTTTTATTATACCTACATACTGTTTCACTGCATGGATGAACTGTAATTTGTTTAACTAGTTCCTGTTAAAACTATTTCCATTTTTGTCTTACAAATGATGTTGCAATGAGTAACTTTATTAATATGTCATTTTGTATAATTACAAGTACATTTATATAACAGATTATGATTTTTTTATTAAGATTTTTAATGATACCAGGCGTGGTGGCTCATGCCTGTAATCCCAGCACTTTGGGAGGCCGAGGTGAGCAGATCATGAGGTCTGGAGTTTGAGACCATCCTGGCCAACATGGTGAAACCCTGTCTCTACTAAAAATACAAAAAAATGAGCCAGGTGCCCTGGCTACTCGGGAGGCTGAGGCAGCTGAATCGCTTGTACATGGGAGGCTGAGGTTTCAGTGAGCCCAGATTGTGCCACTGCACTCCAGCCTGCAGACAGAAGGAGACTCCGTCTAAAAAAAAAAAAAAAAAAAATTAAAAAAAAAGATTTAATGTATTCTGCTACAGTCCTCAAGAATTTTTTTTTTATTCTGGCTACTGCTATATTAACACAAAACACTTCTTCGTCATGTGTTTTTAAAGGGTCTTTCATAACTGGAAAGAAATAATCCCTTCGTGGACTATTTCTTAATTATAGAGTATTATGCTACATTTTGAGGGGTTTTTAATGCTGTTATACATTTTATCATTTATCTGTAGTTATATGAAATGGGGCTGAGTATAATGGCTCACATCTGTAAATCCAGCACTTTGGGAGGTCAAGGCGGGATTGCTTGAGCCCAGAAGTTCGAGTCCAGTTTGGGCAACATAGTGAGACCTTGTCTCTGCCAATAATAATAAAAAAATTAGCTGGGCATGGTGGCACACACCTGTGGTCCCAGCTACTCAGGAGACTGAGGCAGAAGGATCACCTGAGCCCAGGAGTCGGAGGTTGCAGTGAGCTATGATCACACCACTGCACTCTAGCCTGGGTGATAGAGTGAGACTCTGTATCAACCAAAATAAAAAGAAGACAGAGAGAGAGAGAAAGAAGGAAGGAAGGAAGGAAGGAAGGAAGGAAGGAAGGAAGGAAGGAAGGAGGGAGG
>NW_016819845.1:1243301-1247084 GCF_001698545.2 Rhinopithecus bieti | reverse complement strand
GGAAGGGGAGGAAGGAAAGAGAGGGAGGGAGGAGGGAGGGAAGGAAGGAAGGAAGGATGGAAGGAAGGAAAAAGGAAAGGAAAGGAAAAGACAGGGAAGGAAAGGAAAGGAAAAAATTAAAGGAGAAAAGAAATGGTATTGGCTTAAATTTCTAGGGTAGCAGATGACAGAACCTGACTGGCTAAACAAGCAAAAAGGAGGAATTTGTTGAACGGATCCTGCTCAATCCAAGGAGGGGGATCCAAATAGCAAGGTTAGGAGACGCAGAGTCAGCACAGCCCAGAGACCTCCCTGGGGGAGGTGTTCACAGCCCTCCTCTCTAGAGAACTCCATTAACATCACGTGGCCTCACTGAAGCTCCAGTCACTGTCAGGTAATGGGGAGAAAGCAGCTGACAGGCTTAGCTTAGGTCCAGTTTCCCTCCCTGGGTCAATCAGCTGGGCCACAGGGGAGCTCAGGGTCCACGCTGTACATTGGGTCTCTTCCCAGAGAAGGGGACATCAGGATCCAGCCAGCCCTGCCAACCTGTATGACACCAGTGGGGTGTGGAATCCTTAAGTGCAGCCCCCTGGGGAGCCCAAGGAGAGCCTGGCAGGGACATGATTCCTTCCTCTTCTTGAAAAACAACAATGCCAAAATCCAAAACACTGACAATAACAAATGCTGGTGAGGATGTGGAGTAGGAAGAAGTCTCATTCATGACTGATGGGAATGCAAAATGATATAGTCACTTGGAAAGAGAGTTTGACAGTTTCTTACAAATACAAACTAAATGTGTTCTTACCATACAATTCAGCCATCATCATCCTTGCTACTTACCCAAAGGAGTTGAAAACTTACGTCCACACAAAAAGCTGCACATAGATTATTATAGCAGCTTTATTCATTAATTGCCAAAAACTTGGAAATAACCATAGTATCCTTCAAGGGGTGAGTGGATAAATAAGCTCTAGTATATCCAGACCACAGAATATTATTCAGCACCAAAAGAAATGAGCCATCAAGCCGTAAAAAGACATGGAGGAATCTAAATGCATTTTACTAAGTGAAAAAAGTCAATCTGAAAAGCCTACGTACTGTATGATTCCAACTCTATGGCATTCTGGAAAAGGCTAAACTATAGTGACTGTAAAAAGATCCATGGTTGCCAGAGGTTGGGGGGAGGAAGAAATGAATAGGCAGAACAATCTCAGCTCACTGCAACCTCCGCCTCCCGGGTTCAAGCGATTCTCCTGCCTCAGCCTCCCAAGTATCTGGGACTACAGGAGCCCCCCACCACACCTGGCTAAAAGCTACAATTACTTTTGTATTTTTAGTAGAGACGGGGTTTCACCATGTTGGGCAGGCTGGTCTTGAACTCCTGACCTCAGGTGATCCACACACCTCGGCTTCCCAAAGTACTGGGATTACAGGTGTGAGCCACCACACCCGGCCAAAACATATTTTATTGTGGTAAAACGTATGTTACATAAAATATACCATTTTAGCCATTTTTAAGTGTACAATCTAGTGGCGCCAAGCACACCTACAAGTTGTGTAAATGTCACCACTCTTCATCTCCAGAACTTTTCATCTCTCTTTAATAAATAACTGCTCTCTTTAAAAAACTCCCATTACCCTCTCCAGCCCCTAGCAGCCACCTTTCTACTTCCTGTCTCTATGGATTTCCCTAGTCTAGATACCTCATATAAGTGGATTCCTATATTATTTGTCCTTTTGTGACTAGCCTGTTTCACTTAGCATGATGTTTTTAACGTTCATCCATGTTGTTGCATGTGGCAGAATTTTCTTCCTTTTCATGGCTGAAAAATATTCTATGGTTTGGGTAGACCACATATTGTTTATCTCTTCCCCTGTTGATGGTCAGTTGGGTTCCTTCCACCTTTTGGCTATTGTGAGTAATGCTGCTATGAACATTGGTGCACAAGTATCTGTTCACGTCCCTGCTTTTGATTCCTTTGTGTCTACATCTAGGAGTGCAATTGCTGGACCATATGGTAATTCTGTTTCACTTTCTAAGGAGGTTGTTCTCATTTTACAGATAAGGAAACTGAGGCTCAGAAAGGTGATGGAACTGGTCCTGCTTTACAGTAAGGGTACAGGGACTCCAGTCAGGCCTGTCTCACTCTGAAACACATGCTGTTTCCAGCATGCTCTGTAGCCTCAGGGTTGAGAGGTGGGGCTGCGATCTGGACATACGTATGGGGTGGGCATTGGTGGATCCAGTCTAATGAAGCTCCAAACGGCACCTCACATCTGCTCACTTTTTTCTGTTTCCACTGCCCTGGTCCAAGACACTTGGAGGTTTCACAGGATTCCAGCCACAGGCTCCACTCTCCCTGCTCCCCTCTGGCCCCTACAGCCAGTGGACGCTTACACAGACACAAGTCAGATGCAATCACATCACTCCCCTGATTAAAGCCCGTGGGTGCTTTCTCCTTAAACTTAGGTCCGAATTCCAAGGTGTGCTCCTCCAGCATCTGCTTCACCCTAGACCCTTCCCTTCCTGCATGAAGTGCACAGATCTGCAGTCCCTCCCTTGAGCCAGTGAAGCCTCTTCTGCCTCAGGACCTTTGTCTATGCTGTTTTTCTTGCTGGGAGGCCCTTCCACAGCCTCATTGCCCCCAGCCCCTTCTCAGCCTCCGGTCATCAGTTAAGGATCATCTCCTCAGTGGGGCTTCCCTGGCAATCCTACTCAAAGTAGCCCCTGCCTTCCCATCTGACTCCCTATAACTCCTGCCTTGGCAGTCCATGATTCCAGAAGAGCCTCTTCCCAAGCATGAGGGAGCATCGACCCTCAGACCCAGCTTACACAAAGGAGGGGGCTGGGGCTGGGTGAGGCCACCTGCACCACCGGCCACCCTTGGGCTGAGAGCCCAGCTCTTCCCTGTCCACTCCAGTCCACTCAGCTGTCTCAGAGAAGATTTCTGAGGCTGGACCTGACCAGGTCCTGTGCGGCTTAAACGGGTCGGGGCTTCCTGTTGCTCTCAAGGGCAAACCAAGCACTGGAGGCTGCTCGGGCCTCCATTCCCAGCCTCAGATCCCTGGGCCCCTCACCTTTGCCTTAGCCTTGGGCCCAGCAACTACAGGGGGTCTGCACTGTGCAAATCCCTACTACACCGAGGCTAGGGGAAGCATTAAAGACCTGCCCACCTAGCCAGTCTGTCCCAACTCAAGTTCCCTGTCTGCCTAGGTCCATTGCTCTGCCCTCCCAACAAGGCCACCATGAATCTTGTTAATGTTTTTGTGAGTCTGCCAACAAGGATCTGGTAAGATGGTGCAGATCCAGGGCAAATCAAGGGCAAGTGAGAACACCAGTCCTGCAGCAGATGCAGGAGGTCATGGAATCGAGGACCATGGCATCGGGGATCTCATGGACCCCAACTCGGTCATGGGCAACGGGGAACTGGCCGGGGACGGGAGTGGTCAACCATCGATAAAGCAAAAAATGACAGAGAAAACAATGAGACAGAGACAGCCGCACCCGAGAATGACTTGACACTCCTGAGGAAGAGGCAGCCCTAGGGGAAACCTTGGTATCTGCACTCTGAAATCAAACGCAAAGTGAAGCATGTAGCTGACTTGACCAGAAAAAACTATACCTTTCCCCAAATCAACATTTTGTTCCATCTTGAGTTGTTCCAAGGATTAAAACATAACAACTTTTGTTGACTGTAAGACAAATTTATTTTTATGAATTTTCATTTCATTTTCTTTAAGACAAAGTCCCAAACTAATATTTTTTTCTTCCCTTAACATTTGCTTTTACACTGGACTCTAATT
>NW_016819845.1:1225362-1240552 GCF_001698545.2 Rhinopithecus bieti | reverse complement strand
CATTTCATTTTCTTTAAGACAAAGTCCCAAACTAATATTTTTTTCTTCCCTTAACATTTGCTTTTACACTGGACTCTAATTTATTTTATTTTTTAAAATATTTTTTATTTTTATTTATTATTATTATTATTATCATCATTTTTGAGATGGAGTTTCACTCTGTCGCCCAGGCTGGAGTGCAGTGGCGTAATCTTGGCTCACTGCAACCTCCGCCTCCTGGGTTCAAGTGATTCTCCTGCCTGAGCTTCCCGAGTATCTGGGACTACAGGCACACGCCACCATGCCTGGCTAATTTTTGTATTTTTAGTAGAGACAGGGGTCCACTATGTTGGCCAGACTGATCTCAAACTCCCGACCTCAGGTGGTCTGCCTGCCTTGGCCTCCCAAAGTGCTGGGATTACAGGCATGAGCCACCGCACCCAGCCCCAAGTCTATTTTAAATGGCTCTTTTTCTGGCATGAGTTTTCCTTAGAACTAATGATTGCCTCTTCTCATTGTCTCATATGCAACCACATTCTTGTATTTGCAGTTTTCCCTTTCTACCTAGTGAGCTCCTCTTCATCCATCAAGGTCCATGTCATGGACCCACCCTTTCTGAAAAGCAGCCTTCACTGTTAGAGAATTGACTCTGTAACATGGCAATTATTATTGAGTCTGATTGCTCCCTGTGCCCACAATGCTTACTACGGAGCATGCAACCCAGTAGGTGGTCACATGCGACGAATGAACGAGTCAATGGTGAATGAGTGAAACCTGCACGTAGTAAGCAACACAGCTGCAGATGGATAGTCTCCCATACTTCTTTTCTTTAGCAGTTGTGGCATTTGTAAATCCTGTTCTGATTCTGCCTCTGCTGCTAAATCGCGGGCTCCATGCATCATATGAAGGCAGTGCCTGCACGCTCGCCCTGCATAAAGCCTGCCTCCCAGCAGGCAGAGAATGAGTAGGTACTGCCTGAATGAAGGAATTGATTTATTTATTTTTCATTCAAGATAAAGAAATACACTTCTGGGGACAAATTTTTCTTTTTTATTTTTTTGAGATGAGGTCTTGCGCTGTCGCTGAGGCTGGAGTGCAGTGGCACTATCTTGGGTCACTGCAGCCTTAACCTCCCCCAAGCTCAAGTGATCCGCCCATCTCAGCCACCCAAATAGCTGGGAGTACACGCATGCACCACCATTCCTGGCTAATTTTGTTTTTTTGTTTTTTTGTGGAGACCAGGTCTCAGTACATTGGTCTGGAGCTCCTGGGCTGGTTTCAAACTCCCAGGCTCAAGGGATCCTTCCACCTGGGTCTCCCAAAGTGCTGGGGTTGCAGGCGTGAGCTACTGCTCCTGACCCAGAATTTTTTAAAATATGCCTGTTTGCAGTTGACCTGTCACCTTTTCGAACTCCCTTCCTCTGTTCCTCCCTGGCAGTTCTGAAATTTGTTCAACATGAATCGATGAAACGTTTTGAAAGCACTGGGGACCTGACCGCAAACAAGGTCGCTGCCATCATGAATCTTAGGTTCTGGTGGGGGGCAGACAATCAACAAATTAACAAATATACAAAATGAGACCGTTAGAAATATTAGATAAATCAGTACTGAGAAGAGAATTCAGCTAGTGGATGTGATAGAGGGGACCACATGCGGGCCGCTTAGACTGAATAATCTGGCAAAGCCACACTCTGGAGGTGACGTTTGAGTTAATTCCTGAATGTTCAGATGGAGCAGCTGAAGGAAGATCTGAGAAGAGAGTTCAAGACAGAGGGAGCAGCTCGTGCAAAGGCCCTGAGGTGAGAATGGCCTTAGCATGTTCAAGAAACAAGAAGTGTCATTGGAGTGAGCACTCGGGTGGTTGGCAGGTGGGTGGAGAATGTGACATGAGTCAGAGAGGTCAGCCCTGTAGGCCTGGGCAGATTGAGTCATTGGTCATAGGTCTCCACTCCCCCGCATGGTGCTTACATCCAAGCACAGACTTCCCTGCCCCTTGACTTTGGGCGCGCCCATGGGACTTGCTTCGATGCATGGGATGTAGCAAGCATGACCCAGGCAGAGACGTGACATTTGCTTTCATGGTGGGACTTGCTTTCTTGGGCTTCTGCCATTACCACAGGAGGAGCTGTCCTGCCAGCCCCACCAGTCCAAGGAGTATGAAGACACCAGGAGCAGGTCTGGACCCAGCCCAGCCAACACCAGCCAAAAAAAAAAAAAAAAAATCCAACCAACCCAAAGATGTGCAAAAGAGAAAAACTGATGTTGCCAACCACTGGGTGAGGGGAGGAGTTGTTTCCCAGCATTATTGTGGATATCGTCAGCTGACATAAAGTCATGGGAGGAGGCTGAGATTTTCTTTCAAGGGGAATGAGAGGCCAACGACACAAATGCTGCCACAGATGGCCCTTGCCCCCGTGTCTCCACAGCAGATGTGGTGGTCAGGAAAACAGGTCATACTGTATTTGTTCTTCTGGGGGGCGGGGGCACATGATATGATTCACTTTCCCACCGCAGCTGGTTACCAGCTTGCCTGAGTCTGATGAGACAGAACGCACACAACACATGCACACACATGCGTACGCATGTTATATGGAGCTGGGATTACACACATAGACATGTGCATGCACATTATATGGAGCTGGGATTACAAAGTGCTGGGATTACACTTACAGGCAGCAGGCAGCAAGGGGCAACAGAGCCTCGGATTCATCGTGAGCCAGTCCTGCAAGGCTCAGGAAAGCTGCGCAGGGTGACAGGGTGGATGGAGTCGCATCTACACGGGCCCCACTTGCATCACAGCTGAGGGGCCCTGGAAAGCAGCCCCCCCGGGTTTTATACCCTGGAGCAACATGACACAGGGGGCTAAAACGGTGAAGGGCATCCTGTTTCTAGAGGGGAACAAGAACAGAACCCGGGCTGTTCCCACCAGTCCCTCACCCATCTCAGGCTGTTGCATTCCCAGCACATTATACAGTGATTCTTGAGAACTACATGTGAGAAAGGAGGGAGAACTGGGTTGGTCCAAGGCCATTCAGGAGAACTGTCCTACACCTGCCCCTGAAGGTTAGCACAGCCATGTGACTTGTGAGTAGGCAGATGGAAGCTGGAAGAGCCAGAACACGCCTTCATCTCTCGCTTTTCCTCTGCCAGCGCAACCAGCAAGTCTCTCTCCTTTCCATCCACTTCCCTCCACTTCCCTTACTCCCACATTGGTCATGGCCACCGTTATCTCTTGCCTGGATGACTACAGCTGCCTCCTACCCAGCCTCCTCCTGTCCACTCTTGCTCCCTCTGTCAGACAGAATAACAGCCTCCCAGTGATGTCTACCTCCAACCCTAGTACTTGAGAACACCTTCTGCCAAGAGCCTCAGAAAGAATTCAAGTCTTGATTTTAGGACTTCTGAGGTACAGGACTGTAAGATAATAAACCTGTATTGCTTTAAGGCACGAAACTTATGGCAATAGAAAACTAACACACCTCCTTACCGTCTGTTTTTTTGTCTGTTGGTTTGTTTTTGAGATGGAGTCTCGCTCTGGCACCCAGGCTGGAGTGCCGTGGTGCGATCTCGACTCACTGCAACCTCCGCCCCCCCGGGTTTAAGCGATTCTTCTACCTCAGCCTCCCAAGTAGCTCAGATTACAGGCATATACCACTGCACCCAGCTAATTTTTGTATCCCGAGTAGCCGGGATTACAGGCACCCGCCACCACGCCCGGCTAATTTTTTGTATTTTTAGTAGAGACGGGGTTTCACCGTGTTAGCCAGGATGGTCTTGATCTCCTGACCTCGTGATCCACCCACCTCGGCCTCCCAAAGTGCTGGGATTACAGGCTTGAGCCACCGTGCCCGGCCTCTAAAGTCTGTTTTTTTACAAAGTAGCCAAAGTGATCTTTTCTTTTCTTCCTTTTTTTTTTTTTGTTTTTTTTTTTTTTTTGAAACAGACTCTCACTCTGTCGCCCAGGCTGGAATGCAGTGGCACAATCTTGGCTCACTGCAGCCTTCACCTCCTGGGTTCAAGCAATTCTTCTGCCTCAGCCTCCCGAGTAGCTGAGATTATAGGCACATACCACCACACCAAGCTAATTTTTGTATTTTTAGTACAGACAGGGTTTTACCATGTTGGCCACTCTGGTCTCGAACTCCTGACCTCAAGTGATCCACCCACTTTAGCCTCCCAAAGTGCTGGGATTACAAGCATGAGCCACCACACCCAGCCCAGAGTGATCTTTTCAAAACCAGAAATCTGGCACCATCCCTCCCCTGCACCAGGCCCTCTAGGCTTCCTTGTTGCTTGCAGGGGATTCTGAACTCTTTCTCTGGGCAACAAGGCCCTGTGGAGCCCCGTCTCCCACTCCTGGTCACCAGCTCCAGCTGCACCCGCCTTTCCTCAGCTCCTTCCTGCCGATCTCTGCCTTCTGCTCACACTTGGCCTGTATCTCCTCTTCCTCCCTCAGGACTCAGCCTAAATGCTGCTCCTCAGAGAAGATCTTCCCAAGCCTGAGTCAAAATTGGGTCCTTCCAAGTCCTTTTATTTATTTATTATTTATTTATTGAGACAGGGTGTCGCTTTGTCGCCAAGACTGGAGTGCCGTGGCACGATCACAGCTCATTGCAGCCTTGATCTCCTGGGCTTAGGTGATCCTCCCACCTCAGCCTCTCGAGTAGTTGGGACTACAGGCTATGCCACCACACCTGGCTAATTGTTTTATTTTATTTTTTGTAGAAACAGCGTTTCACCTTGCTGCCCAGCCTAGTCTCAAACTCCTGGGCTCAAGCAATACGCCCACCTCAGCTTCCCAAAGTGCTGGGATTACAGGCGTGAGCCACCAAGTCTCTTACTCTTTTACTCACCAAGCCTGGCCCCCCAAGTCTTTTACTTTGGCCTCACATTCCAGCCTGCTACTGCACACTTGCAGGTGCCTAGCTCTTCTGTCTCCTTTCTAGAAGGAAAGCACCATGAAGGCAGAGACGATATAATCACAGTCGAAGCCTGCTCAGCAGTTACCAAGTGTCAGGCTGCACGTGCTTCCCCGGCACTAGGACATTTAAACCTCAGGACAACCCTACAGATAGACACTATCACTCTCTTCATTTTCCAGACAAGGCCCACGGTTTTAGTCAACAAGACACAGAAAGTCAGGGGCAGAGCTAAGACTGAACTCAGGCAGGCTGCATTCAGAGCCCAGACTTTTATCCAGAGGACTCACCTGCCTCTCTTTGGTCCACCACTGCCTGGCACACAGTAGGTGCTCAGTAAATACACAGCAAGTGAAAGAATGTTCTCTAGATGGGCAGTCACAGCCTTGAGAATTTGGTGTCCCTGATGGGAAGGGTAATGATGCTGGAAGAGCACAGCTGCGTCATTGAAATAAAACACAAATGAAAATCAAAAGACAACAACATCCAACTATTTGGGCTATCTGTGGCCCAACTGCCCACCTGTTCCCTGTGCCACCGTGTCCCATTAAGTGAAAAGCTCTAGGAGTTTCATCTGGTTAGAGGTGAAACCAAGTCCTTAACAGTGTTTACAGATGAGGATAGAGCCACCTGGAGCAGGAGGGCTTTCAACCTGACAGTTTCCCTGCAAGGAAATGAATGTGCTGGTCCTGCAGGAATCATCTTCAAAGCCAGACAACCTGGCTTAAGCACAGCATTTAGAAGAAACGAACCACACCCCCAACTCTCACCAACCAGATGGCTGGGCTGTCTTTCTCTTGTGGAATGAGGAGCCTGCTTCACACAGCTGTCCAAGCTGTGGGCTGAAATGAAGATGCTGGAATTCCTCCCCTCTGCCCTTTCATCCGGCAGCCTTCTGGGGCCTGTGGTCCTGAGTCAGATGTGGGTTGAGCCACAGGGGCTGTGGCAGGTGAGACCCTGCCAGCAATTAGCCCCCAGGCCCAGACACTTGCTCCTTTTTATGTTCCTAATCTTTTTACCAGAAACAGGAGAGGTTTTGCCCTGAGCTGTGCAAGTGAGGAGCGTCACCCTCTGAGAGGGCACTGGATCCCACGTGCTTTCAATGTCAAGGTCCCTTTTGAGAATGGCCCCACTCTGCACTAACAAGTTCCAGAGACACCACGAGGCTACTAAAGAAAATGAACAGCATGAGCGGTGTACTCCTAGACAACAGGTGAAGAAAGAATTGTGACCACAAAAGAAAAAATTAGATAAGTTGGACTCATCAAAATTAAAAACTTTTGTGCATCAGAGGACACTACCCGCAATGAAAAGGCAACCACCAAATGGGAGAAAATACTTGCAAAGTATGTGTCTGACAAGGGATTGACATGCAGAATATATGAAGCCTCCTACAACTCAACAACGATTTCTTACAAACTGATTCAACAATGGGCAAACGACTTGAATAGACCTTTCTCCACAGAGGATATACAAATGGCCAGTGAGCATATGGAAACATGATCAGCATCACCAGTCACTTGGGAAACGCAAATCCAAACCACAAAGAGGTTCCATTCTACGCCCATTAGAATGGCTACTATCAAAAGAAAGAGAGAAGGTAAAAAGCAGGGAAAGAAAGAGAGAAGGTAAAAAGCAGGGAAAGAAAGAGAGAAGGTAAACAAGCAGGGAAAGAAAGAGAGAAGGTAAACAAGCAGGGAAAGAAAGAGAGAAGGTAAACAAGCAGGGAAAGAAAGAGAGAAGGTAAACAAGCAGGGAAAGAAAGAGAGAAGGTAAACAAGCAGGGAAAGAAAGAGAGAAGGTAAACAAGCAGGGAAAGAAAGAGAGAAGGTAAACAAGCAGGGAAAGAAAGAGAGAAGGTAAACAAGCAGGGAAAGAAAGAGAGAAGGTAAACAAGCAGGGAAAGAAAGAGAGAAGGTAAACAAGCAGGGAAAGAAAGAGAGAAGGTAAACAAGCAGGGAAAGAAAGAGAGAAGGTAAACAAGCAGGGAAAGAAAGAGAGAAGGTAAACAAGCAGGGAAAGAAAGAGAGAAGGTAAACAAGCAGGGAAAGAAAGAGAGAAGGTAAACAAGCAGGGAAAGAAAGAGAGAAGGTAAACAAGCAGGGAAAGAAAGAGAGAAGGTAAACAAGCAGGGAAAGAAAGAGAGAAGGTAAACAAGCAGGGAAAGAAAGAGAGAAGGTAAACAAGCAGGGAAAGAAAGAGAGAAGGCAAACAAGCAGGGAAAGAAAGAGAGAAGGTAAACAAGCAGGGAAAGAAAGAGAGAAGGTAAACAAGCAGGGAAAGAAAGAGAGAAGGTAAACAAGCAGGGAAAGAAAGAGAGAAGGCAAACAAGCAGGGAAAGAAAGAGAGAAGGTAAACAAGCAGGGAAAGAAAGAGAGAAGGTAAACAAGCAGGGAAAGAAAGAGAGAAGGTAAACAAGCAGGGAAAGAAAGAGAGAAGGTAAACAAGCAGGGAAAGAAAGAGAGAAGGTAAACAAGCAGGGAAAGAAAGAGAGAAGGTAAACAAGCAGGGAAAGAAAGAGAGAAGGTAAACAAGCAGGGAAAGAAAGAGAGAAGGTAAACAAGCAGGGAAAGAAAGAGAGAAGGTAAACAAGCAGGGAAAGAAAGAGAGAAGGTAAACAAGCAGGGAAAGAAAGAGAGAAGGTAAACAAGCAGGGAAAGAAAGAGAGAAGGTAAACAAGCAGGGAAAGAAAGAGAGAAGGTAAACAAGCAGGGAAAGAAAGAGAGAAGGTAAACAAGCAGGGAAAGAAAGAGAGAAGGTAAACAAGCAGGGAAAGAAAGAGAGAAGGTAAACAAGCAGGGAAAGAAAGAGAGAAGGTAAACAAGCAGGGAAAGAAAGAGAGAAGGTAAACAAGCAGGGAAAGAAAGAGAGAAGGTAAACAAGCAGGGAAAGAAAGAGAGAAGGTAAACAAGCAGGGAAAGAAAGAGAGAAGGTAAACAAGCAGGGAAAGAAAGAGAGAAGGTAAACAAGCAGGGAAAGAAAGAGAGAAGGTAAACAAGCAGGGAAAGAAAGAGAGAAGGTAAACAAGCAGGGAAAGAAAGAGAGAAGGTAAACAAGCAGGGAAAGAAAGAGAGAAGGTAAACAAGCAGGGAAAGAAAGAGAGAAGGTAAACAAGCAGGGAAAGAAAGAGAGAAGGTAAACAAGCAGGGAAAGAAAGAGAGAAGGTAAACAAGCAGGGAAAGAAAGAGAGAAGGTAAACAAGCAGGGAAAGAAAGAGAGAAGGTAAACAAGCAGGGAAAGAAAGAGAGAAGGTAAACAAGCAGGGAAAGAAAGAGAGAAGGTAAACAAGCAGGGAAAGAAAGAGAGAAGGTAAACAAGCAGGGAAAGAAAGAGAGAAGGTAAACAAGCAGGGAAAGAAAGAGAGAAGGTAAACAAGCAGGGAAAGAAAGAGAGAAGGTAAACAAGCAGGGAAAGAAAGAGAGAAGGTAAACAAGCAGGGAAAGAAAGAGAGAAGGTAAACAAGCAGGGAAAGAAAGAGAGAAGGTAAACAAGCAGGGAAAGAAAGAGAGAAGGTAAACAAGCAGGGAAAGAAAGAGAGAAGGTAAACAAGCAGGGAAAGAAAGAGAGAAGGTAAACAAGCAGGGAAAGAAAGAGAGAAGGTAAACAAGCAGGGAAAGAAAGAGAGAAGGTAAACAAGCAGGGAAAGAAAGAGAGAAGGTAAACAAGCAGGGAAAGAAAGAGAGAAGGTAAACAAGCAGGGAAAGAAAGAGAGAAGGTAAACAAGCAGGGAAAGAAAGAGAGAAGGTAAACAAGCAGGGAAAGAAAGAGAGAAGGTAAACAAGCAGGGAAAGAAAGAGAGAAGGTAAACAAGCAGGGAAAGAAAGAGAGAAGGTAAACAAGCAGGGAAAGAAAGAGAGAAGGTAAACAAGCAGGGAAAGAAAGAGAGAAGGTAAACAAGCAGGGAAAGAAAGAGAGAAGGTAAACAAGCAGGGAAAGAAAGAGAGAAGGTAAACAAGCAGGGAAAGAAAGAGAGAAGGTAAACAAGCAGGGAAAGAAAGAGAGAAGGTAAACAAGCAGGGAAAGAAAGAGAGAAGGTAAACAAGCAGGGAAAGAAAGAGAGAAGGTAAACAAGCAGGGAAAGAAAGAGAGAAGGTAAACAAGCAGGGAAAGAAAGAGAGAAGGTAAACAAGCAGGGAAAGAAAGAGAGAAGGTAAACAAGCAGGGAAAGAAAGAGAGAAGGTAAACAAGCAGGGAAAGAAAGAGAGAAGGTAAACAAGCAGGGAAAGAAAGAGAGAAGGTAAACAAGCAGGGAAAGAAAGAGAGAAGGTAAACAAGCAGGGAAAGAAAGAGAGAAGGTAAACAAGCAGGGAAAGAAAGAGAGAAGGTAAACAAGCAGGGAAAGAAAGAGAGAAGGTAAACAAGCAGGGAAAGAAAGAGAGAAGGTAAACAAGCAGGGAAAGAAAGAGAGAAGGTAAACAAGCAGGGAAAGAAAGAGAGAAGGTAAACAAGCAGGGAAAGAAAGAGAGAAGGTAAACAAGCAGGGAAAGAAAGAGAGAAGGTAAACAAGCAGGGAAAGAAAGAGAGAAGGTAAACAAGCAGGGAAAGAAAGAGAGAAGGTAAACAAGCAGGGAAAGAAAGAGAGAAGGTAAACAAGCAGGGAAAGAAAGAGAGAAGGTAAACAAGCAGGGAAAGAAAGAGAGAAGGTAAACAAGCAGGGAAAGAAAGAGAGAAGGTAAACAAGCAGGGAAAGAAAGAGAGAAGGTAAACAAGCAGGGAAAGAAAGAGAGAAGGTAAACAAGCAGGGAAAGAAAGAGAGAAGGTAAACAAGCAGGGAAAGAAAGAGAGAAGGTAAACAAGCAGGGAAAGAAAGAGAGAAGGTAAACAAGCAGGGAAAGAAAGAGAGAAGGTAAACAAGCAGGGAAAGAAAGAGAGAAGGTAAACAAGCAGGGAAAGAAAGAGAGAAGGTAAACAAGCAGGGAAAGAAAGAGAGAAGGTAAACAAGCAGGGAAAGAAAGAGAGAAGGTAAACAAGCAGGGAAAGAAAGAGAGAAGGTAAACAAGCAGGGAAAGAAAGAGAGAAGGTAAACAAGCAGGGAAAGAAAGAGAGAAGGTAAACAAGCAGGGAAAGAAAGAGAGAAGGTAAACAAGCNAGAAAGAAAGAAAGAAAGAAAGAGAAAGAAAGAAAGAAAAAGAAAAGAGAGAGAGAAAGAAAGAAAGAAAGAAAGAGAAAGAAAGAAAGAAAGAAAGAGAAAGAAAGAAAGAAGAAAGAAAGAAAGAAAAGAAAGAAAGAAAGAAGAAAGAGAGAGAGAGAGAAAGAAAGAAAGAAAGAAAGAAAGAAAGAAAGAAAGAAAGAAAGAGAGAGAAAGAAAGAAAGAAAAGAAAAGAGAGAGAGAAAGAAAGAAAGAAAGAGAAAGAAAGAAAGAAAGAAAGAGAAAGAAAGAAAGAAGAAAGAAAGAAAGAAAAGAAAGAAAGAAAGAAGAAAGAGAGAGAGAGAAAGAAAGAAAGAAAGAAAGAAAGAAAGAAAGAAAGAAAGAGAAGAGAAGAGAAGAAGGGAGGGAGGGAGGGGAGGGGAGAAGAGGGGAGGGCTCTGCCCATTCCCATTTCCTGTAGGTGGAGGGTTTGCCCACAGGAATGGAGTACCCTGCAGTTCTAGGTTTTGCATGTGTGTGACCCAGTGGACCCTCATCGCCTCACTCCTCAACAGCAATAGGGCAGCCCTCGGGCTGCAGGTGAGAGGCGGGCAGCCTGGGCGCGAGTCCCACACTCAGGTTGTGCTTCATGCACTTGGACAGTGCTCGCAGAGGGGTGCTCCCTGCGGCAGTGGCCGGGGTAATCTGAAGACGGGTGAGGCTTACGGGACGTCTGCTTTACATGCACGTCACCTGTTTCCACTTTCAACCTCCCACACCTTTGATATTAGATCTGTTGCTGTGTTTATCTTGTTTACAGAGCCTTTGCGGGCAGATGGGGTGAGAATTGCTGGAGAGGAGGGAGAAGGGCATACCACCACAGCAGAAACCAGAGCTTCTGTCCTGTGAGATGAAGAAAAGGCCAGGGACCTGTAAGAATTCTTTAGTGTTTGGGAAGCAACTTGATTGGGTCCTAGAACAATGGGGTCTAGGGGGAGACGTAACTAGTTATGGGAAAAAAGGTGCTTTCCCTTAGATTCTGAGATCATGAACCTGGACCCAAATGCCAGGCTGCCCTCCAGGCATCCTCGGAACAGTTCTCCCCACTGCTCCACACAGCCAATGGGAGACATACTTCCCCTGGGGACGAAGTGTCTGCCCCAAGCCAGAGTGGCTTCCTCCTCCAGCCCAGCTTCCCAAAGCAGTTTGCAGTGAGAATCTCCCCAACCTTCGTGTCACACTGTCCCCAGCAGCCACACACTGACCTGGCCAGTCCCTTGACCTTTTAGGTTTTTATCCTTAAATGAGGATGAAAAACTTTTTCAGGCAGACTTGTGAGCGGGGACGTGCTGTGTGCAAACACTGAGCCCATGCCCAGCACGTGCAAAGCAGCCAGGGGGAATTAAAAACGCGCTAGTGGAGTTGGAAATCAGAGCTCAAGCCATGCCTATTGTCCCACCACCACCCTCTCTACCACGTCTACTCACTGCTTATGCTGTATTTATTTTCTATTTTTTACTATAATGATGATTTTTTGCCCTGAGGACGTGTCCCCCTATTTTCTAGTTTTCTTTAAGTTCGTGTTGATGGACTCACTGCTTTTACTCACCTAATTCTAAACAGCAATATCAGTCAAATCACAGCTTTGAGATGCTGGCTTTATTTCCCAAAGGTATTTTTAAAAAAGTACAAAGCACTTGAAAGTCAAATGTTTTCTGTGAGTCACCTAAAATTCTCTCTCCCAGCCCAGGAGCCGGTGAATCACGCCCTGGGCATGGCTGCCTTCGCGTGGCTTCCAGCTGTGCGGCCAGGGCCATAGGTGCCGTAAGCCAGGCACATTGCCCTTTAACGACTTTGGCTTCTGACCTTGACATAGACAGGCAGGGCAGCTTCCTGGGCAGTGGGTGGGGCCAGCTGTCCCCATATTTGTGCTGTTACAGCCGGTTTTCCCCTCAAGGGATTAAGACTCAAGAGACACAACTCTCTGCTGGGGCCAGCATCCCTCAACCTTCGAAGCTCGGACCACGGGGTGAGGCTCGGCGCCTTGCGGAGACACTGCCCAGGGTGACCCAGCAAAAGAGGCCAGTCTAGTCATGTCAGCTGCAGCACTGGGCTCTGGCCAGTGTGGTCACCATCTCCTGGTCAGGCTCCACTGCCTCCTGCCAGCCCAGACACTGGCTGTCTCTTGCCCTCGCCCTCCAACCCATTCTCCACACTTCGATTTTTTTTTTTTTTTTTAATTTTTTAGTCTTGCTGAATTAAGCAGAATCTCCACAGTGTTTTGGAAACACAAATCTGTCCCCTCGATGTCCTCATTCAACATTCTATCATGCCTTCCAGTCACTAAAGCCAAGGCCATAAACTAGTTTTGTTTGGCCCAGGCAGGGCTAACTTTTTAAAAAGTGAGCACAAAGTATGTGATCTTTATGAATATTTATGTAACAGCTGTAAAGATTATACCGGAAGCTCAGAAAATGGCCTCCTGTTCCTCCTCGGCATAGCCAGCAGGGCTCGGGGAGCGGGGCTCTGTGCTAGTCCCAGTGGACTTCTATTTTGTCCTGCATCATCTTGGTTCCAGGTGGCCTGGAGTGCACGGGACTCACACTGCTGTATGGAGCTTCAGACTGTCCGTGGGACCGAGCCCTTCCCTGAGGCCTCTGAGTGGCAGCTCTCTCAATAGCCTCTGAGTTCCTCCTCTATATAAACCGCTGAATTTACAAATCCAGGTGATGAACCTCCTGAGAAATTAGATCCCTGTCCCCATGTGGCAGCAACTAGAGAAGCTCCGTGGCGGCTTGACCTGAGGTATCTTCATCCACTTCACCACAGTCCCCACCACTCCCTATTGCTCCCCAATAAAATGATGGTGCCAATTTAAAAAAAAATTTTTTTTTAGAGACAGGGTCTTGCTGTGTCACCCAGGCTAGAGTACATTGGCATGATCATAGCTCACTCTAGCCTTGAACTCCCGGGCTCAAACAATCCTCTCCCCTCAGTAGCTGGGACTACAGGTGCATACCACTGACCCCAGCTAGTTGTTTTTCTTATAGCAGAGTTTAGAACAGAAAAAGATTTCTATATACATGTCTTAGAAAATTAAAGATAGATGAAGAGGGTCCTTTGTTACAAGAAGAACAGGAAAGAGTATATTTCTTGGTGAAAAGAAACATCCAGTCTGCCACATGGCCTGCCTGGTCACTGTAGGCCTTTGATTTGCAGCCCCTGATCTGAGGATAAAATCTAAATTCCTCTGCATGGTATAATGAAGTTGTATGATGCAATGGTTAGGATAACGTTAGGCTGCTACAACAAAAAGACCCAAACTACAACAACCTAAACAAATGAGAAGTTTCTATCTTTTTCATGTAAAATTTGCTTTGATTTGTGGCTTGGTTGTATTGGGAATCCAGGCTCTTCCTATCTTCTGCAATTCATTCTTAACATGCAGCAGTCATGTGTCTAACAGAACCACTGGGTAAAAAGTAATTTTTAAAAATGCAGCAGCCACTTCCTGGTCTCACATGGCTCCTTCACTCCAGGAAGGGAAGGGGGGCACTCTTGTTCCTTTATTATTATTATCATTTTTTGAGACAGAGTTTTGCTCTTGTTGCCTAGGCTGGAGTGTAATGGCGTGATCTTGGCTCAATGCAACCTCCGCCTCCCAGGTTCAAGCGATTCTCCTGCCTCAGCCTCCCGAGTAGTTGGGATTACAGGAATGTGCCAACCCACCCAGCTATTTTTTTTTCTTTTTTTTAATTTTTAGTAGAGACAGGGTTTCTTCATGTTGGTCAGGCTGGTCTCAAACTCCTGACCTCAAGTGATCTGTCCTCCTTGGTCTCCCAAAGTGCTGGGATTACAGGCTTGAGCCACTGTGCCCAGCTCTTGTTCCTTTAAGGGCACAATCCAGAACTTTCACTCATCTCATTCTCTGAAACAGTCACACTGCCACACCTACCTAGCTGCAAGGGAGGCTGACAAATGCAGGGTTAAGCTGGTATTCACGTTAATGCCCATCAGGAAATTCAGTTACTCTATATGGAGGAGAAAAGGAACAGCCCTGCCACGTGACAAGCCCTTCCCTCCAGCCTTATCTCCCACCTGCTGCCTCCAGAAATTTACTCTCTGGCAGCACTTAACCACTTGTAGATTCCCAGCAGCCACGATCTATCTCACGCTGCACCTTGGCCTGTGCTGCTCCCTCTGTCAGGAATGCCCTTCCCAGTCTGACTCCCTGTAAGTCCTCCTCATCCTTCAAGTCTCAGGTCAAGGGAGGCCTCTTCCATCCTGCCTCTGCCACCTGCCCCAGCTGAGTCCAGCATTCCCTCTCCAGGGCTTATTTTATACTTGATGGGAGCTCAGACTCTAGGGCCAGACTGCTGAGGCTATGTTCTGCTCTTACAGGACCTTGTGACCTAGGGCCAGTTACTAACTTATCTGGACCTCAATGCTCTCATTCATAAAATGAGAATATTAGGACCTACATCACAGGGTTACTAAGCCAAATAAGAAAAAGAGCTGGGTGCAGTGGCTTATGCCTGTAATCCCAGCATTTGGGGAGACCAAGATGGGCAGATCACCTGAGGTCAGGAGTTCGAGACTAGCCTGGCCAACATGGTGAAACCCTGTCCCTACTAAAAATACAAAAATTAGCTGGGCATCATGGTGCACACCTGTAATCCCAGCTGCCTAGGAAGGTGAGGCAAGAGAATCACTTGAACCTGGGAAGTGGAGGCTGCAGTGAGCCAAGATTGCACCACTGCACTCCAGCCTGGGCAACAGAGCAAGACTCCATCAAAAAGAAAAAGAAAGAGAGAGAGAGAGAGAGAAGAGAGAGAGAGAAAGAAAGAAAGAGAGAGAGAAAGAAAGAAGAAAGAAAGAAAGAAAAAGAAAGAAGAAAAAAAGAAGAAGTAGTAGAGAAAGAAAGAAAGGAACCTCCCAAGTAGCTGGGATTATAGACGCACACCACCACGCCTGTCTAATTTTTGTATTTTTAGTAGAGATGGGGTTTCATCATGTTGGCCAGGCTGGTCTTGAACTCCTGACCGCAGATGATCCGCCCACCTCAGCCTCGCAAAGTGCTGGGATTGCAGGCGTGAGCCACTGTGCCCGGCCACCTCTGTGGCTCTTTAGTTGTTGTTAGGCAGCAGAAAGAAAGAGAAAGAGAAAGAAAGAGAGAGAGAAGAAAGAAAAAGAAAGAAAGAAAGAGAGAAAGAAAGAAAGAAAA
>NW_016819845.1:1185731-1224811 GCF_001698545.2 Rhinopithecus bieti | reverse complement strand
GAAAGAAAGAAAGAAAGAAAGAAAGAAAGAAAGAAAGAAAGAAAGAAAGAAAGAAAGAAGAAAGAAAGAAAGAAAGAAGAAAGAAAGAGAAAGAAAGAAAGAAAGAAAGAAAGAAAGAAAGAAAGAAAGAAAGAAAGAAAGAAAGAAAGAAAGAAAGAAAGGAAGGAAGGAAGGAAGGAAGGAAGGAAGGAAGGAAGGAAGGAAGGAAAGAAGAAAGGAGAGAAGGAGGGAGGGAGGGAGGAAGGGGAGAGAAGTAAATTTCTTAGCATGGTGTCTGGCACATAGTAGGTACTCGATAGGTATTAGCCATTATCATCATTATTATCTGTTGAGTATTTATTCTGTGGCCAGCCCTGTGCGAAGGACAAGGAATCCAGCAATCAGTAAGGGTCCCAATGGAGCTCACACTATGGAGGGGATGTGTGGCAGATTCGTTTATTATTGCAATATATTCATTGCGTCCCCCCAGCCCACCCCCTTGGCACTGGGCTCAGCCCTGTAACTTGCCTTGGCCATGGGATGTTGGCAGTAAAATGGCAGCAGAGTCTGGGGCAGCACTTGCACAGCTGGGACTGTGCTTCTGCGTTTCCGCCACATCCAAAGAAGAGCAAGCCCAGGCTGGGCCACTGGTTCTAGGAGGCAGGGAGAGACCTAGGGAGTGAAGCCAGTCAGCCGAGATCAGTCCTTCCCCAGCCAATACACAACTGGATGACAAAAGCCACAGAGGGAATGTAATTCTTATTGCCGTGTGCCTCTGCGGTTCTTAGTTTTATTTTAATTTTTTTTTTAATTTTTTTGAGACTGAGTCTCGTTCAGTTGTCCAGACTACAGTGCAGTGGCATGATCTTGGCTCACTGCAACCTCCACCTCCCAGGTTCAAATGATTCTCCTGCTTCAGCCTCCCAAGTAGCTGGGATTATAGAAGCACACCACCACGCCTGTCTAATTTTTGTATTTTTAGTAGAGACGGGGTTTCACTATGTTGGCCAGGCTGGTCTTGAACTCCCGACCTCAAATGATCCATCCACCTCAGCCTCGCAAAGTGCTGGGATTGCAGGCGTGAGCCACCGTGCCCGGCCACCTCTGCGGTTCTTTAGTTGTTGTTAGGCAGCATTACTGTGGCCATAGCTAACGACACAGAGAGAAAGCATCATCAAGGCAAGTGTAGCCTGATGTGGCAAATGCTGTCATGGCAGTAACAACATGAGAGGAGCTGGGGTATGGGCCAGGCAGTCTGCCTTTAGAACTCAAGCTTTTAGACTCTGCGGCCTCCCTCTCCTCCTCCTCTCCTTCCTCCCATCCCCTTCCCTGCACCCAGTGCTGGATAAACACTTAGTGAATGATGTAAACCCAGCAATGGTTTTCCCACTGGAGCTCAAGGGCCACCTCTAAGCGTGTCTCACCCCAGGGCTTGTCAGCCTTCACTGGTTATCCGTAGCTTGTCTTCATTCCTCAATCTACACCAAAGGCCCTGAGGGCTATGGCCACCTGGTGTCTCGCCACCAGGCCTTGGCCACATGAAGGCTGTTCCCACCCCTAAATGCCACCCAGCCCAGCAGTCCCTGCCCTCTTATCTCTAGCGCAGCCCTCGGGTGAGGGGACTGGCCACATCCTACAGCCACAAAGCAAGCAGGGCCCATGACTGACCAGTCCTAGAGCAAGAAGCCCTGGTAGGAGAGACGGGGACCTGATGTGTGAGTGAGCCAAGGGGAGGTGCAGAAAGGTCCTCTTCTGGAAGAGACTGTGGGAGATTGAAGAAAACACTGACTTTGGCACTCTCTGACCCAGGTTCTTATCCCAGCTCTGCCATTACGAAGGCAACTTGTTGCACCTCTCGGAGCTTTGATATCCTTGAACTGTAAAAGGGGATAACAAAGACTACCATGCCCTGTAGTTGCAAGCATAAACTGGATAGAGTCTCAGCAAATGTCAGCTCCCTTCCCTGCTTCCCTGTGGGTCTCAGCCTCAAGCAGGAGCATGGACCTAAGGCCTCCAAAGCTGAGATTCCTCCCAGACAGGTGTGGAATTGGAGGTCGGGAATAGAGTGATCAGAGCACAGCCTTTGGACTCAGACAGCCCTGGGCTTTGCTCACCAGAGGCATGACCTTGGCCCAGACACTCACTGCTGAGCACCTGGCTCTGCTTCCGTCTCACTGGGATAAGAGGTCCTCTCGAGAGGAGCTGCTGTGAGTGGTGGCCACCGGGACACAGAAGCACCCATTGAATGGGAGTTGGTAAAGGATTCGGAAGTCATTGAATGGTTTTGCATAATGTGGTTTGAACAGAAAGATACGACATGTCAGCTGTGTGCACCCCTCCTTACAAGGGGGCTTGCCAAGGGCATACAACACTCTGCTATCACCGTCCCTGGATGCCGGAAAGGAAAGGTGCAGTGGCGAGGTGGGCCTGGATAGGGGCGGGTTAACAAGCCTTGCTCTGTCGGATTCGCCCACCGCACAGCTGGAAAGGAGGGGCTGGGCCAGCGCTGCCTGCTTTCATGTTGTTCTATATTTACCACCCGTCGGTCTGTCTGTCGGGTGGGTGTGCGTTGATCCCTGCCCAGCGCCTCCCTGGCTCCGAGGGGCGCTGTTATCACTGGACATGAACACTTTATCTCCCTGCAAGGCCCAGGCGGCATTTTGCTTTCAGGTTGAAACCTCCACCAGTCAAATTTCAAATGCTTTCTACGTGACAGCCGGTGGCTGCAGCCACCTTCCTGGTCTCACTGACTTCCGTCTCCGCTTCTCTACAGTGGTTCAAACGGAGTTTTCTGAAACCTTTCTCCCTCTGACAACTCACTCTTCATTCACTCATACACGCAGTGTTTATTGGGACATTGTGCTGGGTGCTGGGAATATAAGACCTCATGAGATACATGAGGATCCCGCCCTTCCTAGAGATGATAGTGAAAAAACAGTGACCTGTGGCCGCGAGGGCCGCCTTGTGAAGAGAGATGCAAAGGAACAATTAAAGGGGGGCGCCACTTTTAAATGACTCAATAAACGTATGGTACAGCCGGTGCACTGGGGACTCCCATAAGGTCCCCATGTGGGGCAGAGTAGGCGCTCCACTGGTAACCTGGGGAACTCCCCCAGGCTCGGTTCTCATCCTTGTCCCATTGACTGGGAAGTCTTTTGATCAGCAACCGGAGGCAGATCCTTGTCTTAGAGGCGCTTGTGTTATCCAAGCTAAGTTATGAGTTGAATTGTGTGCCCCATGAAGATATGTTAAGGTCCTAACCCCCAGACGAGGTCATTAGGTCCTAATCCAATGTGACTGGTCTCCTTTTAAAAAGTGTAAATTGGGCCAGGCTCAGTAGCGCACGCTTGTAATCCCAGCACTTTGGGAAGCGAGGCAGGTGGATCACCTGAGGTCAGGAGTTCGAGACCAGCCTGGCCAACATGGTGAAGCCCCGTCTCTACTAAAAACACAAAAATTAGCCAGGGGTGGTGGCAGGTGCCTGTAATCCCAGCTACTTGGGAGGCTGAGGCACAAGAATTGCTTGAACCCAGGAGGCAGATGTTGCAGTGAGCCAAGATCGTACCACCACACTCCAGCCTGGGTGACAGAGCGAGACTCGGTCTCAAAAAAATAAAAAAGTATACATTTGGACACAATGACAGACTCACACAGAGGGAACACGACTTGAAGACAGAAAGGGAGAAGACAGCCACATGACGGGGCAGAGACTGGAGTGATGCAGCTACAAGCCAAGAAACACCAAAGATTGCTGCAGCACCAGGAGCTGGGAAAGGCTGGGAGGGATTCTCCCCAGAGCCTTCGGAGGAAGCGTTGCCTTCCAGCACCTTGATTTCAGACTTCCAGGCTCCAGAAACAATAACCTCCCTTGTTTTAAGCCGCGTAGTTTTCGGTACTTTGTTATGTGCATCTCTAGGAAACTGACACCAAAGCTCACAGACGAATGTGGAAAACCTGATGTGACTTATCGCTTGGCTGTGGAAAATGCATCACCCGGTGAACCAAATCACTCAGCATCAGATCAGTAAATTCTCTCCCTGCACACGAGCCCCATGGGAAGCCAATTCATAGCCACTCATTCATGCACCATGGACCTACTGAGCAACTACCACTCCCCGGGTCTGTGCTAGGTGCTGGGGACTCATCTGGGGACTCATCTGGCCTCTCATGCTGAGAGGCCAGAAGGTAGGCTGCTGCAGGCCTGGGACAGAGGTGGCAGGACCAGGGCACTGTGTGCTGTGTGCTCCTGGAGAGGTGTTTGTGGAGGAGACGGGGCCAGGGGCAGAGATGGAGAGGACCCACTCCTTCCAGGTGGGCAGAGCTGGGGAACTCAGTGGAGCCTCTGGGCAGCCCTTTCCAACCCCCCTGGGTGGGTCCACAGCTGGCTTCTCGAGATGGGCCCAACACGATGGCTGAGGCTTCTGCTTCACAAACTCCGGTCCTATTGCAATAGCTGGGCCTCCCCGAGATTGTCCCAGGTGAGGCTGGTTGAAGTTGGAGGTGTCCCCAGAACTCTTCATTCACATATAGCAAGGTGTTACTGCTGTAGTCCAGGTGTCACAAAGGGCTCACCCTAGGGCCATCAGGTGGGTGCCCTGTTTGCTGGGTGCAGTGCTTTTGCCCCAGATCCCTCCACTCTCTCACATTTTTCCTGCCTGCCTTACCCAGATGAAAGCATCAGTGATCTCTGGCTTTCTTGAGTAATTGATGATTTTCCATTTATCTATTGCTCTGTGACCAACCACCCCAAGGATAATGGCATGCACCAACCAGCGTTTTCATCTTTTGTAGGTCAAATAGTCAGATGAAGCACAATGTGGATGACTTGGGTTTCTACTCCACCATGTCTGCAGCCTCAGCTGGGAAGACTGGAATGGCTGGGGGCTGGAAGTGTCTGGAGGCTGGGCTGAGATGACTCAGAGACTGGACTCAGCTGGAGCTGTCAACCGGAACAACTTCATGCAGCCTCTCCACCTGGCTTGGGCTTCCTCGCAGCATGGTGGCCTCAAGGAGAGTTGGACTTCTTACGTGACAGCACAATTCTCAAAGCGAAAGAGTTCCAGTAAACCAGGCTGAAACTGGATAGCCTTTTATGAGCTAACCTTGGAAGTCATATGGCTCACCTCCATTGCATCCTATTGGTCAGAGCAGTCCCAAGCCCTTCTAGATTCAGGGGGAAGGACTTAGAGTTGTGGACATAGACATAGACCTGCACTCCATAGGGGGAATGGCCAAGGATGTGCAGCCACGTTTTAAAACCACCACAGTTAGTTACATCCACTAATAGGAAACCAGATTTCCCTTAGATCTAGGTTTTGGTAATACGCCTCACTTGACTGTCAACACTTGGCTCTTCCATCAAGCACAGGATGAGGTCCAAATCCCTTGGCATGAAAACCAAAGTCCTTCCTAGCCTGGTTTCAGCCTGCATTCCAGCATCCACCCTTGGTTGTCTGTGTTCCCCTAAGTTGGCTGAATACACTCATGCAAGCATGCCACTGTGGTTCTGAGGACTGTGGCCCTCAGAAGGACACACTTTTCTTTTCTTTCTTTTCTTTTTTTTTTTTTTTTTTTTTTTTTGAGACAGGGTCTTGCCCTGTCCCCCAGGCTGGAGTTCAGTGGCACAACCGGAGCTCACTGCAGCCTCGACTTCCTGGGCTCAAGTGGGCCTCCCACCTCAGCCTCCGGAGTATCTGGGACTATAGGCACACGCCACCACATCCAGCTATGTTTTAAATTTTTTGTGGAGATGGGGTCTTACCATGCTGCCCAGGCTGGTTTGAAACTCCTGGACTCAAGTGATCCTACCACTTGGGCCTCCCAAAGTGCTAAGATTACAGGTAGTAGCCACTGCACTGGGCCCGGACAGCCTCTTCTTACTCACCAAAGGTGCCACTGAGGCTGGCAGCATCCTATATTCTTCTAGAAGCTCAGAGCTTCTGAAGGGGACACTGCGAACCCATCTGGAGCTCTGGATTTCCAGCTGAAGGATGCTTTCCCCTCGTCCTCCACTAATGGCTCAGCCGTCTATCTTCCTTTCCTGAACTCTGCTCTGCTGGAAGTTGCACAGAGGCCCCATCTGCGGCTTCAAAGCCAGTGAATTGAGTGGCCCTAAGCACAGGAATCAGAGCTGCCTGTGATTCTCTGGAGTTCCCACCCAAATTCATAACCACTCACAGAGCACAGACAGCTGAGCACTCTCTGCCCCCTTGAAAGGGCCGCCTTTGAAGCCAGCAGTGGGGCACTGAACAGGCCTTCTCCGGAAGGGCTGGAGAGACGACCAGAGGGCCATGTTACTGCCAGCAGGGACCTGTGATCCCACCAAAACAGATGACCAGAGGGATGGCAAGTCCAGGAACAAAGCCCCTTCCCCCTTCAGTCAGTTCTTCCCTTCCCCCCTCCCTTCATTCATTCACTCATTCATTCAACTAGTATTCACAGAGAGCCCACCTTAGACAGGCTCTGCTGGGCCTGGCTCTGGAGGTTACCAGATGACCAGGACAAATCCCCCTCCACCCCATCCTCATCCCCCAGATCATCAGAGCAGTCTGAGTTCATCCTGGCCCTGCCACTCCCTAGCAGAGTCTCCCTGGTATAGCAGGCTGAATGGTGGCCACCTAAAAGATAGGTCCTCATTAAATCCCTGGAACTTGTGAATATGCCCTTATTTGGAAAAAAAAAGAAAAAGAAGGGGGGTCTTTGTAGATACAATTAAGTTAAGGATCCTGAGATGGCATCATCATGGATTAGCCAGGCCAGTCCTGACTGTAATGACAAGCAACCCTTATAAGGGACACAGAGGGAGACTTGAGATGCACGAAGAAGAAGACCATGTGAAGGCGGAGGCTCAGAGTGGAGTGATGTCGCCACGAGCCAAGGGACTCCTGGAGCTACCAGAAGCTGGAAGGGGCTGGAAGGACTCTCCCCTAGCGCTTTCGGAGGGAGCCCGACCCTGCCCACACCTTGATTTCCTCCAGGCCTGTAGGAGAATACACTTGTGTTGTTTTAAGCCACCCAGTTCGGGGATCGGCACATCAAATTTACAAGCATATAAGGTCAATAGCACAAGCCTGTGCTTAAGCTTGTTCACCCAAAAGGTATTCAGTGCATCAAGCCTGGGTAAACTGATCCCAGGGTCCAGCTGTGAAGACTTCTTTCTTTATTCTTTATATTCATCTGCAGGAGCCCCTAATGTGTAGGGTTTTCAAAGGCTTTTATTTGGAAATAATTATAGATTCACAGAAAGTTGAAAAAATAGTACATAGGAGTCCGTGTACCCTTCCCCAGCTTCCCCAGTGGTGATGTCTTACATAGTCCAACATCAAAAGGAAATTGAGGCTAAGCGTGGTGGCTCACACCTGCAATCCCAACACTTTGGGAGGCTGAGGCAGGCAGATCATTTGAGGTCAGGAGTTTGAGACCAGCCTGGCCAATATGGTGAAACACCATCTCTACTAGAAATACAAAAAAATTAGCTGGGCATTTTGTAGAAATACAAAAAAATTAGCTGGGCATGTTCTACTAGAAATACAAAAAAATTAGCTGGGGTGGGCACACACCCCAGCTACTCGGGAGGCTGAGGCAGGAGAATGCTTGAACCCAGGAGGCAGAGATTTTAGTGAGCTGAGATTTCACCACTGCACTCCAGCCTGGGCAACAGAGCAAGACTCAGTCTCAAAGGAGAAAAAAAAAAAAGAAATTGACATGGGTTTGATAATGTAAGCTGGACCAGCCACCTGAATCCATTCCTGCAGGTTTTTTACCTGCATTCACACATTTGAAATAGTGTGTGCGAGGGTCATTCTGTGTAATATTATTCTGTGGACTGCATTTGCATAGCCACTACCACAATTAAGATCCAGACCAGGCTGGGGATGGTGGCTCGAGCCTGTAATCTCAGCACTTTGGGAGGCCGAGGCAGGCAGATCGCCTGAGGTCAGGAGTTTGAGACCAGCCTGGCCAACTTGGTGAAACCCTGTCTCTACTAAAAATACAAAAATATAGCTGGGCATGGTGGCCCATGCCTGTAATCTCAGCTACTCGGGAGCCTGAAGCAGGAGAATTGCTTGAACCCAGGAGGTGGAGGCTGCAGTGAGCCGAAGTCGTGCCACTGCACTCCAGCCTGGGTGACAGAGACTCTATCTCAAAAAAAAAAAAAAAAATCTAGACCAGTCCCCATTTCTACACAGGAACTCTATCAAGCTGCCTCTGTACACTCACAGCCCTCTGCACCTCTGTCCCCTGGCAGCCACTACTCTGTTTTTCATCTGGGTAGTTTTGTCATTTCAAGAATGTTATAGATGGGTACACATGACACAGAGATGGGAATGGTAAACACTGGGGATTCCAAAAGTGGGAGGAAAGAAGGGAGTAAGGGTTGAAAAACCACCTACTGGGTCCTATGTTCACCACTTGGGCAGCGGGATCATTAGAAGCCCAAACCTCAGCATCACACAATATCCCCATGTAACAAACCTGCACATGATGTGCCTCCTGAACTTGGAGTTTTTAAAAAATGAAATATTATTCCAGGTGAAAGAAGCCAATCACACAATATCACATACTGCATAATTCCACTTATATGAAATGTCCAGCATAAGCAAATCTATAGAACACAAAGTAGATTGTGATTGCCTAAGGAGGGGGTGGTTGAGGGGGGAATTGAGGGATTAAAGGGTTTTATTTGGAGGCGATGAAAATGTTCTAGAATTGATTGTGGTGATTGTTATCCAACTCTGTGAATATACCAAAAGCCACAGCATTGTACATGATAAATGGGTAAATTATATGTGAGCATATACATCAATAAAGGTGTTTCCAAAACAAGAATGTTATAGAGATGGTCTCCGATGGTATGTAACCACCTGAGATTGGCTTTTCTCACTCAGCATCATTCCCTTGCAGTCCATCTCGGCGGTTGCCCAGAGCAGCAGGTGGACCCTCCGCATTGCTCAGTGGTATTCCACTGTACGGTCATCCCGGAGTGTGTTTAACTATTCAGTTGCTGAACATTTGAGTTGTGTCTCTTTTTTTTTTGGCTACTCAAGCTGCTATGAACATTTGTGTACAGATGTTTGTATGGACATACTTTTCATTTTACTGAGATGAATACCCAAGTGAATGTTTCATGTTAAGTGTCTGCTAAGAAATGACTATCTGCATCTGGGAGCAGTGGTTCATGTCTATAATCCTAGCACTTTGGGAAGCTGAGGTGGGAAGATCGCTTGAGGACAGGAGTTTGAGATCAGCCTGGGTAACATAGTTAGACCCCATCTCCACAAAAAATAAAAATAAAAAACTTAACCAGATATGGAAGTGTGTGACTGCGGTCCCAGCTACTCAGGAGGCTGAGGTAGGAGGATCGGTCGAGCCCAGGAGGTAAAGGCTGCCGTGGGCTATAACTGCACCACTGCACTCCAGCCTGGGATGACAGAGATATCCTGTCTCTATAAAATAAAAATAAAAGAAACTACTCTCTACAAAGGCTTTACATTTTGTGTTTTAAGGAACCATGTAGTTAGTCACTTTTCTAAAGGAAAATCAAGCTAGGCATGGGGGCTCACGTCTGTAATCCCAGCACTTTGGGAGGCCAAGGCAGGTGGCTCACCTGAGGTCAGGAGTTTGAGACCAGCCTGGCCAACATGGCAAAACCCCATCTCTACTACAAATTCAAAAATTAGCTGGACATGGTGGCATATGCCTGTAGTCCCAGTTACTCAGGAGGCCAAGGTGGGAGGATCACTTGAGCCCAGGAAAGTGAAGGCTGCAGGGACCATGATCATGCCACTGCATTCCAGAGTGAGCAACAGAGCAAGACTCTGTCTCTAAAAAAAAGAAAAAAAATGACCACATCTTTAGATTATATAATTCTGATTCAAAGGTAAAACACAAAGAGGAGAAAATATATTTAACATAAAATTTGAATAAAATATTTTCCAAAATCTTAATGAAGACTTACTTCCATAAAAATAATTTTTATGTCAGGCTTCAGGCTCAGTGAGTCCTGATTTAATGAGACAAGCTTCAAATTCTTGGTTTTTTTTTTAATGATTCTTCATCATTTATTTGTTTGTTTGTTTGTTTATTTATTTATTTTTAAGAGACGGGGTCTCATCCTGTTGCCCAGGCTGGAGTGCAGTGGTGCAGTCATGGCTCCCTGCAGCTTTGACCTGGCCTCAAGCAATCCTCCTGTTTCGGCCTCCCAAAGTGCTGGGATTACAGGCATAAGTCACTGTGACCAGTTTCCTCTTCTTTTTGTTAAATGACAAATCAGCCCTTGAATGCAAGAGCTTCATATTATTAGTAACCATCATTGCCAAGAAATTTTGCTTTTACAAGTAAGTGACTTTTAAAAGGTTTAAAATTGTGTTTTCTACCTTAAAATTTTACAATGGTCAAAACTACACATAAAGGATCACCCTTTCTTTCCTTGGTAATTATGATATAGGAACTTCTTGGGATTTCTAATCCAGTCCAACTTTTGTTTGTTTGTTTGTTTTTGAGACAGAGTCTCACTCTGTCACCCAGGTTGGAGTGCAGTAGTGCAGTCTCAGCTCATTGCAACCTCTGCCTCCCAGATTCAAGGGATTCTTGTGCCTCAGCCTCCCAAGTAGCTGGGGTTACAGGCATGCTCCATCACTCCCAGGTAATTTTTGAGACAGGGTTTCATCATGTTGACCAGGCTGGTCTTGAACTCCTGACCTCAAGTGATCTGCCTACCTTGGTCTCTCAAAGTGCTGGAATTATAGGCATGAGCCACTGCATCTGGCCTAGTCCAATTTTTTCGTACTGAATATGTCACAATAATGCTGACACTCTACTTGTAGATCACACGTGAATGACTGCGATGGTTGCCTGCAGGTGGCACAGTTACCCCTGCAGGGAACATTAGCCACCCACACGGAAGCATCTGTGTGAAGACAGAGAGGCAGCCCAGAGCTGGGCCTGCCCAGGCACCTGCCCTCATCCTTCCCTCCAACCCCCATGGGCCTCCCTTCAGTCTGTACCCACTACTCCTAAGCACCTGCAATGTAAGCTCACCAGCCCCCGTGGCTCTCGCCCAAACCAGACAGCACAACACTTGGTGGCTGGCTACTGTCCTCCACATTCAGGCGGCAAGCAGCTCTTTCTTGGCTGCACCCAGGACCTTGCCCAGATCAGGGCATGCCACCAAGGCTCACGGTGCTCCTGAGGCCGCTGGGGCACCACAGGCTGCCCCTCAGGTCCTGCCACTCAGTTGGGCTTCCCCAAAGTCAGCTGGATCCCCAGGGGATCCAGTTGCCCCAGGCTCTGCTAGGCTGCCCAGAGGACTCAAGGTATGGATGTCTCAGGCACACCTGAGTGTTGAGCTCAGCAAATGTGTATGCTGGGCATGGCATGAGTGCAAGGAAGCTCTGGCATAGAGAATAGCACAGGGAACCTGCAGCACAGCACCCCCTGGCTAGGAAGCAAGCTACTGCTGACTCTACTGAAACCCCTGCACGCCCCTCCCAGTACCATCTCCCCTCACCCCTGCAGAGGCAGACACCATCCTGACTTTGGTATCTATTCTTTTCATTCATTTCTTTTTATTTTACCATATGTGTATATATCCATTAAAATATATAATTATTTTGCATGTTTAAAACTTTACGCAAGGAATATTATTCAGTATTTAAAAGGAAGGAAATTCTGACCTATGCTATAACATGAATAAAGCTTGAGGACATCAGGCTAGATGAAATAAGCCAGTCACAAAAAGATAAATACAGTATGATTCCATTTATCAGAGCAGAGTAATCAAAATCATAGAGACAGGAAGTGAATGGTGGCTGCCAGGGCCTAGGGGAAGGGGAGAGGGGGGAGTTGTGCAATGGGGACCGAGCCTCACTTTCACAAGATAAAGAGTTCTGAGGCTAGGCACGGTGGCTCACGCCTGTAATCCCAGCACTTTGGGAGGCCGAGGCGGGCAGATCACCTGAGGTCAGGAGTTTGAGACCAGCCTGGCCAACACGGCAAAACCCTGTCTCTACTAAAATACAAAATACAAAAAAAAAAAAAATTAGCCAGGCGTAGTGGCGGGCACCTGTAATCCCAGCTACTCGGGAGGCTGAGGCAGGAGAATCGCTTGAACCTGGGAGGCAGGGGTTGCAGTGAGCTGAGATTGTGCCGCCGCACCGCACCACACTCCAGCCTGGGGGACAAGAGTGAAATCCTGTCTCAAAAAAAAAAAAAAAAAAAAAAAAAAANAAAAAAAAAAAAAAAAAAAAAAAAAAAAAAAAAAAAAAAAGAGTTCTGGAGCTGGATGGTGGTGATGGTTGCATAACATCATGATTGTATTTAATACCACTGAAATGTACACTTACAAATGGTTAAGATAGTCAATTGTATGTTATATGTATTTTACCATAATCAAAAAATGCAACTTTACTCAAATAGTAGTCAACTATGAGAATCTTTCTGTGGTTGCTTTTTTTGATTGACATTGTGAGACTGATCCATGCTGATACACACAGGCGCCACACATTCCTCTTCCTACTGCATCGTAGTCCACTGAAGAAATACACTCTAATTTCTTTATCCTATAGATGTGCATTTCAGTTGCTTCAAATATTTGCTATTTGAAACATTAACAGACAATGAGTTAAAGTTCTTCCTGTATAGACGTGCACTTACAAACCTGTTCAAGGAGGCCCTAAGGTATCAGTCCTCAAAGTGTGCTCAGAGGAACCCTGGGGAGTCCCTGAGGCTCTTTTTTTTTTTCTTTTCTTTTTTTCTTATTCCTGAGATTTTGGTGTACCCATCACCCAAGCAGTGTACACTGCAGCCAATTTATAGTATTTTATCCCTCACCCCCTCTTATCCTTTCCCCCAAGTCCCCAAAGTCCAATGTATCATTCTTATGTCTTTGCCTCCTCACAGCTTAGCTCCCACTTAGGAGTGAGAACATACAATGTTTGGTTTTGCATTCCTGAGTTACTTCACTTAGACTAATAGTCTCCAATTCCATCCAGGTTACTGTGAATGCCATTATTTCATTCTTTTTTATGGCTGAGTTGTATTCCACGGTGTATGTACTATTTTCTTTATCCACTCGTTGATTGATGGGCATTTGGGTTGGTTCCACATTTTTGCAATTGTGAATTGTGCTGCTATAAACATGCGTGTGCAGGTATCTTTTTTGTATAATGACTTCTTTTCCTCTGGGTAGATACCTAGTAGCGGGATTGCTGGATCAAACAGTAGATCCACTTTTAGTTCTTTAAGGAATCTCCACAGTTTTCCATAGTGGTTGTACTAGTTTATATTCCCACCAACAGTGTAAAAGTGTTCCCTTTTCACCACATCCACAACAACATCTATTATTTTTTAATTTTTTTATTATGGCCATTCTTGCAGGAGTAAAGTGGTGTCTCATTGTGGTTTTGATTTGCATTTCCCTGATCATTAGTGATGTTGAGCATTTTTCTATATGTTTGTTGGCCATTTGTGTATCTTCTTTTGGGAACTGTCTATTCATGTCCTTAGCCCACTCTTTGATGGGATTGTTTGTTTTTTTCTTGCTTATTTGTTTGAGAGAATCTCCCTTTCTAACTACATATCTGTGTAAATAAAGCCAGATATACTTTTGCGTATTTTAACTAAAACAACTGCAGATGCATTAACGAGATTCCAGTGACTTCTACTGAATAAGATACTAAGGAGATTTTCAAAAATGCAAAACAGTGCCTTCTTCTCATTAATTTTTTCATTTTGAAAAAACATGGTTACTTTTACTAAAAGATGTTATGTTACATTATGATTGATTTAGCACTGTTGTTAAATTAGTAAATAAATATTTTAATATTTCTCAGTTTTAATTTCTAATAGGGTAAATATTAATACCCAAAAAATAAAACTCCTTTGGAGTCCTCAATAATTTTTAAGAGAATAAAGGATTACTTAGTCCAAATGTTGAATACGCCTGCTCTCAAGTACCTGCCTCGGTGTGGAATGACCACGGGAAGAACAGACACAAACTCAGCCTAACTAGATATTGCCAAATGCGTCTCCCGAGTGGTCATCCTGCACAAAGACAGCAGGTTTTGTGTATTTGGGGGATTTTTTTTTCTTGTTTGTTTTCTGGTGGTTTGGTTTTTTTCTTTTTTCTTTTTTTTTTTTTTTGAGACGGAGTCTCGCTCTGTTGCCCAGGTTGGAGTGCGGTGGCGTGATCTCGGCTTACTGTAACCTCTGCCTCCCAGGTTCAACCGATTCTCCTGCCTCAGCCTCCCAAGTAGTTGGGATTACAGGCACCTGCACCACACCCGGCTAATTTTTTTGTATTTGTAGTAGAGACGGGGTTTCACCATGTTGGTCAGGTTGGTCTAGAACTCCTGACTTCAGGTGATCCACCCACCTCAGGCTCCCAAAGTGCTGGGATTACAGGCATAAGCCACTGCACCTGGGCTGTTTTCTGTTAATTAATAGCTAACACATAAAAATCAAGTGAATTACCCCCCAAAATTCAAGCATCTGGCTTTTCTAGAAAACTCTGAAAATGTGATGTCACTGGGCCCATGTCCCTGCTTGGCCTGAGGACACCTGTGTTGTGCCCCTGACTTGGGCAGGGCGGCCGCTGGAGAGTTCTCAAGGAGACCGTGGCATGTGCCTCTGAAAGAGAGGGGCTGACACATGAGCACCAACTTGAATGAGGAAATTCTAGTTGCACTGGGCCTAGTCAGAAGCTGCCAGAATGACCCAAGCAAGGCACAGGGAGGCCCGAGGTAGGCAGAGGCCAAATGTACAAACGGGGGCCTTGGACGTGACCAGTCAGAAGAGAGAAAGACAAAGGAGACGTGAAGAGGCTGAGTTTCTTTTGAGGAGCACCAGGGGCCAGTGGCAATCAGAGGAGAAGCTTCCAGGTGATCACTTGGTTGCAACCAAAATGGGGAATGGAGGTGGCAGAACTCAGCTGGGGTTGGTAAGGGTTTTGACATCCAGTTTCTTTTTTTTTTTTTTTGAGACAGAGTCTTGCTGTGTTGCCCAGGCTGGAGTGCAGTGGCAGGATCTCAGCTCACTGCAACCTCCGCCCCCAGGTTCAAGCAATTCTCCTGCCTCAGCCTCCTGAGTAGCTGGGATTACAGGCTCCTGCAACCACGCCTGGCTAATTTTTGTAATTTTAGTAGAGATGGGGTTCACCATATTGATCGGGCTGGTCTCAAACTCCTGACCTCAGGTGATCCACCCGCCTCGGCCTCCCAAAGTGCTGGGATTCCAGGCCTGACCCACCACGCCCAGCCGACATCAGTTTCTTTATTCTTGGTCACTGGCCTGACTCACCTAGGCATCCGTCACTTATCTACTATACTCAGGCGGACCTGGTCTGGGTCAGTGCCTGCAGCAAAGCTGAGGAACAGGCTTGATGTCAAGGAAGGCCAAATCCAGCTGGACACAGTGACTCATATCTGTAATCCCAACACTTTGGGAGGCCAAGGCTGGAGGATCCTTTGAGTCCAGCAGTTGGAGACCAGCCTGGGCAACATAGTGGGACTCTATCTCTACAAAAAAAAAATTAAAAATTAGCCAGGTATGGTGGGTGGCATGCACCTGCAGTTCCAGCTACTCAGCAGACTGAGGTGGGAGGATCGCTTGAACCTAGAAGGTTGAGGCTACAGTGAGCCATGATCGCGCCACTGCACTCCAGATCAAGATCCTGTCTCAAAAATAAATATATAAAATTAAAAGAAGGGCCAAATCCCAGATTTGGGGGCAACTTTTATTCCAGCTCTGGATTTTGAGCAATATTTATACTAGTTCACAGTCAATCAAAATGATGGTGGTAAAAGTAAGCCACAAGGGCCAATGCCTGGGCCTTCTGCAGGAAGAGCTCTGGACAGACACGTTTATACTTTTGACCATACTGATGTGGAGGCCTCCTCTCTGGAAGCCTAACTAGGGGAATGGCTGGCCTGCCAGTTTCATCTCTCTTAATCTCTCCCTCTTCCAATAAGGCACACAGGAGTTATAGTACTAAGGACCCATTGGGTTGTGACAGAACCCCAAGTAAAAGAAATTAGTTTTTGGCTGGCCTAAATAGGAAGATGAGCAATATTATGGGTTTCAGGCATGGCTGGATCCAGGGGCTCAAATTATGTGAATAGGATGCTGTCTCTCTGCCTCTCAGCTCTGCTCTCCTCTTAGACAGGCTCCCCTAAAGATAGTCTCACTGTAGCTCCAGGATCCCTTCCTGGCAGCTTGGTGACCCTAGAGAAAGAAAATGCTGTTTTCCTCCAAATTCCAGGAAACATCCCAGGACTGATGCTCAGTTGTCTAGTTTGGTTATGTGAACCAATCGCTCTGACCCTGACCATCTGGGTCACCTCCACAACCCTGGCATCAGGGGTTGGGTCAGCTTTGTCCCCATGTGGACTGAGTTGGGGAGGAATGGTTTCTCAAAAGAAAACTAGATGTTGATCCCAGATGAAAGGGAATGGGTGCTGGACAGACAGATCCCCACTGCAGGGCATTTGTCCTTCAACCCCTGCCTTCTCTACCCAGTGGGGAAAAGTAAGGGTCCTTCTCCCAGGCCATCCCTATCAGAACCAAAAAATCTCATCTCTGCTTAGCTAGGCCCACTTCCCTAAAAAAGGAGGGAAGTACTTCTGATTAACCAGGGGGATCCACATCAAACCCTGCCTCACACCTATTTTACCAGTTATGCCACTGCTACAAAACAGGGGAAGAAAGCAATTCCGAATGTACTAAAATATGCACAAGAAAAAACATTAACTTTGTGAGAGGCGTCTTTCAAGCCAGATGGAATTGGAAGTGTTTGTAGTTGCAGGGCTGATAAAATTATGAATCATTAACATGATCTGCTCAAGAGTATCTCTGCTATCCCCTTTCCAGGTTTTTGGTTTAGAAAATGGTAAATAATTTGGGTTCGGTTGCTGCATTTATCTGCCACATTCCTCGTAGGCCCCGGGATCATACAACCACATTTGTTCCAGAGAGCAGCAGACGGCAGTGCCCGCACTTGCCATGTAGGAGTGTTTGAAGTCAACGTGATGCTGTGTAATGTGAGCGGTGAGGCTGAAAGATGGATGTAAACTTTATCACAGAAGATTTCCTTCCTGTATAAATTCATTCTCCAGAAGGAAAATGTCTGCAATCTCTTTCCTGACCCACCGTGTCCTCTGGGGTGAATCAGTGCTCTAGGTAGGAAGAAGCTGGGAGCTCTGGAAAATGCTTCTCTGCCTGGGAAAGACTTAATGTTTGAGGTTCCAAACCTCATGGTGGGACTTGGTGGCTTGCCTGACATTAATTCACTCTATTTCTCTTCTCTCTTGCTTGACACAGTGAACTCCAGAAGTCAAGAATGGACTACTTCTTAAAATGCACACTACTCAGGGTGAGGAGAACACTAAAAGCCCAGATTTTGCCATCACACAATATGTCCATGTAATACAACTGCCCTTGTACCCCTAAATCCATAAAAATAAAAAATTACCTAAAAAAAAAAAAAGAATCGACCATTTTATCATCTAATGTGGCTGCAAAAGAAAAGGAAAGAATTTACCACTCTAAAAACCTGCAAACAACCTAAATGCCCAACTGTGGGGAGGAGGAGGGGTCAAACCAAATACCCTCCACCCATCAGGTTCCTTCACCTATTCTGTAAATATTGATCACCTATTGTGTGCCAGTGATTATTTCTGGGTATCATGGTTTTCAGGCCATTTTTTTTCCTTCTTCAGAATTTTTCCAGTTTTCCAAAATTTTCTTTTTTTTTTTTTTTTTTTTTTTTTTGAGACAGAGTCTCGCTCTGTCGCCCAGGCCTGGAGTGCAGTGGCGCGATCTCCGGCTCACTGCAAGCTCCGGCCTCCCGGGTTCACGCCATTCTCCTGCCTCCAAGCCTCCAGAGTAGCTGGGACTACAGGCCCGCCCGCCCATCTCACCCGGATAATTTTTTGTATTTCTTAGTAGAGATGGGTTCACCATGTTAGCAGGATGGTCTCGATCTCCTGACCTCGTGATCACGGACAGGCCGTCTCAGCCTCCCAAAGTGCTGGGAATTACAGGCTTGGAGCCCACTGTGCCCAACCCCAAATTTTCTAAAATGAGCATGTATCACTTTTATTATTCAGGAAAAAAAAAAAAAAAAAAACCGATGTTCAATCAATAAGGACAAAACCAACCAAAGAAACTGACTTTCTGACAGTGGTATAGCAGCATGCTCCAGTTATCTACTGCAGCCTAACAAATCACCCCAAACTTAGTGGCATCAAGGAACAACATCCATTCATCACAATTCTCTCTCCTGCTTCTTCGGATTGGCTGGGCTCAGCAGGGTGCCTCTTCCTTGAGGTCTTTCCTGCAGTTGCAGTCAGATGGTGGCTGGTGCTGGAGTCAGTGAGGAGCTTGCTCATGTGTCTGGCATTTGATGCTGGCTGCTGACTGGGAGCGCAGCTGAGCTACAACACCAGCAAGTGGCCTCCCCATGTGGCCCAGGCTTCCTCACAGCATCAGTGGCTAGGTTCCAAGGGTGAGTGTCCCAAGAAAGAGAACCAGGGAGATGCTATATTGCCTTCTCTCCTAGTCCCAGATATCACACAGCATCACCTTGACCACAGCCTATTATTAGAAGCAAGTCAACCATATTCAAGGGGAGAAGACTTAGACTCCACCTTTTAAGTGGACTGTTAATAAGCTTTCAGACATCTTTTAAAAGGACTGCACAGTGTTTTCCTGAACCAAAGTTTGCAAGCACCCCAGTGGTACTCTAACACCAACCAGTCATCCTACCCACTGGCCTCTCAGTCCCCATTTTGTGCATCTTCTCAGCACTGAACTCCACCTTAGACCCTGTGCTCTCAGCAGAAGACCTCGTCTCCTCATGAAAGGGAAGCCAAAACAGCACATCTCCCCCACAGATGCCCTTGGTGCTGAACTTGAACCTCATTTCCATGTTGAATCCTCCACTGAGTCTGGAGACACCTTGCCTCCTTCATGACCTCGCCCAATCTGTTATCCTTCCTCTTCCCTTCCCTCACATTCTTGGAATGTGCTAGGTTTCTTCCACTTAAGTAAACCCATCCCTTATGCCTGGGGTAGGGAGATCACTCAGAAGGAGTCTGTAATAAGCCAGCCAATGTCAGATCAGGGCAGGAGACAAAAAGGAAGGGGAAGGCCAAAAGAAAGCTCATTTTGGAAGTAGAAGGGTCATCCTCCAGAGGTGACGATAACGGGGATAAGGAGGTTTGAACACCACTTTGAGGTTCCAGTTTCTGCATCCCATGAATCCCTTGCCTGGGATCTTTCTTACTAGGTTTAGGAGACAGCTCCCTCTGTCCCCTTAATGGCCATGTATCCTGTTGTGAAGAAGCTGAGGAGAAGCTGCTTCTAGAGGTCCACAGAGATGGGAGGAGGGCAGGAGTGGAGGCCTGGGTGGAGGAAGGGGTGAGTCTCTGAGGCAGGACCTGGTCCCAGAGCTGCCCAGGATTCCGCCACTCTCCCTTGAACCTGGAAGCCCTTCCAGGATGTCCCCAGAATATCCCTTCCACTTAAAAAAAAAAAAAAAAAAAAAAAAAAAGGCATTGCAGGCCAGGTGTGGTGGCTCATTCCTGTAATCCCAGTGCTTTGGGAGGCCGAGGCAAGGAGATCACCTGAGATCAGGAGTTTGAGACCAGCCCGGCCAACATGGTGAAAACTTGTCTCTACTAAAAATACAAAAATTAGCCAGACGTGGTGGTACATGCCTGTAATCCCAGCTACTTGGGGGACTGAGGCAGGAGGATCACTGGAAACTGGGAGGTGGAAGTTGTAGTGAGCTGAGATTGTGCCACTGCACTCCAGCCTGGACAACAGAGCAAGACTCTGTCTCAAAACAACAACAACAATAACAAATGCATCGCAATAAAACATACACAACATAAAATAAAATTTACCTTTTTTTCTCAATAGAGAGAATTTAATATAGGGACTAGTTAAACAGAGGAGCAAATGCCATGGCAAACAATCCAAAAGGCAAAACGAAAGTGAATATTGAACTCATACAAAGAGTCACTGAAGGGAGCAGCTGCTACTCCTACAGGAGGATGGGCAGCGGGGAGAGGTCAGGGTCATCAGAACCCAGAAGCCTGAATCTGGGAAGGGCTCTGCCTGGCGGTTGCTGGTGCCTCTGATCTATTAGAGGTGGGTTCTGGGAGTGTGAGAAGTGAGAACAAATAAAATCAGAACCAACTGCAGCTGTGAAATTGACCATGCTAGCCATCTCCAAGTGTACAGTTTAGTGGCATTCAGGTCGCTGTGCAACTGGCACCACCATCCATCCAGAGCGCTTCTACCTTCCCGAACTGAAACTCTACCCATTAAACAACAACTCCCCACTCTCTTATCCCCCCACCCCCCGCTAACCTCTGTTCTACTTTCTGTTTCTATCACTTTGACTTTATCATACAGTGTTTGTCCTTTGTGTCTGGCTTATTTCACTTTGTGTAACACCTTTAAGGTTCACCCATGTTGTAGGATGTATCAGAACTTCCTTCCTTTTGAAGGCTGAATGATATTCCATTGTGTGGATAGACCACACTTTGTTCATGCATTCCTTCCTCTGTTGATGGACACGTGGGTTTCTTCCAGCTTTTGGCAGCTGTGAATAATGCTGCTATGAACATGGGTGTGCAAACATGTGTTTGAGTCTCTGCTTGCAATGCTTTGGAGTACATATCCAGGAGTGGAATTGCTGGGTTGTGTGATAATTCTATATTTTTGAGGAACCCCCATATTGTCTTCCCTAGTAAATCCCCTTTTCTCACTTTATGAAATGGGCCTCCTTTCTCAGCCTCCTCTTCACTCAGTCTCCCTTCTGTTCAACTGATGAGACTTTTTGACAGACAGTCCACACTGACAGGCTTCACAGACACATGTCCCTTTTTGAGCTGTCCTCTGCCCTCCCCACGCACTGAAACTGCTCTGGGCACTCCAGAGGTTGATAGAACAGCCTCTCCTCAGACCTCAGCCTCCTGGGCCTTCCCTCACCGTTGACACCGAGACACTTCCCCCCTCCTCTCTGCTTGCCTGTGGGACCACCTGGTTCCCCACCCCCTCCAGGGTTCCTTTCACCTTCCGGGGCCTTTTCTGCTAGTTCCTTTCGCCCACTGCCCTTCATCATCATGTGCCCTGGAGTCAACCTCAGAGCGTTTTTCTCTTCCCACATGCACTCTGCAAGAACCTCATCCACCCCTCGGGCACTGAGCAGAGGTGGACACCCCCAGCTCTGTCCTTCCTGACCCCTGCCCACTTGATTCTGAGCTCTGCACTCCCAGCCACCAGTGGCCTTTCCACATGGACTTGGTACAAGTGACCAGTCTGGCTGAGGGCTCTGGAGGCTGGGACACGACACCCTTCTCTCAGCCCTCATCACAGTCTGTGAGGTAAGCACTTGCCTTCCTTCTGTTTTGTTTCGTTTTGTTTTGCTTACTTATCTTTTTTTTTTTTTTGAGACGGAGTCTTGCTCTGCCACCCAGGCTGGAGTGCAGTGGCACTATTTCAGCTCACCGCAACCTCCACCTCCTGGGTTCAAGCCATTCTCCTGACTTAGCCTCCTGAGTAGCTGGGATTACAGGTGCCCACCACCACATCCGGCTAATTTTTGTATTTTTAGTAGAGACAGGGTCTCACCATGTTGGCCAGGCTGGTCTCGAACTCCTGACCTCAAGTGATCTGCTCGACTCAGCCTCCCAAAGCGCTGGGATTACAGGCATGAGCCACTGCACCTAGCGTCTCTTTTTAACCAGATGTCTCTTGAACTCATCACCACAGGGAAGGCACCAAGCCATTCATGAAGGAATCCGCCCCCATGACCGAAACACCTCCCACTAGGTCTCACCTCCAACACAGGAGATCACATTTCAACATGCGATTTGGAGGGGATGCACGGCCAAACCGTATCAGTGTCCATCAACAGAGTAAACTATTATTATTATTATTATTATTTTGAGATGGAGATGCACTCTTGTTGCCCAGGCTGGAGTGCAATGGCATGATCTTGGCTCACTGCAACCTCTGCCTCCCAGGTTCAAGTGATTCTCCTGCCTCAGCCTCCCCAAGTAGCTGAGATTACAGGCGCCTGCCACCACGCCCAGCTAATTTCTTATTTTTAATAGAGACGGGGTTTCACCATGTTAGTCAGGATGGTCTCAAACTTCTAACCTCAGGTGATCCACCTGCCTTGGCCTCCCAAAGTGCTGGGATTACAGGCGTGAGCCACCACTTCTGGCCTACAGAGTAAATTATTTACAGTATGTCTCAGTGGGACAGTATGCAGGCATTTGAAAGAATGTGGCAGCTCTGGCCGGGTGAGGTGGCTCACGCCTGTAATCCCAGCACTTTGGGAGGCGGAGGCAGGCGGATCACGAGGTCAGGAGATCAAGACCATCCTGGCTAACACAGTGAAACCCCGTCTCTACTAAAAAAAAAAAAAAAAATAGCTGGGATTGGTAGTGGGCAACTGTAATGCCAGCTACTCGGGAGGCTGAGGCAGGAAAATGGCGTGAACCCAGGAGGCAGAGGTTGCAGTGAGTTGAGATCACACCACTGCACTCCAGCCTGGGTGACAGACCAAGATTCTGTCTCAAAAAAAAAAAACAAAAAACAAAAAACAAACAAAAAAAAGAACGTGGCAGCTCTGTGGAAACTGAAACGGAGGATCACCAAGATACACTGATGACAGTGCAAGACTGTGTGCACAGCAATCTTCCATTTGGATAATTTTATGTTCACACATGTATACACATATATACACATAAACAGATACTTGAATACAGGGGCAAAGTACTTAACAATTGGGAGAGAAGGTGCCACCTGTTAGCAGAGAGGCTGGCAGGTGTGCTGCATCGCTGCATCCCACCCAAAGGCTAAGCCTGAGCCTGCTTTTGTGGATATAAAAGAACATGTTTGGAAGGAGATATAAGAAGCTCATGGCAGTGCTTGTGTATTAATTATAAAGCTGTTGATGGAAAAGGAGATAAGCTAACCCAACTAATACTCAACTCTTACAACTCAACAAGAAGAAACCAACCAACCTAATTAAAAAATGGTCAAAATATTGAAAAGGGCTGGGTGCATTGGCTCACGCCTGTAATCCCAGCACTTTGACAGGCCAAGGCAGGTGGATCACTTGAGACCAGGAGTTCAAGACCAGCCTGGCCAACATGGCAAAACCTCTTCTCTACTGAAAATATAAAAATTAGCCTGGCGTGGTGGCACACACCTGTAATCCCAGCTACTCAGGAGGCTGAGGCAGAAGAGTCGCTTGAATCCGGGAGGTGGAGGTTGCAGTGAACCGAAATGGCACCACTGTACTCCATCCAGCCTGGGCGACACAACAAGACTCCATTTCAAAAAAAAAAAAACAACTTTTTTTTTGAAAAGACATATCTTAGTCCATTCAAGCTGAGATAACAAAATACCATAAACTGGGTGGCTTACAAACAACAGAAATAAATTTCTCACAGTCCTGGAGGCTGGGATGTCTAAGAGCAAGACACTGACAGATTCAGTGTCTGGCGAGGGCCAATTTCCTGGTTCCTAGATGACACCTTCTTGCTGTGTCCTTGCATGGTGGAAGGGGTCAGGGGTCTCTCTAGGGCCTCTTTGGGCCTCTTTTATAAGGGCACTAATCCCATTCATGAGGGCTCCACCCTCATAACCTAATCCCACCTCCCAAAGGCCCCACCTTCTACTACCCTCACCTTGGGGGTTAGAATCTCAACATATTAATTGGGACAGGGAGAGGAAATCACAAACATTCAGACCATAGCAAGACACTCCATCCAAGAAGATATGTGGCCAGTGAATAAGCACATAACATCATTATCCTTAGGAAATGCAAACTAAGCCACAATAAAGACTCCAACACACCCACCAGAAGGGCTAATTTTTTTTTTTTTTTTTTTTTAGGCAGAGTCTTGCTCTGTCACCCAGGCTGGAGTGCAGTGGTGCGATCTCGGCTCACTGCAACCTCTATTTCCCAGATTCAAGCGATTCTCCTGCCTCAGCCTCCCGAGCAGCTAGGATCACAGGCGCCCGCCACCATGCCCAGCTAATTTTTGTATCTTTAGTAGAGACAAGGTTTCACCATGTTAACTAGGCTGGTCTCGAACTCTGGGCCTCAAGTGATCCGCCTGCCTTGGCCTCCCAAAGTGCTGGGATTATAGGCGTGAGCCACTGTACCCAGCCCAGAATGGCTAAAATGTAAAAGGCTGACAATACCGGTGTTGGTAAGGACATAAAGTAACTAGAACTTTCTCACACAGTGGGACTGTAAATGATGCAACTACTCTGGGAACAGTTTGGGAGTTTCTTATAAAGTTAAACACACGTTTATCATATGGCTCAACCAATATGCTCCAGGTGTTTCACTGAATACAGATGAAAGCATAGGTCCATGCAAAGGCTTGTACCTGAATGTTCATATGAGCTTTACTTGTAATAGCAAAAATCAGAAGTAATCAAATGTCCATCAACAGGGGAATGAATAAACAAGCTGATACAGCCATGCAATGGAACACTACTATGCAACAAAACGGAATGAATTATCCATACACTCAACAACACACATGAACCTCAAAATAATTATACTGAGTGAAAGAAGCCACACCCCCAAAACTAGTGTGTGATCCATTTATAGTAAATGATCAAATGTAAACTAGTCTAGGGTGTTAGAAAGCAGGTCAGGGAGATCTGGAGACAGTGTGGGAATGGGTGGGGGACAGTGAGGACACACAGGTTCCAAAGGGTCCCGGAACCACTCTGGGGGATATGGAATAGGCTCGTTATCTTGATTGTGGCTTACATATTCTAAAACCCATCAAATTGTACAGTTTAGGTAAAGTTTATTACACAAAAATTCTAGGTGGAGGCCAGTGGATTGCTTGAGCTTTGGAGTTCAAGATCAGCCTAGGCAACATGGTGAAACTGTCTCTACAAAAAATCAAAATTAGCTGGATATGGTGGCTCTCATCTGTAGTCCCAGCTACTTGGCAGGCTGAGCCTGGAGCGTCGCTTGAGCCCAGGAGACGGAGTTATGATCACAACAAAGGTGGAGAAGAGGGAGAAAAGAAGAAAAAGACACATAATCCACTCCCAACTGTTAATGGCAATTCTCCCTACATGGGATTATGACTTTTTTTTTCCTCTCTCTCTCTCTGTTGCCCAGGCTGGAGTGCAGTGGTGCAATCTTGGCTCACTGCAACCTCCGCCTCCTGGGTTCAAGCGATTCTCCCATCTCAACCTCCTGAGTAGCTGGGATTACAGGCACACACCATCACACACAGCTAATTTTTGTATTTTTAGTAGAGACAGGGTTTCACCATGTTGGCCAGGCTGGTCTCGAATTCCTCAAGTGATCTGCCTGCCCCGGCCTCCCAAAGTGCTGGAATTATAGGCATGAGCCACCGCGCCTGGCCACACTATGACTCCATATTATCTTTTGCGGGAGGAATTTGTTTTGGTTAGATATATTTCCTAGTTTTCCCACAATTAATATATATTGCTTTTGTAAACCAAAAGGTATCTGAAACAGATCTCAATCAATTTAAAGGTTTATTTTGTCAAAGTTAAGGACATATCTGGAAGATAAAAACACAGAATCACAGAAACAGTCCGTGGTCTGTGCCTTTCTCCGAGGATGATTTTGAGGGCTTCAATATTTAAAGAGGAAAAGCTGGCTGGAAGGGAAAGAGGGAGGGTGTATGGTCACCCACAGGCTGCAAGGGAGAAGGAGCAGGTAGGGGGATGGTCAATTATGAATTCTCTGGTGCTCAGTAAATTAGCACTTTGCATAAGGTAAGGTGAACATAGAGTAGCCACCTGTGGAGATATTTAACCTTTTATCTGTAGCTATTTGCTGAGGAACCAAAGGAAAGGCAATTTCTTGTGTGACTCAGCTTTCAGCTTAATTTTTTTTTCTTTCGGCATAGTGAATTGGAATTCACTACGGGATCTCAATACACCCTCTTGTGTATCTGTCTGACTTCAGGTCAATCTCTGACAAGCTGTTGGCTCTGCAAGGCAGGTGGGATCTTACTCTTCTGTCCACAGGATGCAGCAGAGTGTAGCTTTAGTACACACTCAATAAGATATGGGAATGGACGGGAGGATGAGGTCCCTCAGGATGGCAGCAGGAGTTTGCAGAGTCTGACAGCTCACACCCTCTTGGTCCTCTAACCCGTTGCTTCTGAAGCCTGTTCAGGTGGCAGTGCAGAATGCCACTGAAAAGCTATCTCTTGCAAACCAAGAATGGCTTTCTTAAAAATTATGAAATTTCTGCCAGGAGCACTCTTGTTCTTCGTACCAGTCAGGGTATCGGATTAAAACGGATTCACCATTTTCTCCTTCTTCCACCATATTCATTTGGTATTCTATGGATTCATTTTATCTAGGGGTACTCTGCCAGCAAACAAGATTGCAGGGGAGGAAGGGGAAGAGCAAAAATTTAAGAACAAGAAAAAAGAGAACATTGCACATTAAGCTAATTCTACCCATCTTTTTTTTCCATGGATCGGGAAAGATGGCCAGTCTGCCCGGGCCTGCTCTACCCCTCTCAGTCCTTTGCCATTTGGGAAACTCTGCACCGTCCCTGGGTCCTGATTTCTTGCCTACCCCAGCATCCTCTTCTTCTTTGCCTAAGCACTGTTTTCCTAAAGTCAAGCCCCAGACAGAAAGGGGTATGAGACCGCTTTGTTTGGGAGAGAATGCGGCAGCCGCCAGGGTCACTGTGTGAAGGGCACTGCGGGAGCTCCTGGCACGCGTCTTGCCCTTTGATCATCCCAGCACCACTAAGAGGTCAGAACTATTGCGGAGGAGGCGATCCATGGCTGAAGGCATATGGCCAGGAAGAGTACAACCAGAATCCAGGTCTCTGCCACCAAAGGTCACACTTTTGACTGAGGCACTATGGCCCATTAAAGATGCAAGTTGACCAACACTATGAGCCCTGAGGCTTCTGGTGTGTAGCGGCCTGGGCCTGCTGTTGGGGACTGAAGGGACATTGGGGTGATAACATCCATCCCTCCCCTCACCCCCAGGCTGAGCCTTTCATTCCTGACAACAGGGCTGAGACTCCTGTCTGCTATCTCTTAGATTAGCCCACAGCTATTTTTATTCTGCTCTTGCTTAGGGAAGAAACACAGCTAGGGGAAGCCCTCCAGCAGGGCCCCAGGGAAGACCACCATTAGCCAAGGAAGAGCACAGAACTCGCCTCACTATCTTTTTTCAGCCACCTACATACACTAACACAATGCATTGATGCCTTCTTTTCAGAACAAGGTTGACGCGAATCTGTCCAAATAAAGCGAATGCTCATCTCCTAGTTTGGTGAGAAAGAGGTTTCAAGGAGATGAGCTGGACGAAGGGAAAAGGGACCCAAGAAGGGAGAACTAGGAAGCAGGCCAGGGAAGCCCGGGAAGGCCCAGGCCGTGGGGCGGATGAGGAGCAGCAGCCATGGGGCAGTGGGGCTGATCAGGGTCTGGAGCTCGCCTGGGACGGCTGCACTGCACATTCGACTTTTGAATTATGGCTGAGTATCCTGTAGATATGGTCAATGTGTAGGGACATGGATGACCTTGCCCTTGATACAAAGAGAACAAGATCTGAGGCATTTAAACCTGAATAGGGGGGGAGTTGCCAGAAAGGTAAGAGGGAAGCCAAGAGAGTGTGGCACCACATAGCTGGGGAGCTTTCTGGAGGAACCAATGCCCAACAGGGCCAACAACTGTGAGAGGTAAGAAAAGGGTGGGTAGGGGCAGGAGATGGCCTCCAGGTTGGAGGTCATCCTGAGGTCACTGGGCCCCTACACTCAGCTCTTGCCACGCGGCCTTGCTTGACGTTCTCGGATGTGCCAGTGTGCCTCTGCCCAGCCTTTGCTCTAGCTGCTCCCTCTGTGAGGAACCCTCTCCTCTCAACTGTCCCCAGGACTCACCTCCCCTGCCTCAAGTCTTTGCTCAAACCCTACCTCAGTGAGACCAACCTTGACCACTCTGCTTAACACTGCAAACCTGCCCCCACCTCTCCATGCAGATCGCCATGAATCAGCTCCACTCTTCCCGAACGGCTTATTTCCGGGATTGTTATCATCTGCCCACCATCCCCCACACACCAGAAGCTCCATGACAACAGACAATCTTTGTTTTGTTCACAGTGTAGCTCTAACACAAGTGCCTGGTACACAGTAGGTGCTCAGTAAATACTTTTTGACTGAAAGATCTCTTGATGGCTGCTCCATACCTTTAACTCCTTGACTGTCAACTCATCAAAACGTCACAGCTGAGCTGGGCACAGTGGCTCATGCCTGTAATCCCAGTACTTTAGGAGGCTGAGGCAGAAGGATTGCTTGAGCCCAGGAGTTTGAAACCAGCCTGGGCAACAAAGTGAGACTTCATCTCTACAAAAAATAAACAAAATTTAGCCAGGCGTGGTGGTGCACACCTGTAGTCCCAGCTACTCAGGAGGCTGAGGTGGGAGGCTCTCTTGAGCCTGGAAGACAGAGGTTGCAGTGAGCCGTTATCACACCACTGCACTCCAGCCTGGGCAAAAGAGCGAGACCCTGACTCAAAAAAAAAAAAAATGTAGCATCTGAGCTTGCATTACTGTTTAACAGTGAAAATTAAGGCCACTTAGGAAACATATTCCAAAAATAAAATACAGGTAAGTTATGTTTTAAAAAATCTCGTCAGGCGTGGTGGCTCACGCCTGTAATCCCAGCACTTTGGGAGGCCAAGGCAGGCGGATCACGAGGTCAGGAGTTCAAGACCAGCCTGGCCAAAATGGTAAAACCCAGTCTCTACTAAAAATACAAAAAAAAAAAAAAAAAAAAATTAGCCAGGCATGGTGCCTGTAATCCCAGCTACTCGGGAAGCTGAGGCAGAGAATTGCTTGAACCCAGGAGGCGGAGGTTGCAGCGAGCTGAGATAGTGCCACAGAACTCAAGCCTGGGTGACAGACCGAGACTCCGTCTCAAACAAACAAACAAAAAAACTGATACCTATATATATATATACTGCATATACATATGCAGTACATATATACGTATACATGCAGTGCATCTATATCCATAAGAACATTTCAAATGGACCGATGAAGATTACCACACTCACTGCAAGACAGTAGAGCAAATGTGGACACTGCCCTCTCATGGTTGAGCATGGAGAGGGCCGCGCTCTGCCTTGGGGAAGGATTCACCCTGGTGGCTGATGGAGGCTGCAAGATGTTGTTATCAATGACATTTCAAAATGGGTCACATTTGACTCTATTTTCAGAAGGAGGCAAGTAAAAGAGGAATACAGTGTCAAAGGGAGCATTTTTAGGGCATACAGAGCCCACGCAATTCCATATTGTGAGGAGGATGTTGACAATTAGTGGGAAGCAGTAAGGAAAAATGTTAAGACAAGAAAATCCTAACTTGATAACATCCATCTGCTGCACTTACAGCTGGAATCTGAGTGGGAATTTCCCATCTGTGCTTTATTCTCAGCTTTAATTTGACTATAAATAAGACACATGTGTGCACAATCTGCAGCGAATGTCTTTTGGGGCCAGGAATTGTTTAAGGATGATATACAGCCTACAAAATATCTGTGCTTGCGTGTGTACATGTGTGTATTTGGAATCCACTCATGAAGCTAGTCTGAGATGTGCAGCTAGGTTTTTATAACTTGGTGCCATGATGATCTGCCACTTTATAACTGAGGCCGTAACTCTTGACATCCTCTGCTCAAACACCTCTAACAGAATGCTGGTGCCTGGCCCAGCTTTTCCTGAAGCACCTCTGCTGTCAGCTGCAGGAAATCTCAGTGCCCAGGGCCCTGGGGGTGGCAGCATTTGGAAACGCCATGGCAGGCCTGGTCTGAAGACAGCTAGCTACACTTGCTGCTTTATATTCTCTTTGGATTCTCAAGTTGACTCTACAAGGACCCATATGGACGATCTCCTCCATTTTACAGATGGGAAGACTGAGGTTTAGCAACATAAGGTAACTTGCCAATGGTCCTGCGGTCCATTAGCAGTGGAGCCAAATCTCAAAACCAAGTCTTTGAGCCAAGGGTCAAAGTCCATGTTCTTTCCACTTTCCCTTCAGCCTCCACACTGCCCCTCCCAAGTCCTCTGGGGCTATAAATGGTGGGGGAGGCTGGGATTTCAAGCTTGAGGTCAGCCAGGCCTGTAACACAAAAGACACAGCACCTCTAGGGCTGGCCTAGCCTGGGCCCTCTCCCTCTGGTCTGGACAGAACTCAGGCTCACACAGTCTCAGCTTCTCACCAGCTTCTCCCTCCTTGGTTATACTTAGCTCTGGACATCAGAGAGAAAGGCATGTGCCAGCCCGAATCACTGCACACCCCCAGGCCTGGCCAGGCTGCTGTGGTAGAGAAAGGCATCTCTCAACCTTTTCAGATGTTGGTATGAGCCACTTCCAACAAGGGCTGTTTTCTGTTCTGTTTTTTTTTTTTTTTAATACAGACAGGGTCTTGCTATGTTGCCCAGCTGGTCTTGAACTCCTAGGCTCAAGTGATCATCCTGCCTCAGCCTCCCAAAATGCTGGGATTAGAGGTATCAGTCACCACACCTGGTTGAACAGGGGCTGTTGGACCCTCCTTCCTGATAGTCTGGAAGATTTTATGTCTGTGCCTCCTTCTGTTCCTCCTTGAGGGAGGAACCACGTCTGGTTTACCAATGTATTTGTAATGTTCAGCAGTGTCTGTAACACCCTGCGTGTGGCAGCTATTTAATAGTTCCTTGTTGGGTGGGGACAGAAAGAAAATAATAATGATAATTCTTTGTTGAATGAATGAATAAATAATCTAAGTTCATGTCCTAGAAATCCAGACATCAAGAAAAGAGGGCCGGGCTTGGTGGCTCACATCTATAATCCCAGCACTTTGCGAGGCCAAGACGGGTGGATTACCTGAGGTCAGGTGTTTGAGATCAGCCTGGCCAACATGGAGAAACCCTATCTCTACTATAAAAATACAAAAATTAGCAGGGTGTGGTGGTGCATGCCTGTAATCCCGGCTACTTGTGGGGGCTGAGGCAAGAGAATCTTTTGAACTCCGGAGGCAGAGGCTGCAGTGAGCCAGGATTGCACCATTGCACTCCTGCCTGGGCGACAGAGTAAGTCTCCATCTCAAAAAAAAAAAAAGAAAAAGAAATAAGGAAAGAGGAACACACATTCCCAGAGGGCTATCTTACAAAATCTAATACATTTTATTCTATTAAATAAAATCAAGTTTATTCAAGGAATGACCAGGAGTTTTCATCACCTTTCTTCCTACCTCTTCTCTCTTCACTCCACCAGATCTGGCATTTAAGGGCCCCGTGGGAGAGGGAGACAGAGAGGCATTGGGTCCTGGAGGCTGGACTTTAAGTGCCTCACACAGTGGCCGCGGCCTCCCATAGTGCACGATGGGGGAAGGAGACAGTTCCTATGTCCCCAGGGCAGCATCCCAATGACAGGCCTGCCTCCCATGGCTCTGTTCATCCTTTACAAGCCAGCCACTTGCAGAAAAGTGGGGCACTATGTTCCATCCAACCTGCAGGCAACTGGCACAAATGGAGGGGTGTGTGGCTCAGCTTGGCAGCCTAGAGCTCAGGAACCAGGATCCTGAAACAGGAGCTGAAAGGGCCAGAACTGGCACCTTTGGGATCTCACAAAAACGGAAAGAGCCGCTTTTTCACGATATAGAGGACCGTAGCAAGAAACAGAGCCAGCGCAAGGAAGATGAGAAGCTTGTCCGTCAGCTCCCGGCGATTGTATTTTGTGATAAGCTTCCGGCCCAGCTGGATGGTCCCTGACATGGACTTAAATTCTTCATTTGCATCCAGGATCGTTCGTGAAGAAGTGACTGAAACAAGAGAGGAAGGAGGCCGAACTCAGAGAGACTGCAGCTCAAGATCCAAAGACCTCACTCTGCTGTCTGGGACGCTGATAAAAACCAGCATTCTCGAGTGAGTTCCTCTGAGCTGGAATCAAAGCATGTGGAGACCAGCCAAGGAGTGGACAAGCAAAGGCTCCTCCCCAGGTCCCATCAGCTCCAGAGAGTGAGGTGGTTTGTTTGGGAGTCCTTGAACATGAATGTCACCAGGGAGAAGGGCAAAGAGGCTTGCTCACCCAGCCACCTCCTCAGCTCTCTGAAGCAGATAGACGCTGTTCAGAGGAACCACCAGCCACAAAACCAACCCAAGGATCTTGGGCGGGCACTGTGAGGTCTGTGTTGGGGCAGCAGCCGAAGACACCAGAACCTTCCACCTGCAAGGTGTGGCCTCTAGGACATCTGCTGGCCAGACTGGCTCTTTGCAGGATCTCAAAAGGGCAAGGGTGTGCCAGGCTCTGCCTTAAGCCCTCACACATGCCAGTCCCTCAGTCCAGGGACACTGGCTGTAGCTTTAAGAAGGTGACACCTAAGAAGAGGCCAATATCCCTTAAGGGATCATTGTGCCCAGAGTCAGATGTATTTCTGAGTATGGGTATCTGGGCCTGATGCTGAGGGTAGAAAGTGTACCTGGCGAGGTTCTCTCACAAAACAGAGTGAGGCATCATCAGAACAGCCACTGAATAGAATAGTTGAGTGAAAAGGGAAAGTGTAAAGGAACACCTGTGAAATGTTTCCATTTAGGTAAGAAACAGGGAGATAAAATAGTATTTCATTTGCTTAAGTTACAAAAGCTTGGGGGATCACAAGATATTTTTTTAAAAAGACACTGGTAACAGTGGTTGCCTCTGGGAAGTGGACCAGAGGGCTGGGAGGTAGGGGTCAGCTGGAGGTCAGAACAGAGAGTGATCTTTTCTGTGTCCCTTTTGTACTGCCCAGAGCTGTGCTGGCCAATATGGCAGCCCCTAGACATGCAAGGCTGCTGTGCATATAAAAACATGGCTAATCCAAATGGAGATGTCAGTGAGTGTCAAATCCACAAAACGTTTTTTTGTTTGTTTGTTTGTTTGTTTTTGAGATGCAGTCTCACTCTGTCATCCAGGCTGGAGTGTAGTGGCATGATCTTGGTTCATCACAACCTCCACCTCCCGGGTTCAAATGATTCTCCTGCCTCAGCCTCCCGAGTAGCTGGGATTACAGGCATGCACCACACGCCCAGCTAATTTTCTTTCTGTATTTTAGTAGAGATGGGGTTTCACCATGTTGGCCAGGCTGGTCTCAAACTCCTGACCTCAGGTGATCCACCCGCCTCGGCCTCCCAAAGTGCTGTGATTACAGGTGTGAGCCACTGTGCCTGGCCAAAATCCACACAATGTTTCAAAGACTTAATATGAGAAAAGGGCCGGGTGCAGTGGCTCATGCCTGTGATTCCAGCACTTTGGGAGACTGAGGCGGGCAGATCACGAGGTCAGGAGATCGAGACCGGTTCAAATGATTCTCCTGCCTCAGCCTCCCGAGTAGCTGGGATTACAGGCATGCACCACACGCCCAGCTAATTTTCTTTCTGTATTTTTAGTAGAGATGGGGTTTCACCATGTTGGCCAGGCTGGTCTCAAACTCCTGACCTCAGGTGATCCACCCGCCTCGGCCTCCCAAAGTGCTGTGATTACAGGTGTGAGCCACTGTGCCTGGCCAAAATCCACACAATGTTTCAAAGACTTAATATGAGAAAAAGGGCCGGGTGCAGTGGCTCATGCCTGTGATTCCAGCACTTTGGGAGACTGAGGCGGGCAGATCACGAGGTCAGGAGATCGAGACCATCCTGGCTAACATGGTGAAACCCCGTCTCTACTAAAAATACAAAAAAATTAGCCAGGCGTGGTGGCGGGCGCCTGTAGTCCCAGCCACTCGGGAGGCTGAAGCAAGAGAATGGCGTGAACCCGGGAGGCGGAGCTTTGGTTGGCCCCAAGGTGGGCCCCCGGCCCCCGCCCGGGGGGACAAGGGGGGACCCCTTTTTAAAAAAAAAAAAAAAAAAGAGAAAAGGAATGTAAAATATCTCAATAATTTTTAATATTAGTTGTATGTTGAAATTACAATATTTTACATAATGGATTAAATAAACTATCTTATTAAAATTAATTTCTTATGTTTCTTTTTACTTTTTAAAATGTGCCTACTAGAAAATTTAAAGTTCCATATGTGGCTCCTGTTACATTTCTGCTGGCAGTCCTGGGCTAGAGTTTTTATCCTTCTCTATGTTGTATGTGTTACCTTTTCACAAAATTAAAAGCTAATAAGTAAATAAGATAAATTATCAGAGAAAACATAGCAGCATTTTGAAAATGACAGATAAAAGGAGAAAAACAAACACAGAACAGGAATCCTTCTCTGCCCACTTTCTCCACGCCTGCCTGCTGCAATTTCAAAACCCTGAGATCTTGCTATGTAAAACTTAATAGGCCTTTCTTTTTAAACTTTATTATTATGGAGAATTTCGAACCATCACAAAGTAGACAGCATGATATCATGAAATGTCATGTGTCCACCACCCATAACTAAGGACCACCAACCTCTGAAATCCTGTCCCCCTCTCCCATAACTCCCAACTCCTGCAATTGTACAGCAAATTCCAGACACCATATTCCTAATGAGCTTTTTGTTTCAAAATTATGGTCCTAGTAGGCTTTTAAATCAAGCTGAATTTGTGAGGCATAAGGAAGGGGTTAAGAACTGTATTCTTCTCTTTTCTTCAATAGCTATTGCTTCTATGAAATGGGCCCCGAGAACACTGGGACCCTCTCAACACCCCAGAAGCCACCAGCATTTGTGTCTCCTTCCCACTCTTAGCAGGGGGTGTCCTGTCGCCACACCACAGCATAAAAGCCCTGGACTCGGCTGGGCGCAGTGACTCATGCCTGTAATCCCAGCACTTTGGGAGGCCCAGGCAGGCGGATCACGAGGTCAGGAGATGGAGACCGTCCTGGCTAACACAGTGAAATCCCGTCGCTACTAAAAATACGAAAAATTAGGCGGGAGTGGTGGCGGCGCCTGTGGTCCCAGCTACTCGGGAGGCTGAGGCAGGAGAATGGCGTGAACCCGGGAGGCAGAGCTTGCAGCGAGCCGAGATGGCGCCACTACACTCCAGCCTGGGTGACAGAGCGAGGCTCCGTCTCAAAAAAAAAAAAAAAAAAAAAGCCCTGGACTCAGAGGCCAAGTTGTCTCCTTGCTCCCTCTCTCTCCAAGCACACACTGAGAGGAAGCCCCTGGCTGGTTCTGAGCCCAAATGTTCAGGTAAGTTGCAAACCCAAGGAGTGACCTTGGGGTCACCTGCTTGCTATCCTTTTGCTTCTGCCTCTTTGGCACACTGAAAAAAAAAGTGGTTCAAAATTATAATTTCTAGGGGTGATCACGGTATTGTAGTTACGGGGTTGTTTCTGCTTTTTCCCCAAAGAGTCCCTTATCTTTTAGACAGCTGTACTGAGATATTTATGGACGATGTCTGGGATTTCCTTCAAAATAATCCAGATGGGGGATGGGCTGAGGGTAGAACTGAAAGGACACTGGCTGGGGTAATGGGCTCAGGGGATTCAGGATACCATGCTTTCTACTTTTGTCCATGTGTGCAATTTCCCAAAAGTGTTTCAAGGAGTAAACACCCTTTTTCTGTTGTCTTATACTGAAGGACCCTGGGGAGAGCTGATGTTCTTCTGCGTCACAGAGGAGACACTCTGGGAAAACTATTGGAGGAAACCAGATGGCCTCAAGCAGTCTCTCCTGTAGCCTGTGATTCACATCTTTTAAAAGGAACTCATAGGAAAAATAACACTGGGGAGTATCATTGTAAACTGAGGTCCTAGCAGTCCTATCAGCAGCCGATTCACCAAACATCTCTTGAAGCAACGATTCCCAAACTTGCCAGGCCATATGGGTCCCCAGAGCCCTCACTGAAAATCAGGCTCCCAGGCCCCTTACTCAGCCCTGCCAACACCCTCTCTAGGAGAGGGGCTGGGGACCTCTGCTTTTCACATGGGCCCCTGCAAATGCTCCCCCTGAGGAAACATTGATGGGGGTGTGGGGTCTTCTAGTAAACAGAATATGGGCCGGGCGCAGTATCTCATGCCTGTAATCCCAGCACTTTGGGAGGCTGAGGCGGGCAGATCACCTGAGGTCGGGAGTTCGAGACCAGCCTGACCAACATGGAGAAACCCTGTCTCTACTAAAAATACAGAATTAGCCAGGCGTGGTGGCACATGCCTGTAATCCCAGCTACTCGGGAGGCTGAGGCAGGAGAATTGCTTGAACTCCAGGCTGGGCAACAAGAGAGAAACTCTATCTCAAAAAAAAAAAAAAAAAAAAAAAAAAAAAAAAAAAAAAGAGAGAGAGAGAGAAATACGAGCAGCACATCCCACTCTGGATAAGACCACGGTGTCAAGTCATCTCATGAGGGAGAAGCCACCCAAGTCAGTGAACTTCGTGTGGGCTGTGGTGGAGGAGCCCAGAGTGGAGGTGCTGGGACAAGGGCCCTAGAGCAGTGTCTCTGGGAGAAGCTTCCTGCTCCAGGCCCGGCTTTACCTAGAGACTGCATGGCCTCCTCGCTCTGCTGGACCTGCTGGGCCATCATCCTGCTGATCCCCATGAGGCTCTCAGTGATGGTACTGGATGTCTGGGCCAGGCTCTCTTTGGTGGTTTTCCTAAAAGTTCAGAGGAAGAGAAAGGGGAGGAATGTCAACAAAAGCCTCCCTGCAAGAAGGCCCCATATCCAAATGAGATCTCATGTTTTACCTATCCAATTAGTATATATATTTTTAAATGATCACATTCAATGCTGGAAAGGGTATGCTGAGACCCACGCCCCTGTGGACTGCTAGTAGGAACATAAACCAGTGCTGCCTTCTGTAAAGCAATTTGCCAATTTAGGAGCCTTGGTAATGTTTAATCCTTTGACTCAATCATCTCATCCCTGGAAATCCCTCCAAAGGAGACATCCAAAATGCAGGTAAAGCCTTATGTTCTAAGACGTACCCTGGTGTATTACTTACCCTCCTGAAACATTAGAAATGCAAACACACACAGGCGATTGTATTAACATACAATCTACATACTATGTACTGTCAGAATTAGGCTTAAAAAGTTTTTGTTTTTTTTTAAATGAGCAACTCTTGTGCTGAAACAGCAGAATATGAATTTTTATGTATGGTACAATTTTGACTTTGTAAGAAATGTAGAAGTAAAAATGAGGGAGGGAATATACCAAAATGTTTATGAGTAATAAGATTCGATATTTTCAGCTGGGCACGGTGGCTCACGCCTGTAATCCTAGCACTTTGGGTGGCTGAGGTGGGTGGATCACCTGAGGTCAGGAGTTCAAGACCAGCCGGGCCAACATGGTGAAACCCCATCTCTACTAAAAATACAAAAAATTAGCTGGGTGCAGTCGCGCGCAACTGTAATCCCAGCTACTCGGGAGGCTGAGGCAGGAGAATCGCTTGAACCCGGGAGGCAGAGGTTGCAGTGAGCCAAGATGGCACCACTGCACTTCAGCCTGGGCTATAAGAGCGAGACTTCGTCTCAGGAAAAAAAAAATTGATATTTTAATTTTGTAATTCATACTTTACCAATTTACTACAAATAAGTATGCATTTCTTTCAAACTTAAAAAAACTTACTTACACAAATTAAACACCAAGCTGAAAACAAGAGGGGGTTTCCTACAGTGGGTTGTACACCTTGCCAATTGTTATCCATTTTTATCAGAGCCCAGAAAAATAAAAGAATAGGTACCTTTGCCTTAAGAGATCTCCTCCCTTAAGAAGTTCTGCTTTCTCTAGATTGTCGATTGCAATTTTGCAGGTGAGATTAGCTTTCCTCCATGAGGTCTGATTGCTGGAATTGGAAGGTTCATGTGTGAGTGTGTCCACTCCACCAGGCCATAAGTCAGTTCAATTCACAGCACTTCCCATCAACAAAGGCCACCAGGGGAAGGCCACCATGGGGGAAGGCCACCAGGCACGGCCTTCAGAGCCCATCCCAACTCCTGCCACTTCCTCCCCTGGTCCCCCAGCAACTGTTCTTGCTCAGGTCCTGATACCCCTTGACCAGACCCTGAAGGCCATCACGGGGAGGCTCTGTAGCTGTCCCTCTACCACTGTCAGCCCAAGGGGCTGTGAACATGGCACTCCTCTGTGCCCAGCTCCACAATGGCTGGACTCAGGGAGACATCCAAACTTCCCATCTGGGCACAGAGGCTCTTCTTCTGTCCTGTTGCCTCTAAGGCTGTACTGCTATGGCCTGTGCATTAGTTGGTGCCATCCTTTGAGAACCATGACTTACTCATCTCCAGTATCTTGAACAACCATTTCTGGCCCTTCAGCTGCTGAGTTAATATAGTTTGTAGGAAATGAAAAATGGTGGCCAGGCACAGTGGTTCACACCTGCAATCATAGCACTTTGGGAGGCCAAGGTGGGTGGATTGCTTGAGCCCAGGAGTTCGAGACCAGCCTGGGCAACATGGAGAAACCCCATCTCTACTAAAAATACAAAAAATTAGCCAGGCATGGTGGTGGTGCATGGCTGTAGTCCCAGTTACCCAGGAAGCAGAGGAGGGAAGATCACCTGAGCCTGGGAAGTGGAGGTTGCAGTGAGCCATGATGGTACCACTATACTCTAGCCTGGATGACAGAGTAAGACCTTGTCTCAAGAAGAAAAAAAACACACACACAAGAAGCCAATCTTTCAAAATATTTCTTCAAGGTTTGTTGTTCTTTCCGTACTACAGACCAGTCATGAACGACAGAAACATGATGGATTAGCAGAGCCCTGACTGACATAGCTGATCTACATCCGTCACTTGTGCTAACTTGTGGGTGATAACGGAAAGTTGGTGAACAGCTTCCTGGAGTTAGAAATATGACAGTTGACTGGGCGCTGTGGCTGACGCCTGTAATCCCACTTCGAGAGGCCAAGGCGGGTGGCTCACTTGAGGTCAGGAGTTCAAGACCAGCCTGGCCAACATGGTAAAACCCTGTCTCTACTAAAAATACAAAAATTAGCTGGACATGATGGCAAGTGCCTGTAATTCCAGTTACTCGGGAGGCTGAGGCAGGAGAACCACTTGAACCTGGGAGGCAGAGGTTGCAGTGAGCCAAGATCGCGCCACTGCACTCCAATCTGGGCAATGACAGTGAGACTCCATCTCAAAAAAAAAAAAAAAAAAAAAAAAA
>NW_016819845.1:1162491-1184841 GCF_001698545.2 Rhinopithecus bieti | reverse complement strand
TTTGAGACAGGGTCAGCCAGGCACGGTGGCTCACACCTGTAATCCCAGCACTTTGTGAGGCCGAGGCAGGCGGATCACGAGGTCAGGAGATCAAGACCATGCTGGCTAACACGGTGAAACCCCGTCTCTACTAAAAATACAAAAAAAATAGCTGGGCGTGGTGGCGGGCCCCTGTAGTCCCAGCTACTCAGGAGGCTGAGGCAGAAGAATGGCGTGAACCCAGGAGGCGGAGCTTGCAGTGAGCTGAGACTGTACCACTGCACTCCGACCTGGGCGACAGAGCAAGACTCTGTCTCAAAAAAAAAAGAAAAGAGACAGGGTCTCGTTCTGTCTCCTAGGGCTAGAGTGCAGCAGAATGATCACGGCTCACTGTAGCCTTGACCTCCCAAGCCCATTGCCCTCCTGCCTTGGCCTCCCAAGTAGTTGAGACTATAGGCACACATCACCATGCCCCCAGCTAATTTTTTTTTTAATAGATGGGGTCTTGCTTTGTTGCCCAAGATGGTCTTAAACTCCTGGGCTCAAGCAGTCCTCCTGCCTCGGCCCCCAAAGTGCTGAGATTATAGGTGTAAGCTACTGTACCCAGCCCCAAAGTATACATTGACAGCTTTCTCTGTTCTGGCCTGTAATGCCACATTGTGGATGGCCATTCCCAGCTTTAAAACCCATGCTAAGCTGAGCGTGTCTGGCATAACTTACTATACTTTATACAAGGGCTTCTCTGTACTCAGTGTTTATAATCTGAGTAGGCTTGGTGGCTCAGGAAAGCAAAAGCCATCATAACATAAAGTAATCGCGAAACAGCCAAGCCCTGGATCACTGCCCACCACTCATACAGCCCTCCCTCTGCTTAACTGGCCTCCCCGTGCCTGTGTTTTTGCCAATCGGTGTCCTCCTGACAGCTGACTGTTACATACACAGCTGCTTTCAGGGAAGATGATGCTGGTAAATTGCTCAAATCAGACACAAAGCCACAAATACAGATCTGGCAGAGGCAGACCAGTGAACAAGAGACAAAGAGAAAACCCATATGAATGACGACTTAGCAGGGGTTTCAAAAGAGAATGATCTAGCCAGGCACAGTGGAGTGTGCCTGTAGTCCCAACTACTTGGGAAGCTGAGGTGAGAGGATCGCTTGAGCCTAGGAGTTCGAGGCTGCAGTCAGCTATGACTGTACTCCAGACTGCGCAACACAGCGGGACCTCATTTCTAAAATTTAATTTTTTAAAAATAAAATTTTTTTTTTTTTAAGATGGTGTCTCACTCTGTCACCCAGGCTGGAGTGTGGCGATCTCAGCTCACTGCAACCTCTGCCTCCCGGGTTCAAGCGATTCTCCTGCCTCAGCCTCCTGAGTAGCCGGGATTACAGGTGCCCACCACCACGCCTAGCTAATTTTTGTATTTTTAATAGAGACAGGGTTTCACCATGTTGGTCAAGCTGGTCTTGAACTCCTGACCTCGTGATCTGCCCACCTCTGCCTCCCAAAGTGCTGGGATTCCAGGCATGAGCCACCACACCCGGCCAAAAATAAATTTTTAAAAAAAGAGAGAGAATGATTTGATACCTTCAAAGATTATTTGGAAAACACCCTCTTTATGATTGCTACAAAAGTCAAATGTGAAGGGAAAGATACTGTTTCATGTTGCCTGACAATTTCATCGGAAAAGTTAAACTTCTCCCAATTCAATAACAAGAAATGGCATATAGCTATAATTATATAATCAAGGATTAGCACACACCTGCAATTACAACCTCAATGTTGGTTTTATCTTTTGATCTCAATTTTGTTTAATTTACGGTTTTTGTTGCTTTTTTCTTTTTTTTTTTTTTTTTTAGATAGCATCCCACTCAAAACCTTCTAAATTGTGGTCCACCTTAAGCAAGTTTTCTTTCTGTAGATTTTTTCTGGTACCAATTATCCTTAGATAAAAAAATGACCCTGTATTACAAAAGCAATCATATTTTTTGGTTAAAAATACACAATACAGTATAATGTTAAATATGCTTTTGTAAACTATGCACAGCTCCACCTGCTCAGATAGGCCCTATTTATCCCTTCCCCACTCGCCCCCACTTGAGAATTACTGATTAGGAGAGAACATTCCACCCGTGTGCAACTGACGCAATTGGCCAGGTACGGTGGCTCACACCTGTAATCCCAGCACTTCGGGAGGCTGAGGTGGGTGAATCACATGAAGCCAGTATTAGAGACCAGCCTGGCCAACATAGCGAAACTCTGTCTCTACTAAAAATACAAAAATTAGCCAGGGGTGATGGCGGGTGCCTGTAATCCCAGCTACTCAGGAGGCTGAGGCAGAAGACTTGCTTGAACTTGGGAGGCAGAGGGCAGAGTGAGCCAAGATCAGACCACTACACTCCAGCCTGGGTCATGGAGCGCGACACTGTCCCTCAAAAAAAAAAAAAAAAAAAAAAAAAAAAACACCAGTAAGTCAGGCAAATACACGTGCAAGGCTCACAGGGAACAAGTGAGCCAGCAGAGGCTGCTGGCGGGGGCAGGCCCTGCCTACCTGAGCATCTGCTTTTTGTGATTCTCCACTTCCTGGAGTAGAAGTTGTTTCTCTGACTCTTTGTCTTGCTCTTTAGCCAACTGCTCCAGGTCCTTTGAGGAAAAATAACTCCATGTTAAAATGATTTCAAAAGTCAACATGAAAACAGAAGAGCATTTCTATTTCTGCCAAGGGCATACAATAGCACTTGAAGCACCCTTTTAAAACAGAACACCTCAGAATGCTAGGTAACATATAACACACATCCTTTTAAATCCATAGCTAAGTCTCCAAGAAAGTAAGGAAAACCCCTATGGCCCAAAAGTGAGAAGGGAACAACAGCTGGAACAGTCAGCCTGGGAGTATGCACGGCTACCCTGGCGTCAGAGCTGGTGCTCCTGTCACCAAGGGCAGGCCCGAAACGAAAAGAAAAACAATGACGAAATACAAGCACACTGATCCCACACTTAGATATGATTAAAATATCAAACTGCTGTTCATTTCCAGATACTCACAATTTCTGTGCCTATTTCATTAAAGACGAGTAATAGGCAGTTTGAGCACTTGAAGGTTTGAGAGCTCATGTAGGGACAGAAAAATGAAGCCTTGGGCCATCTGAGGCTGAGGATGGGAAGATGAACTGAGATCACCACAAATCCAAAACCCACGAAAGGTTATAGACACAGGAAAATAGTCTAGAAAAATGTGCATCTACCAGCACAGAGTGAAAACATGGATGCCTGACTTTTTTTGGTATGAGTTCCAAATAGAGGGGTTAAAAAATATCTCCCCTGAGAATTTATAACCAACCAGGGAGCTGCTCCTCCCACTGATCTAGGGTTCAATTTATCTTCCCTGAGTGGTTCGTGAAACTCCATGAAGAGAAATTAACAAAAAAAGTGTTCTCGGTTGGGCATGGTGGCTCACGCCTGTAATCCCAGCAATTTGGGAGGCTAAGGTGGGCAGATCATGAGGTCAGGAGATTGAGACCATCCTGGCTCACACGGTGGAACCCCATCTCAACTAAAAAAACAAAAAATTAGCCGGGCGTGGTGGTGGGCACCTGTAGTCCCAGCTACTCGGGAGGCTGAGGCAGGAGAATGGCATGAATCCCAGAGGCGGAGCTTGCAGTGAGCTGAGACTGCGCCACTGCACTCCAGCCTGGGCAACAGATAGAGACTCCATCTCAAAAAAAAAAAAAAAGTGTTCTCAGACTTGTGATCATCCCAGGAGACCTGGCGGGAAGCTAATGCAAAAGCCTCTGTAGAGACTTGGCCTCGACTCAGCTACACAAAGTCCCTCAGATAAGGTCTGCTGAAGATGAGTGCTCACAGTCCAAAATAACCAAGCACCAAGGAAATAACCTACCATAAGAGAGGGTCAGCAGACATACCCAAAAGTATTAAACCCCAAGAACTTCAGATAAGAGAACCATCAGAGGGACTATAATTAAAGATAGCATTACACCATTCACATTTTTTGGTTTACAAATTAAAACAGGTTCTAGCTTCAATCATGCGATTGATCTGAAATATCAATGTATTTGCTCAATTATACTAATTTACTTATTTATGTATCAATTTGCACATGCTGGTTTGGAACAAGTTTGTGTATCCACCATTTCAATAGCTCAGAGATGACTTTCAATTTATGCCCCCAAATATTGCTGAGGTAGAGAGTAAAAGAAATAATCAACTGTGACTTGGAAAAGTTTTGCAAATGTCATCAATTATTTTCATAATTATTTGTTTAAAATCTGTATTTCCTATTAGAATGTAAATTATACAGGCCGGGTGTGGTGGCTCATGCCTATAAACCCAGCACTTTGGGAGGCCGAGGCGGGTGGATCAGGAGGTCAGGAGATTGAGACCATCCTGGCTAACACAGTGAAACCCCGTCTCCACTAAAAATACAAAGAGAAATTAGCCAGGCGTGGTGGCGGGCGCCTATAGTCCCAGCTACTCGGGAGGCTAAGGCAGAAGAATGGCGTGAACCCAGGAGGCGGAGATTGCAGTGAGCCGAGATCATGCCACTGCACTCCAGCCTGGGCAACAGAACGAGACTCCATCTCAAAAAAAAAAAAAAAAAGAATGTAAATTTTATGAATAAGCAGAGCTTTATCTCGCATTATTCACTACATATATTCCTTGTGCCCAGCACATACTGGGCACTGAGTCACTGAATGGAAGAATGAATGCATAGGAAAAAGGGAGAGATTAAAAAGGGGGAGAAATGTACAATTTACTCATGAAAGATTGCCTGGAAGTTCTGTCAAAGAGAACCAGTGATAGTTCGGGAGAAAGGAATGGCGGGGTCGAGTAGTTCTCAAATTCCAGTTTGAGAGCTATACGTACAAAGACAAACACACAGATACTTATACACAGTCAATGCCCAAGACTTACCATGCGCCAAACACACAATTTTGAGGATATGAGGCCAGTTCTCTGGTATCACACAATCTTGTTTGAAACACACAAAAAAGACATTCAAATAAAAGCTAAAAATAGCAAACAAACAGGAATCTTGTATTTATTTCCAGGTATAAAAAGAGTATGTAAATACTTAAGAAATGCAGATTAAAACTGGGATGGGGTTATTCATTTACTGGCCATGTGCTTATTAGGTCCCTACTAGGTGCCATCATAAATATGTAAATGTAAACATATTCGTGAGGTCATTTTAATTAGTGAAGGAAATAAACACTGGGTGAGCACCCAGATATTTAAAAAGAACATAAAAATACTCATACTGAAGGTAACAGGAATAGTTGGAGAGTTGAAGTCATGCTGAGTTGAAGAAAAGTCTGTCAAGGAATAAGTTAGCTTAAAAAAAAAGTGGAAGCAGTTCAAATGAATGCCCTTTGATAGAGAACTGACTAAAAAAAAAAAAAAATGACAGCTATTTAGAAAAGAATGAGAGGCCAGGAACGGTGACTCACGCCTGTAATCCCAGCACTTTGGGAGGCCACGGTGGGCAACTGCTCAAGTCCAGGAGTCCAAGTCCAGCCTGAGCAACATGGCAAAACCCTATCTCTATAAAAAATACACAAATTAGCTGAGGCGGGTGGGGGGGGTGTGGCGCGCAGCTGCAGTCCCAGCTATTTGGGGGACTGAGGCAGGAGGAAAATCGCTTGAGCCTGGGAAGTCAAGGCTGTGGTGAGCTGAGATTGTACCACTGCACTCTGGACTGGGTGACAGCCCAAGACCCTGTCTCAAAAAAAAAAAGAAAAGAAAAAGAAAAATGAGGACAGTCTCTAATTACTGAAATGGAAAGATTTCCAATGTGCGTATAATAAAATTATACTTAATGGCCAGGCGCGGTGGCTCACACCTGTAATCCCAGAACTTTGGGAGGCTGAGGCGGGCAGATCACAAGGTCAGGAGATCGAGACCAGCTTGGCTAACACAGTGAAACCCCATCTCTACTAAAAATCTGAAAAATTAGCCAGGCGTGGTAGCATGCACCTGTAATCCCAGTTACTCAGGAAGCTGAGGCAGGAGAATGGCATGAATCTGGGAGGTGGAGCTTGCAGTGACCCGAGATCGCACCACTGCACTCTAGCCTGGGCGACAGAGTGAGACTCCATCTCCAAAAAAAAAAAAAAGAAAAGAAATTAAAAAAAAGAAATTTATCTTTTTAAATATTTGAGTAGAGAAACTCTGGAGTGATATATAAGTAACAAAAGTGACTACCTGTTTGGAAGAGGGGAACAGAAAACAAAACTGGGGCATAACTGAGACTTTTCACTGAATGTTGATATTTACAGATACAGACACATATATAAAACATGTAAAAGGAACATCAAAAATAAAAAATTAAGATGATTATATCAGTACTGAAGATGGAGGCAGGAAGAGGTCAGCTAGGTATGGTGATGCTGCTGAAATTCTATAATTAACTCCAATAGCAAAAATTGCACATTTTCAAAATTGCTCTTGAAAATCTCTTAGGTAGGCAATACACAGGACACAGACATACTGTTTCTCAGAGGTCCACTTGGCCAGCTTTTCTACCTGCTTTAGAACAGACTGTCTACCTCTGTTAAGCAAAAACAGAGTTGCTGGTGGGCTTTAGGGGCCATGTTATATGAAAAGCACAATTTTTTTTTTTTTTTTTTTTTTGAGACAGGGTCTTGCTCTGTCACCCAGGCTGGAGTGCAGTGGCACAATCTCGGCTCAGTGCAACCTCCAACTCCCAGGTTCAAGCAATTCTCACGCCTCAGCCACCTAAACAGCTGGGACTACAGGCACGGGTCACCATGCCCAGCTAATTTTTGTATTTTCAGCAGAGACGGAGGTTCATCATGTTGACTAGGTTGGTCTTGAACTCCTGGCCTCAAGTGATCCACTTGTCTTGGTCTCCCAAAGTGCTGGGATTACAGAAGTGAGCCACTGTGCTGGCCAAAGAAGCACAAGTCTTTAGACCTGATATAGTCTGAATATTTGTCCCTGCCCAAATCTCATGCTGAATGGTAACCCCCAATGTTGGAGGTAGGGCCTGGTGGGAGGTGTCTGGATCATGGGGATGGATCCCTCATCAATGGCATAAGCCATCCCCTTAGTGATAAGTGAGCTCTCACTCAATCTCTCTCTCTCTTGCTCCTGCTTTTGTCATGTGACATGCCTGCTCCCTCTTTGCCTTCTGCCATGACCAGAAGCTTCTTGAAGCTTCCCCAGAAGCAGATGCTGCTATGCTTCCCCTACAGCCCACAGAACCATAAGTCAGCTTAACTCATTTTTTAAAATAAATTACCAGCCTCAGGTATTTCTTTATAGCAATGCAAGAAAGACCCAATACAAAACCCCAATACCACAAGACCAGGTGCCACAAGATCTATCCAGGGATGGTGATATGGTTTGGCTGTGTCCCCACCCAAATCTCATCTTGAATTGTAACTCTTACAATTCCCACGTCATGGGAGGAAACTGGTGGGAGGTGACTGAATCAGAGGTGGGTCTTTCCTGCACTATTCTCATGATAGTGAATGAGTCTCATGAGATCTGATGGTTTTAAAAACAGGCGTTTCCCTGCACAAGCTCTCTCTTTGCCTGCCGCCATCCATGTAAGACGTGACTTGCTCCTCTTTGCCTTCTGCCATGATCGTGAGGCCTCCCAAGCCATGTGAGAAGTCCATTAAACTTCTTTTTCTTCCCAGTCTCAGGTATGTCTTTATCAGCAGCATGAAAATAGACTAATACAGATGGGCAGATCCATGACACCCACCTCACCATCACTGAAGGCACAGCAGTGGAAACATCTCCACTATTCAAACTGCTACTTCTAAGAGACCTCCAGAAGTCTAGAGGAGCAAGCAAGTTTCCACACTCAGAGTACCTCCTGACACTCCTGGGTCCCATTAGGACAGAGTAAGTGCTAGTTCTCTGCCAACCCAACATTAGGTCCTGTGGCGATGGTGAGAACACTCCCAGGAGAAAACTCAGGAAACTCCGGGATAAAAAGGGAGAACCTAAGACATCAGACTGAAATTACTAGAAACCCTCAGGAAATAAAGAAGGAAGAGGAAACCAAGAAACCAGAAAAACCATCAGAATAGTAATCAACACTTGGAGTGACCAGGAGATCCAGAGTTTCTTAAAAGAATGCAATTATCTCAAATTTAAAGAATTGAGGAAGAAGAATCATGAACAATATAAAGCAACTGCCCAGTGTTTCAAGTAGAGGGGCATGAAGAGGAGCTGGCAGGAATGTCTCCAGATAATGACAAGTTTGCAGGACTTTACTGGACTACTAGAGGCCAAGGAGCCAACCCTGTTCCTGTCCTCATGGAGAGGGCCTACACAGGATTCCAGGATACAGATGGACGACATCTTTTTAGGTGTGCAGACACAGTCATCCTTCCAACTCCTGAGTTCCAGCTCTAGGCCTGTGCCATTCCTGTTCACTTTTTGAGGGGCTGCTGTGGGCCCCTCTACCTATGAGCTGCATGCAGGATCCTTGGATGCCCAGATGGGAGCCTTGAAACATGAGCCCTCCATAGTCAGCTCTATACCTGTTTCCTGGCTTTTTCTCAGCAGCCCCTAGACCCACAAAACAGTGGTCTTCGTTGTCTGATTCTGATCTAGATCCTGAACTTGGAAACAATTAGAACCCAAATCCCAACTGTGTCTGAAGGCAACACAATAGTCTGGGCTTATGCCTGTAATCCCAGCACTTTCAGAGGCTGAGGCAGGAAGATTGCCTGAGCCCAGGAGCTTAAGACTAGCCCAAGCAACATAGTGAGACTCCATCTCTATTTAAAAAAAAAAAAAAAAAATTGGTTTGTTTTTGAGACAGTCTTGCTCTGTCACCCAGGCTAGAGTGCAGAGGCATGATCTCAGCTCACTTCAACCTCTGCCTCCTGGGTTCAAGTGATTCTCCTGCCTCAGCCTCCCAAGTAGCTGGGATTACAGGTGCACACCACCATGCCCAGCTAATTTTTGCATTTTTAGTAGAGATAGGGTTTTGCCATGTTGGCCAGGCTGTTCTCAAACTACTGGCCTCATTTTCATTTTTAAAAATGAAAGCAGGCCGGGCGCGGTGGCTCAAGCCTGTAATCCCAGCACTTTGGGAGGCCGAGACAGGCGGATCACGAGGTCATAAGATCAAGACCATCCTGGCTAACACGGTGAAACCCCGTCTCTACTAAAAAATACAAAAAACTAGCCAGGCGAGGTGGCGGGTGCCTGTAGTCCCAGCTACTCGGGAGGCTGAGGCAGGAGAATGGCGTGAACCTGGGAGGCAGAGCTTGCAGTGAGCTGAGATCCGGCCACTGCACTCCAGCCTGGGCGACAGAGCGAGACTCCCTCTCAAAAAAAATGAAAGCAGCAGAATAATATGACCTACACAGTGGTGCACAACCCTTTGCCCAGCCCAGTGTAATAAGAATAAAATGTGAAATAAATAAAACAAACAAACCAAACTGCTACTTGTCACCCTCTAGTGTTTTTTGAGACAGCACATATACCATAGTTGAATTCAGGCATATTGAATGTGTACATGATGTGACTGGTGACTACTGAAATAAGGAAGATGCTGAGCAAAGTAACAGCACTAAAAAAAAAAAAAAAAAAAAAAAACCAGGAGTGTGATGGATTGAGGTAGTGAATGAATGAATAGGGTAGAAAGAATGGTAGAGAAGAGAAAGTATTTGAAGTGGCCCCAGGGTTTCAAACATTCCAAGGATAATGGTGTTCCTGCCATGGAACAATGGTGTTCCAGCTGTTGACACAGCTGGCAGTGTTCTGCACGCTAAAGTTTCTCGTTTTTACCTGGACAGCAGGTTAGTACAGAGTCACCCTCACTGTCTAAGTGTTGACTGCTCCTATCAGCTGGTGTTTGAAGAACCCAGACGGCTCTCAAGCAGAGGATATACCCAGGACTGAGCCCCCTTCATTGATAGATACTCAGCATCTCAGTTCTGAGAATACCCACCTGTATTCTGTGACGCAACTGTTGAAATTTCTCTTTTACTTTAGTGTTCAGTTCAGTAAGAGCACTTAAGGGTCCTGAACAATCACGGATATCCTAGGAGACATTGAACAGATGAAAGGCCTTTCTCAAGGCAAGGAAATGAAATGACACCATCCATACAGTGAGAGAGTTAGTTTAGACCAACTAATATTAATGTACTGATACTGACTATAATTCATCCTGATCTTTGCTGTTTACCTCTGCAACACAAGCAAAAACATTATCATTGGCATTTTTCTCATTCCTCTTTAGATTAATGTTGAATTAATATAAAAGCCTAGAAAGAAACACAACTGTTTTGACCTAATTTCTAGTGCCTAAATTTTAACAAAACATTACCTGGCCAGTATGAAAAAGCTTAAAACAGCTTATATGCCCAACAAGAATGGACATGCGAAAGTTATACTATAACTTTAGAACCTTAGATCCTTCCAACTTGTAAGATCAGGATGTTTAAAGATCTGGCCTCATATGATGAGATTAACTTTTTCAGTGTGATTTTACAAACTGTCAGTGATAAGTTAGAGTGTTTATATAAACATGTTTAAGGGTAGATTTAGAATCTGTTGCTGGACATTCAGAATTACTGGTGCCAGTTTTCAGAGCAGGCTCTGGAGACAGACCATGTGGATTCGAATCCTGGCTGTAGCAATTTATTAGCTGTGTAAAGTTACCTGGAAAGTTATTTAAATTCTCTGTGTCTCAGTTTCCTCATCACAACCCTACTTACCTCAGAGAACATCATAGATTATGTATGTATGTAAAGCACTTAGCAGAGCTGCTGGAACACGGTAAGGGTGTAATACATCCAGCTATAATCAATCTTTCACATCAGCAATCACAAGAACCCAAATGTTAGAAAGAGTACAGAAGGGTGCCTGAGCAATTTAGATTATGTGAAAATGTAATTTCATTTGTATGAAACCTAAGTTTATTTTTCTATAACTGGCCCAGAAGTTTTGTAATGTATACATCAGAGAAGTGAAGTTCAAGAAGTTTTAAATATCTGCATCAAATTTCACTTTTTCTCTGGTTATTAATTTAATCACACTTCTTTGCACCGTATTTGTTTATTCTGCATCTAATTTGGTTTATTCTGCATCTGGTTTATCTGGGGAGCCCTACTTTCTTGCACTTTTTGCCACACCTTGTTACAAACTCTGAGTCTACATCTAATGTTTAGTGACTTTGTTGAAAATGATTTGCTTTAAAAACCAAGGTTTAGGCCAGGCGCAGTGGCTCACGCCTGTAATCCCAGCACTTTGGGAGGGTGAGGGGAGCAAATCACGAGGTCAGGAGATCAAGACCATCCTGGCTAACACGGCGAAACCCCGTCTCTACTAAACAAAATACAAAAATGAGCTGGGCGTGGTGGCGGGCGCCTGTAGTCCCAGCTATACGGGAGGCTGAGGCAGGAGAATGCCATGAAACCAGGAGGCGGAGCTTGCAGTGAGTAGATCGTGCCACTGTGCTCCAGCCCGGGCGACAGAGCGAGACTCCGTCTCAAAAACAAACAAAAACAAAAAACAAAACAAAACAAAAAAAGTTTAAAACTCTTGGTTTCTTTTTGCTAAACTCATGGAACCGTGTCTACATTCCTAATTCCTGTCTACGTCAACTCGTTTATTTTACCTCTACCCTTAAATGGCTTAAGGCGAAAACACCTCATTTCCTCTCTGTTCAAACGGGGTAACACTCTTCAAGGTGTTATTCCTAGGTTGACTTTCCCAGTCCAGGTTCCAGTTTTGCCATTGACCCCGGCCTGCCTTCTAACCTAGGCCTTGGCGCCGTACTCGATTTCCTCAAGCATAAAATCACAACTACCGTCCAGGTTACATTCGTTTCACCTGGTGCCTCCCGAGCCAGGTGCCCTTGGATGCCAGGGGAGCTGGCCAGCAGGGGGCGGGGCTAGCTGCCTACTGGGCGCTACCAGAGGATGGGGAAGCAGCGTCAGAGGGCTGGGCCAAGCAGGGTGGCAGGTAGGTTATGAGGTGGTCAGGGGCGGGGCGACGACCAGGGCTGCAAGTGGAAGTGGCAAAGCCGAGCCTCGAAGCAGTAGCTGGGTCAGGGGCGGAGAACAGTTGGGTGCTCTGGAGATGGGCGATCCGGCGGCACCCGGAAAAAGGATCAAGGCCAGCAGTCACGGGGACACAACCAAACGGGGACGAGGGCGGGTAGCCGGCCATGGGGCGGAGCCAGTGGCCTGGGAAACCAAGTGGGGAAAGTTCGGGAGTGACACTACCGAGCTCACAGACCAGCAGAGCTTGGGTTAGGGCTGCTGGAGCCCGGCAGGGGTCCCGGGATCAGTACCTGAATAAGCGCCTTCACCTCCAGGTCAAATTTGACAATCTCTTGGTTACAGATCCGGACGTGGACATCTTGGGGAGCCGCCATGTTGGAGACGCCGGTTACGGGCCGCGGCAGGGCCCAAGTTCAAACGCGTTTTCGCACCGCCTTCTCTCCCTCCCCACCCAGTCTCGGGGCAGCGCCCCCTAGAGACCGGCGAAAATGGCAAGCTTGGGTCCCTGCGCAGAGTTGGGACTTTCCCTGACACGTGTAGGGAAATCAGCCTCTCCTCTTGGTATGGCCTTAATATCATGGAGAGGAAGAGAAGAGGGAATATCAATAATGCTTCACAGTGGTCTCTTTCCATCTTCCTTCTGTCAGGCATTCTAATGACTATATATTTTTTGCATAGAAAAAAAGACTGGAAGAAAAGTATCAATTGAGATGTCTCTGGAAAGTACAAGTGACAATTTTTTGTTTCTTCAAACTTTCTTATATTTTTAATATTTTCTACAGTGAGTATAAATTGTGGAGTAAAAGAGAAAATGATAAATGTTATATATTTTTTAAAGTATGGAGTTCAGTAGAGTCAGTAGAGTACTTCCTATCACTCCAACACATGATCTGAGGGATCTTTGTAAAACACGAAATTGATCAAGTCGCCTCCCTGTATGCAGCCCTCCTATGGCTTCTGGTGGTTCCCTTTTGTATACAACTGGATTTATTAAATCTACCTTGCTGGGGTAGTTTTGATGGATTTACGTAGTTTTGATGGAAATGTCAGAGGAAACCCTCAACAAATGGTGGCTCTTTTATTTTTGTTAGTAAATAATCCAAGTTTCTTAGCTGGTCCTCAAGGTCATCAGCCACCCCCACCCTGCGCCCTTCCTGGATTGCTCAAGCTCTTTCTGGATGTGTAGCCTTATAATTGGTGTTCCCTCTCCCTAGAAAGCTTTTCCCCTACTCGACCCCACTCCATCTGCTTTTGTTCAGGTCACTTCAGCAAGAATAGATTGTGAGGACCTAAATGCTTAGGACCTGAATGTTCATCTCTCTTAATCCTCACAACCACCCTTGAAATTGCACTACACTAGTATCACACTTCAGGAGATGAGCTGAAAGTAGATTAAAATACCAACCAACCAACCCTGTCGCAAGATTACCTATCTTGAAAGTGGCATAGCCTCTACTGAAAGCCATCTTTTCCCCAAAAAATCAATATGGCTCCCACCTGTTGTAAGCAGGGCTCTGTGCTTGTCTGTGTTGCTACAGGCCTCTACACACCCTCTCGTAAGGTATTCATCACCCTACTGCACCTAATAGAGAGGCAGTGTATCCCAGGCTTGGCATCTGCCTGGGCTCAAATCCTGTCCACAGCACTGCATGCCTGTGCTTCAGTCTCCTCAGAGGCTAACTGGTGATAATCAATAGCACCTACTTCACAGATTGGATAATTAAATGAGATAATACATGAAAAGCACCAAGCACAGTGTGCTAATGTGGCATACAGTAAGATCTCAATTCCCGTTAGCTTCTGTTATTCTACTACTAGCCAACATTTTGGGAGCACTTCCTATGTGCCAGGAACTTTGTACTAAGTGCTTCATGTGTGTCTCGCTTAACTCTCACAACAACTCTGTGAGATAAAAACGGGGCAGAGAGGAATAATGACTTGCCCACAGCAAATGGAGTTGCTAGGTCAAAGGATATATGCATTTAAAAATTCTGACGTAGGCCGGGCGCAGTGGCTCAAGCCTGTAATCCCAGCACTTTGGGAGGCCGAGACGGGCGGATCACGAGGTCAGGAAATCGAGACCATCCTGGCTAACCGGGTGAAACCCCGTCTCTACTAAAAAAATACAAAAAACTAGCCAGGCGAGATGGCGGGCGCCTGTAGTCCCAGCTACTTGGGAGGCTGAGGCAGGAGAATGGCGTAAACCCGGGAGGCAGAGCTTGCAGTGAGCTGAGATCCGGCCACTGCACTCCAGCCTGGGCGACAGAGCGAGACTCTGTCTCAAAAAAAAAAAAAAAAAAAAAAAAAAATTCTGACGTATTACCAAATTGCTCTTCCTAGGGATTATGTCAATCCATACTCCCTCCAGCAACATGGCATAAATGCCTGTTTCCCGTGGCCTCGTCAACATGATAGGTTAACAAACATTGGAAGTTTTGCCGATCTGATTAGGTGAAAAGGGCTTCTTTAGTTTGCACTTAACCATGAAGGAGGCTGAGAAACTCTACCTATGCTTCAGAGCTATTTGTATTTATTCTGTTGTCTGCTCGTCGTTCTATTGGGTTGTTGGTTTTTTTCAAATCCGTTTCCAGGAACTCTATATATTAGGAGGATTAGTCCTTAGAGATGAGTTTCAAAGCTTTTCTATTTTCATTTTTTTTTTAAAGACATCTACAGCCTTAAAAAGTCTATAGAATTTTGATTTGGCTTATGGTGTTTTGGTATTAAACATTTTGTTAATCTTGTTTTACACTGAATTTATCAATCTTCATTTATGATTCTTGGATTCAGGGTCCAAGTTGGAAAAGCCTTCTCCACTTACAGGGATTTAAAGGAATTGTCCACATTACCTTGTAGTGTTTCTATGGGTGGTTTTTTGTGACTTTTTTTTTTTACACTTAGATCATTATCTATTTTGAAATATATGTTGGCTTATGGTGTGAGATATAGACCCAATTTTACTTTTTCAGGAGGTTACTCAGTTATTCCAATACTATTTAATGAAGAGTCTACCTTTTTCTCACTGGTTCTGGATGCCACATTTGCCATACTAAATTGTCGTATATATTTGAGTCTACTTTTAGACCTTCTATTCTGTTTGGCCTATTCATGCATCAAAATGAGTTTTAACTACTATGGTTTTATAATGACTTTTAATATCTGCTAGGATTAAATACCTCTTCCCCTTGTCCCCGCATCACTGCCCCTCACCCCACTGCCTACCAGCATCTTTCAGCTATTTTATCTGTGTAAACTTTTTTTTATGACCTCTTGGTATGTTTTCTTAGCACATTACACTTTTAGCAACATTTTATTTTTAATTTAACTTAGCACTGTTAGTTTTATGTCACTGCTCCTGTTTAAGAACTTGGTGTATCTTTCAATTTATTTCAGTTTCCTTCTGTGTCCTTCACGGTACTTTCAAAGTTTTCTTTATCCTAGGCCTTGTATACATTTTCTATTAAGTTTATTAGTTATTAAGTTATTCTATAAAGTTTATTCCTGGTAATATTTTAAGGTTAAAACCTTGTAAAGAAACTGAGGTTTACTTTCTTCAGGTCACTCCAGTGTTTTGGATACTCACATAGAAGCTCCCTATTTAGGACAGCAGAGAAGCCCCAAAGCCAGCAGTTGGCAGACCTGCGCATATGCCCTTAGGACCCTTTCACATCATGCTTCTTGTTGGATATTTGTATGCAATCAACAGTCCCCAGTTGCATCTCTATGCTGCAGTTAAAGAAAAAAACATAAACTCCCTTTTTTCTCTACCCTCCAATATACTTCCTTCCAATAAGGAGACCCAATCCTAAACCTTAAGCTAGAGGCCATCTTCGAGGAACAGATATGCAGTCTGGTGATCATTACATCCAATTACTGATTCCTCTTAACTCTGTTTTGCTTCCCCTATCACCTTTACCCACTGATCCTGAGACTAGCTTTTGTTTATCTGCTAGGTTTTGGCTTTCTTTTTGGTTTTTAGATTCTAAGGCCTTTATCCCCCGCTACAGAGACATCCTTCCAAATACTGTGACTTGGCCTGATCCCAAATAGATGAATACGAATTATTTCTGTAGTGGAGCAAGCCAACTGAGGTTGGAGTTCTATAATCATATAAGGTAGGTCTGGGGCTAGTCTCCTCACCTGAGTCTAGTCTCTTTTGTAAAATGTACATGACCACCAGCCTCACTGGGCCCTTGAGAGTAGCAGCTGAGTTTCCTGTAACAAAAAAGCACCTAGTGGAGTCCTTAAGGAATGCCACTCCCTCCCCTAGGGCTAACACCTTATTCCTGCTCTGAACCTTTTAGCTGGGATATTATAGTATTTCCCAGCCAATTTTTTTTTTTTTTTCAAATTCTCCACTGTACTGTGGCTAAACAGCTCACCAACTGAATGACCCATCTAACTGGATGCTATCCACAGGTTTAGTTTCCTAAGGACTATACTGATCTGGCTCACCCAGCCCTTTAACAGTCTCAAGACCTTGACAGAGGCTCCTGTGAGCAGTGGTCTTGAGAGGTAAGTCCTGATGCAGAACCAGTCCATGGGAAGTCATGTCCCTCCCCTTTGTTTCTTGATGGCCCCACTGTCACTCACATGAAACAAATAGGGTTTCTTCAAGGGTCCAGGATACTAAGAACACAAGTCTATCAATTCTCTAAAATATGCCACTAGATGTGGTACCTGTGTCCTTGAAAACACCTCGGCAACGATAATGTACCTGGAGCCCTTTGCATGTCTGTAACAGCTCCTGTGTTGTTCAGCAGTCCTGTTCACATGCTGGCTGTGAGTTCCTGGAGTTCTCTTTCATCTCTCTATTGCCCAGTACCTAGCACAGGTCCTGGCAGAGTAAGTGCTCCACAAATATTTGCTGGCTGACTTTCAGCCACATACTCTGATGGTAGCCTTTACTTAGGTCTCTGGACTTAAGGCTCTATGTATATGCCCAGCTTAGCTTGGAGACTTACTTAGAATGATTAAACACACAAACACATACAAATGTTTAAATCAGGAGAGACTCAAAAAGTATTTTATTTCCCATGGAGAACACTTGCCCAAAGATTCAAAGAGGAGAAATAAGAGTATCCTCTAAACTGTGAAGAATGCAAATGCTTGTATCAACAAATAATTCTATCTAATAGCTAAATGTCAGTAAAATATTGAAAAATCAACCTATCGTGTCAAAAAAATGTTAGCTCTTTGATTATTACCACGAGAGGAGCAGCAGACCAGCAGTTCTCCACTCTCTGTGATTTGGAATTTCTTTGGAATAGGTTATTTTGAGGAGTGGATGGTTACCTAGGTAAGCATGATACAAGTACAGAAAGGAAGGGTGAAAATACGAGGCAAACAATTCAGAACCTTTTCTTTTCATCTTTTTTTATTTTAAATTACAAAGGATGTTGCATACACTGATGAATCTGTATCTGACTAGAAGTGCTCAGGGGTTGGAAGGTGACAGAAAACAAAGGCAAAATTTGCATTGCCTTTCCTTCTGAAATGAAAAACTGCACAACTATTAACCAACATTTAATAGGATAATTTTTAAACAGCTCATGCGTCAACAAGATAAAGTTCTTTCTAGACAAGAGACAAGACTGAATCCAACAAAAAGTGTCATAGCTCCAGTTGGGAGAGAGAGAGAGAAAAAAAAACTACAGAATATTTATGATAGCATTACAAACAGGATCCTACGCAACTATGCAAAAGAGGTTGCCACATTGTATGAACAAATGCTTTGAATTCTTGCCCTTCCACTCTTCTCTTGTGACTTCTGTGCTGTCAGCCCTAGTATTGTTGTCAACCACAATACTAAGCTGTAGGACAAATCCTAGGGAAAGAAGGTAAAAAAGCAGGCAGTGGAATACAGTGTCATAAAAATGTGGTGGAAAGGCAGATACAGTACACACATATACGTTTCTGTTATTTGGTTCTGAAAAAAACAGGGCGAAGGGCAAGACACAGTAATCAGTCCTGCTCCTATCCACCCAGAATTTAATTAACTACACAATTGTGTTTACATTGTTATGAAAGAGGCAAACCGAACCTAGTTCACCCAAACTTGGCACATTGAAATACCCAACTTTGATGTTCTTCACTAGTCACCAAGTCTTCAATTGCAAAATACTGTTTGGAAGCAGTTTTAAGGTTCTATCCCCTCACTACTACCTCCAAAACTCTCTTATCTAAACAAAAATGGCAATTTGGCCTAGCTCAGTTCCTAGGTGTAATTTCTACAATTTCAGTCAGTTTATTAAGCATGAGGACTATGCTTCAACACATAATCCCATTTGCCTATGGAAGTGTATAACTTTCAGTAGTACATTTTCATCATCTTTCCCCAACATGCTTATTCCTTAAAACGAAACAACCATTCCTACAGTTGACATTCATTGTTACATCCCAATGTGTTTGAAGTATTAAAAAAACATGGAGTCGTCTTCTCATAATGCCCTTATTAAGATTACAAAGATTACAAAAGAATCCACAAGTATTACGGCACTGTGTGAGACTTATTTGTCATGATCCAAGGGAAGAACAAGACTGCAAGTTCTGTGCAAAGTTGTGGAAATGGCCTCAGTTCCATGGGAAATGGTATTCCACAACAGACTTCACTAGAAGGATCATTGAAACCTTTTACTTTAACACTGAAAGCATAATTCAATGCATTCTCAAAATTCAAGTTTCAAGATATGGAGAGATGCTAACATTCTGTTACATAATTAACTAGAAAATACTTGAACAGAATTTTAGGAAACTATATAAAGAAAGGGAACGTAAGTTTTTGTTAATTCTTGCTGAAGGCAACTTGAATTCATTTATTAGAACATTAACTAAATCTTAGCAGCTAAATTTTTTAAATGTATGCAATAAAGAAAAGCACATCCATTCTTGACATTTTGGTGAATAACTAACAGCTTTATTAATGAAGGCAAACATCAGATCATTGTATGAATATTATATATATATATAAAAAGAAATCCAAACTAACAGCATTGTATTTCAAAAGTACTGTACTTCTGTTTCTTTTAAAGAGACTTGTCATCTGTTTTTATAAAACAAAATGGGTACTCTTCTCCTAAAAAATCCTGGAAAAATGAAATAGTCAATTTCAAGCTGATGAATTGAACACACCTTTCTTTAAATGCAGACTATTGCTAGGAAGCAAATAAAGTCAAGCATCAGAAAGAAGATGTATGAGAAATGCATGAAAGTCAGAGAAAAGGGATGTAGTGAAATTACTGCTAATCTTTCCCCCTCATATTCAAAGACCATCCAAAACTGGTCTTTCATACAAATATAAAATAACTATAAAGAGAGGGAATTTGAAACCATACCCATCTGAAATCCTTCATGATGCTTTTGTAATAGTTCTGATTCTCTTACCAAAAAGGTCAAAGTTAAAGATGTAGGAAGTGGAAGGGAATGAAGACGTTTAGTTTTAAATGTACAAGTAAGGCACAATATAAAGCCACATCATAATCTGTTGTGAAGGATATAGGAAAGGACAAGAATCATACATGGTACAGTAGAACAAGCAATTATATTGACTGGAAAAGTGTGGCACCCAATTCAAAACTCAGACAAGATCTTAACAAGAGCGACTGGACAGCATGCTTTCATATGGAGACAAACTCTATAAAGAATCCAGTGTATCTGAAACTAGGAAAAAAGGTTTTGTTGGTTTTTTTTTTTTTTTTTTTAAATCATAGTAGTACTAGAGTCAAAGTTTATAATTGCTTTGGAACAATGGGTTTACTTGAGGTGAATTCACAATGCCTTCACTTAAGTAAGATTCTGGACTTCATTATGAGCTATCTGTATACCATGTATGAACACAGAAAACCTTTAGAGAACTCTTCTCTAATGATCTTCACCCGAAAATACATGCCACAATTTTCAAAAACAGAACATGTACAATTGTTGGGGTTTTTACATTACCCTTATAAGATTGGTTTGTGTGATACACTAAACATATATATTTTAATGACAATAGAGGAAGCAGATTATTACTGGCATTAAAGTACAACCATTTCTAGACGGTTTTAAATGCCACAGAGTCCCCTGGTTAAAATGTAAAGCTGCACAGCTTGCCTATGTCATCTTTATGATAAAGTTAAAACAGCAAGAGGATTTAACTTTCACTCTACATTTTACTGCCAGGTTTTTATATAGATCAAGTATCGCTGCAGCATTCTGACCAGCCCAGATTTAGCAGCAAATGGCAGGAATCATATAAAATGCAATTTTTTAACAAAGTGCTTTTCTAAGATATACATACATATATAAATAGGTACAAAATAAAGTGTCAACATTAAAAAGCTCAACTATTTAAAAGCTTTTAACTATTTAACTTAAGTAGTACATATAAAACACTGAAACTCAAGGATATGGAATCTACTAAACAGATTCAAAGTCTTTTTTTTTTTGAAATGCAAGACCAAAAAATCAAATTCTGGTTTGCAGACAGGAAAAAAGTATCAAAAACCAGAATTCTAACAGAGCAGCTAGAAAGGGGCAATTTTATAAACCTTATCAGCTGAATATCATGAGGTGATTTTCACCTGATTGCAAAACTGCCATAGTTTGAAACACTTTTCAATTTACCAGACACATTCTGTCAAGACTTCATATACTTCCAACTTGCAAGCCTGTGCTTTGCTTCTCTCACCTATAAATGAAAAGCTTTAAACAATGAACTTACATTCTATTAAACCATTAGACTTGAGCTTATCATCTGTTTAGCGTGAATGCCCTAACCAGGTACATTTCCACCAAACACACAGAAAAATCTTGTGCATCACAGTTCAGCTAAGGTGGTAAGACAATCCTTACAGTTCTTCTTGGGTTTCTTTTTTAAGATGTCAAAGATGCAGGTAAGCAACATTGTTCATTTGTTACTGGGTGTTCTAGATCAAACCTTCACAAGCTATAGCTTCATATGCTATAGCTTACAAATAGGGTTAAAAGAAAAGAACAAATTATACTTTGACACTTTATAGTCAAAGTATAATTCAAAAAGAAATCCTACAGTGGGTAATGGAGAAATAGATAATTTTACCAGCAGCTGTGCCTGAAATTTTTGGTATTTTTTTCCTTGCTAAATATGCTTTTTTTCTTTTTTTAGTTTTTAAGCCACCAGTTTTCAGAGTTCAAAACACAAGATTTGAGAATAAAACAGTAAGAGAGACAGGATGGAAAAATCTGTGGGGGAAGGTTTATAATGCTGCCTTGACATAAGAAATTTCTCATCAAGAGGTAAAGCTTGAACACAGTTAAAACACTGACTAATGAAGCTGTTTTATATGAGCAAAAAAGAGCACCTAAAAACTAAATGTGTTAATGTTTCTCAATTCTAGAAACTATAGAAGAATAAGTCACATGTTAAGTTTGAAGAAGCTAGTTTGAAAATACCTGTACAAAATATAAAATCTATAAATTGTTTTGTTTTAAGCCTGTGTTGATCTTTGAAAATATTACATGCACAATAATACATCAATTGGAAAAGTGGCAACTAAAGAATCAGATATTTTTAGCTTTTTTCTTTCTTTACATATATATATATACATAATACAATAAAATAATCTATTTTGTTGTCTGGTGGAAGTATACTACAATAAGCTAAATAAACATTTTAATTTTCAAAGTCAAAAACTATTTTACCAATAGCTTACTAAAATGAAATATATTAAAATTTCCTACAGTAAGTGCAGAAATAAAAGACATCTAAATGGCCACCAACTTATCTACTATGGAAGCGAACTAGAGGAACAGCAAAATAATATTTGTATGTATGGATGCTCCTTCTGTAGATAATTGGACCCAAACAGAAATAAAATTCACAGTTCAGTAAGATCCCTAACCCTGACCTTTTTTTTTTCTTTTTTTTCTCCTTTTTTTCATACATTCATACAGTATCATGTAAGCTGTGCAAAACTTTACTTAGACTGGCAGTTTGCCATATCAGTTGCATTTGTCTTTGGTACAAAAAATAAAACAATCGCAATAATGTGCAAGTATTTGTCTTCTTCCGGTCAAGTACCGAAATATGAGTTTTCTAGAGCCATCTTTTTTTTGTTGTTTTTTTGTTTTGTTTTTTATACAATACACAGACTCTGTGGCATATATCTACATTTCAACATAGTCCTATATACATTCAAAAAATCTGAAAAAGAGTTGGAACAAAAAAACATTTAAACCCCATAATTTTTCCATCTATATATCTTTTTTTTTCTCATTAGGGTTTTCATCATACAAAATATTACCAGTTTTATAGTTTCCCCAAAATACAAGGCACAAAGAATATGCTTTTTTTTCTTACTTGCACAGACATTTGTGTGTATATATATATATAT
>NW_016819845.1:1159498-1161425 GCF_001698545.2 Rhinopithecus bieti | reverse complement strand
TATATATATATATTTATATATATCATCTTGAGCTCTGACAATGAACATCTAATATGGCCCACAGGCACAAGTGCTGGGTGTGCCATATACAAGTGAGATTAATGGTTGTGGAAAATTAGAACAAAAGCAATAATTCTAAAACAATTTAAACCAACCGTTTGAAAAAATGCTTCCTCAATTTTTTTTGTGTGTGGTTCAGAGCATAAATCTGCCACAATACTTGGCATTTTACTATTTCACTCCTCCAAAATGTTTTGATTTAACAGATTTTTGTAATCTGTACCTAAACATTTACTTAAACTATGATTTTCAATTCTGATGCCAGTAGCAGTTTTAATCATGGTTTATGCTCTGAAAATGCAATAATCAAGTATTTTGGATCATGCTTCACTTATGCTACTTAGTTCTTAAAACAATGTAACCTAATTGTAAATGTTTACATAATGCTAACTGACATGCAAAACAGAATGAAAATTTACAATGGATAACGTGACAAAACGCAGACATTTCTGACCAGTGGTCCAATGAGGCTGATTAAACCTTTGATGTTGGTATCCTTAATCCTACAAGGCCTCCAGTGGGATTCCCTTCTGCAGTCTTCTCTAACACTTGGTTAACAAATTCTGAGGTTTGCCCAGCAACCGGTAGACCTGAAAAAAAGAATAAATGGCACATGTAGACACAGAAATGGAAGGCCACGAAGGGAAGGGAAGGAGCTGGTAACATCTGAGGATCAGGTGTGGCCCTCAGCTTGATACTGGTCCCAAATGAATTCCCTGGCACTTGTTATTGCAGCTCAGAAAACAATGCTACCCTTCATATTACTGTCAAACCAGGAATAGCCATGAAAAACTGTAAAACCAACATTTAAAGTGAGGCAGATGACAAGTGTAACAGTCCAAATAACAGTCCAAACCTAAACCCAAAGCCTGCCGACAGGCACTGCTTTCCATGTCCTGGTTTTCCCTGTTCTCTCAGCCAATCTATTCCCATTACTCTAAACTCACCAAGTTCCATGGGTGGGCTTCACCCATGAAACTGAAAATATAGACCTGAAGGATGTTTTGGGTCATTTTTATAATTACTGGATACAGTTTAAGTTTCCTTTACTTCATTTTTAAAAAGTGAATGAATGAATAAGAAATGCTGGAAGAGAAGAGGGAGAAAGGTGGGAGCAGCATAAGTATGTAGATTTTCTCATCTTCCTCATCTTCCATAGTAAGACCAAAAGATAAAATCAGTAAATCAAATAACAGAGGTTTAAGTACATTTTTTAAAGTATTAAGAAAAATAAAAAGGATGGAAATAGAAATATATTTGTCAGCCAGGCACGGTGGCTCACGCCTGTAATCCCAGCACTTTGTAAGGTTGAGGCAGGTGGATCACCTGAGGTCGGGAGTTCAAGACCAGCCTGACCAACATGGAGAAACCCCATCTCTACTGAAAACACAAAATTAGCCAGGCACGGTGGCACATGCCTATAATCCCAGCTACTCGGGAGGCTGAGGCAGGAGAACCGCTTGAACCCGGGGGATGGAGGTTGTGGTGAGCCAAGATCGTGCCACTGCACTCTAGCCTGGGCAACAAGAGTGAAACTCTATCTCAAAAAAAAAAAAGAAAAGAAAAGAAATGTATTTGTCAGCCAGGCGTGGTGGCTCACACCTGTAATACCAGCACTTTGAGAGGCCGAGGCAGGCAGATCACCTGAGGTCAGGAGTTTGAGACCAGCCTGGCCAACGTGGTGAAATCCTGTCTCTCCTAAAAATAAAAAAAATTAGCTGAGCATGGTGGTGGGTGCCCATAATCCCAGCTTCAGGAGGCTGAGGCAGGAGAACTGCTTGAACCCAGGAGGCAGAGATTGCAGTGAGTCAAGATTGTGCCACAAGACTCCAGCCTGGATGACAAGAGTGAAACTCCATCTCAAAAA
>NW_016819845.1:1155621-1157785 GCF_001698545.2 Rhinopithecus bieti | reverse complement strand
ATATATATTTGTCATTGCTCATAGGAAGAAGTAAAGATATCAAAAATATTGGCCGGGCATGGTGGCTCAGGCCTGTCATCTCAGCACTTTGGGAGGCCGAGGCGGGCAGATCACAGGTCAGGAGTTTGAGACCAGCCTGGTCAACAAGTTGAAACCCTGTCTTTACTAAAAATACAAAAATTAGCTGGGCATGGTGGCAGGCACCTGTAATGCTAGCTACTCGGAAGGCTAAGACAGGAGAACCACTTGAACCTAGGAAGCTGAGATTACACCACTGCACTCCAGCCAGGGTGACACAGCAAGACTCCGTCTCCAAAAAAAAAAAGTGTGTGTATATATATAGATACAAGCTCAGCCATGTGATCAAACTTAGCATGACCAATAATGAGACAATCTGATATTATGTGGCTCCTGACTGATGGAATAAAAAGGAAGTATGATGCATTCTTACCAGAAAATCTAACTGCATTTAGTCATGAGGAAACAGATAAATCCAAATGTTGAGACATTTTACAAGACCTGGATTTTTCATAAAAATAAAATAAGATGGGGAGACTGATGTAGACTAAAGAAAACAAAAGAAGAGATATAACTAAATGCAATGCCTGATCCTCGACTGGATCACACACGCAAAAAAACAAAAAATGCTATAATGGACATTATTGAGACAACTGGGAAAAATTAAGTATGGATTCCATATTAGATATTATATCAATGTTGAAGCACTAGGATGTGACACTGGCATTGTGACTAAGAGAATGTCCTTGACTTCAAGCAGTACAGGCTAAAATAGAGACAAAGAATCATGATTTTTACAAGTTATTTTCAAATATTCTCTGTCCAAAATATACAGGTAGACAGAGGTAGAAATAAAGCAAATGTAGCAAAATATTAACAACTGGTGAGGGCTGGGCGGGGTGGCTCATGCCTATAATCCCAGTGCTTTGGGAAGCTGAGGAGGAAGGATCACTTGAGCCTAGCCTGGGCAATATAGCAAGAACCTGTCTCTACAAACATGAAAATAAGTTTGCTGCTGGCCAGGTGGGTGGCTTATGCCTGTAATCCCAGCACTTTGGGTGGCCAAGGTGGGCGGATCACTTGGGGTCAGGAGTTTGAGACCAGTCTGGCCAACATGGTGAAACCCTGTCTCTACTAAAAATGCAAAAACATTAGCCAGGCGTGGTGGTGCACGCCTGTAATCCCAGTGACTTGGGAGTCGACTGAGGCAGAGAATCGCTTAAATCTGCAAGGTAGAGGTTGCAGTGAGCCAAGATCACACCATTGCACTCCAGCCCGAGAGACAGAGTGAGACTCCATCTCAAAAATAATAATAATAATAAAAATAAACTAACTAACTGGACAGAGTGGCGCACACCTGTAGTCCTAGCTACTTGGGGGTTGGTGCCGAAAGATCGCTTGAGTCCAGGAGTTGGAGGCTACAGTGAGCTATAATAGCACCACTGCATTCCAGCCTGGGTGACAGAACAAGACTCCGTTTCTAAAAAAAAAGCAATGAATTTTAAAGAACAACGAAAACAACTGGTGAATCTAGTTGAATGAAACGTATATGTTCATTGTAAAATTCTTTCTTCTATAGGATTAAAATCTTAAAAGTTGACAGACAAAATAAGTACACATTTTATGTTACAGCTACAAGACTACCCACAAGGTAAAAACATAAAGCTTTGCAAATTATCAGAGGATACAAACAAAAGTGAAACCATAATGGATCATATAAAGGAAAAAAATAAAGGTCACATAAACAAACTCTAGCAGATCTTTTGATGAGAGCACTAAAACCAAACATGATAGATCAATTTTGTAAAAAATGAGCTAAACTCACCTATTAAAGAACAACCTCCAGAATAAATAACAAGGAAAATCCAAATGCATGCTACATAAAAAAATCTAGGCCGGGCGCGGTGGCTCAAGCCTGTAATCCCAGCACTTTGGGAGGCCGAAACGGGCGGATCACGAGGTCAGGAGATCGAGACCATCCTGGCTAACACGGTGAAACCCCCGTCTCTACTAAAAATACAAAAACTAGCCGGGCGAGGTGGCGGGCGCCTGTAGTCCCAGCTACTCGGGAGGCTGAGGCAGGAGAATGGCGTAAACCCAGGAGGCGGAGCTTGCAGTGAGCTGAGATCCGGCCACTGCACTCCAG
>NW_016819845.1:1138019-1154238 GCF_001698545.2 Rhinopithecus bieti | reverse complement strand
AAAAAAAAAAAAAAAAAATCTAGGCCAGGCGTGGGGACTCACGCTTGTAATCCCAGCAATTTGGGAGGCCGAGGCAGACGGATCACGAGGTCAGGAGTTTGAGCTGACCAACACAGTGAAATCCCGTCTCTACTAAAAATACAAAATTAGCCAGGCGTGGTGGCACGCGCCTGTAATCCCAGCTACTCAGGAGGTTGAGGCAGGAGAATCGCTTGAACCTGGAAGGCAGAGGTTGCAGTGAACTGAGATCACGCCATTACACTCCAGTCTGGGCGACAGAGCGAGACTCTGTCTAAAAAATAATAATAAAAAATTTAAAAAATCTAAGAAAAGATTTTCTGATATCTGAATTAAAATAAAGTTAAATTTTAATTTAACTAAAATGTTGTGTGTGTGTGTGTGTTTTGAGATGAGGAGTACAATGGCATGATCTTGGCTCACTGCAGCCTCCATCTCCCAGGCAAAAGCGATCCTCTCACCTCAGCCTCCTGAGAAGCTGGGATTACAGGCTTGCATCACCATACCTGGCGAATTTTTTGTATTTTTTTTTTTCTAGAAATGGGGTCTTCTTATGTTGCCCAAGCTGGCCTCAAACTCCTGGGCTTAAGTGATCCTCCTGCCTTGGTCTCCCAAAATGATGAGATTATAGGCATGAGCCACTGCACCTGGCTAAAATGTTTTAAAAGGATGTAACTAATATAAAATGATTCAGAAGGATTGAAAATAAAAGAGTAGACAAAGGAATACCAAACAAATATAAATAATAAGATTATAAACAATACCAAACAAATAAGAAAACTACATTCGTGATAATACCAGACAAGAATACTTTGTGACGATAAAAACTGTAATTCATAATGCAGATTTAGTACTAATAAATACTATTCAAACATCCTGACATTCAGAAGCAAAAACACAGAAAATATGAGATGAAACTGAAGTACATTACTGGAAACTTTTCTCAGTTCTACACAGAGTAAATGGACTGCCACACCAAAAAAAAAAAGAAAGAAAGGAAAAGCTTAATTAAAATACCTAGTCAATATGTGGGACTCTTACTATAAAATAGAAAATACATCTTCTTTTAAAACTCCCGTAGAACATTAAAAAAAAATTGTAATCTTATATTAGGCAGCCAAGAAAATCTCAATACAAAAAACTAGAGGTCAGTAGTAAAACTGGAAAATAATCCCTACCTGCAGGGGGAAATTTTAAATCTCTCTCAAAGAATTCTTGGGTTAAAGAGTAAATCAAACCTAAAATTTCAAAGTATTCAGAAAACAATAAAAATGACAAATCAGAACTTATGTCAGAATTTATATCAGCTAAAGTAGCCCTAAGAAGAAAATTCAAAGGCTGTTATTTATATGAATGGTCAAGAAAGAATAAAAAGAAAAAAATTAAGCATCTAACAACTCAAGAAATTAGAAGAACTGGTGGGTTAAGAGCTGGTTTTGGGGGGAGAAAGTAGAATAACCTATAATGAATCAAGCAATTAGGGAGAACAGACACAAAATAAGAAATGAAAAAGGAACACTAACAACAGATACAGAAGAAATAAAAAATCAAACAAAAATGCTTTGTTCACTTTTAATAAATTTGAGGCCCAGGAGGAAGTAATTTTCAGGAATACATAAATTATCAAAACGACTCCAGAAGAATTTATAACCTGACAGAGAAATTATCTTTAAGAAAAATAAACTCAGCTAGGCTCAGTGGCTCAAGACTGCAGCACTTTGAGAGGCTGAGGCGGGAAGATCACTTGAGGTCAGGACTTTGAGACCAGCCTGGCTAACATGGTGAAACCCCGTCTCCATTAAAAATACAAAAATTAGGCCGGGCGCGGAGGCTCATGCCTGTAATCCCAGCACTTTGGGAGGCCGAGGCAGGTGGATCACGAGGTCAGGAGATCGAGACCATCCTGGCTAACATGGTGAAACTCCATCTCTACTAAAAATGCAACAAAAAAAAAAATTAGCTGGGCATGGTGGCGTGTGCCTGTAGTCCCAGCTACTTGGGAGGCTGAGGCAGAAGAATGGCGTGAACCCAGGAGGCAGAGCTTGCAGCGAACTGAGATCGCGCCACTCCACTCCAGCCTGGGCAACTAAGCAAGATTCCTTCTCAAAAATTTGCCGCATGTCGTGGCACATGCTACTCGGAAGGCTGCAGCGTAAGAATCACTTGAACCCAGGAGGCAGAGGTTGCAGTAAGTCAAGATAGTGCCACTGTACTCCAGCCTGGGTGACAGAGACTGTCTCAAAAAGAAAAGGAAAAAAAACTCCAACCCATTTAAACTGGTCCAGAGGCAAATTCTGGGAATAGAGCTGTATAGCTGTTGTTATTGTTGTTTTTGAGAAAGGGTCTCACTCTGTTGCCCAGGCTGGAGTGCAGTGGTGCAATCACTGCTTAATGAAGCCTCAACCTTCCAGGTTCAGACTGGTCTTGAACTCCTGGCCTCAATCAATCCTCCCACCTCAGCCTCCCAAAGTGTTGGGATGACAGGCATGAACCACTGCATTCAGCCACCACATAGATTTTTCATCTTCCAATTTCCCCATATAAAAACAGAGCACTAAATGGCAAAACCATAAACCCATGGAAAATATTTACAAGTGATAAGGTATCCCTAGGAACGCCAATATTCAAGAAGATAGGAACAAACTACCAAAATCTTTAAGACATGTACGGCAACAGCATTATCAATATTTATGTGGATGGGCCAAAAGGAAGTAATGCAAATGAAAACAAAAAAAATGTAAATAGCCAATAGGTTACCCACTGGCAAATACAGCACAGTCAACTTGAGAACCACAGCTAAAGCTGTGAGGGATTTTCTCCAACCCAATATTGAATACAAGGTGAGTACAAGGAGCCCACAGTTGGAAGTGAAGGGGCGCACAGCTGAGCCTCTGTGAGCTCTGAAAATGGACCAGCCAGGACTCTTGCAGGATAAGAGCAAGCCGTGATAAAAACAAAAAAAACTGGCCAGGCACAGTGGCTCAGGCCTATAATCCTAACACTTTGGGAGGCCAAGGCGGGCAGATGTCAGGAGTTTGATACTAGCCTGGCCAACATGGTAAAACCCCATCTCCAGTAAAAACACAAAAATTAGCCGGGCATGGTCGTGTGTGCCTGTAATCCAAGCTATTGGGGAGGCTGAGGCAGAAAAATCACTTGAACCTGGGAGGCAGAGGCTGCAGTGAGCCAAGATCACGCCATTGCACTCTAGCCTGGGCAACAGAGTGAGACTCTGTCTCAAAACAAAACAAAAAACCCTGGGGTTGAAATTAAAATCGAGCAAGAAAGGAACTAAAGACATGAAACAGAGATGGTCCATATAAAACGAGGGAGGGGAGCAGAAAAAGAAATCTCAGGGCCAGGAGCGGTGGCTCACGCCTATAATCCCAGTACTTTGGGAGGCCGAGGTGGGCGGATCACGAGGTCAGGAGATCAAGACCATTGTGGCTAACATGGTGAGACCCCATCTCTACTAAAAATACAAAAAAAATTAGCCAGGCGTGGTGGTGGGTGCCTGTAGTCCCAGCTACTCAGGAGGCTTAGGTGGGAGAATAGCGTGAACCTGGGAGGCGGCACTTGCAGTGAGCTGAGATTGTGCCACTGCACTCCAGCCTAGGTGACAGAGCGAGACACAGTCTCAAAAAAAAAAAAAAAAAAAAAAGAAATCTCAGAAAGCCAGGTGCCATTTTTTTGTTTTTGTTTCAGAGATATGTTGCCCAGGCTGGTCTAGAATCTTGACCTCACATGATCCTCCTGCCTCAGTCTCCCAAGTGACTAGGATTACAGGAAAAAGCCACCAAAGCTGGCATGCCATGTTTTTTTGTTTTGTTTTGTTTTTTTGAGACAAGAGTCTCACTCTGTTGCCCAGGTGGGAGTGCAGTGGCACAATCTTGGCTCACTGTAACCTCTGCCTCCTGAGATCAAGCAATTCTCCTGCCTCAGCCTCCCGAGTAGCTGGGACTATAGGCACATGCCACCACGCGCAGCTAATTTTTTGTATTTTTAGTAGAGACGGGGTTTCACCACGTTAGCCAGGATGGTCTTGATCTCCTGACCTCATGATCCGCCTGCCTCAGCCTCCCAAAGTACTGGGATTACAGGCGTGAGCCACCGTGCCCGGCCGCCATGTTTTTAAATGTTAACTGAAAAGCGGAGACTCTGTGAAAAAAGAAAAGCTATTCTGAACCAAACCTCCTTTTAGAAGTTCAGAGGAACTAATTTCATATATATATGAACAACAGAGAAGTATCAAGGTCAGAATCCCACAACTTTTTCTAAGAAAAAAGAGAATTAAAGAAAATGGCACGATACATGAAAGAACATAAATCAGAAATAGAATAACTACGAAATAAGGTGACAGGATTCAGAAAAGAATTAGAAATACAGGGGAAAATTCCTGAAATTAAAAGGAACCTAAGATCAGCAACTAATGACAGCAAACAATGCTTTAAGAGAAACAGAAGGCAAAAAGGAGAAATAATGTTAAAAAAGAAATGAAGAGATAAAAATGATTCAAGAAAAAGTGACACAAGGCAGGAAGACCATTTGAAGTCAGGAGTTCGAGACCAGCCTGGCCAACATGTTAAAACTCCATCTCTACTAAAAAATACAAAAATTAGCCAGGTGTGGTGGCAGATGCCTGTAATCCCAGCTACTCAGGAGGCTGAGGCAGGAGAATCGCTTGAACCTGGGAGGTGGAGGCTGCAGTGAGCTAAGACTGTGCCACTGCACTACTGCCTGGGTGACAGAAAAACACTGTTGAAAGAAAGAAAGAAAAGAGAGGAGAGAGAGGAAGGAGAGAAAGTAGAGAGAGACAGAGAGAGAGAGAAAAGAAAGACAGACAAATACTAAAGATGGGCCAAGAAGAGCCAACCTACAGATATGAGCCCCCACAGAAGAAAAGCAAACCAAGGGAACAGATCAAACACTAAAAGTATTTGAAAGTACATATTGAAAGAGCACAGTATAAACATAAAAATGTCAACTAAAAATTACCAACTCTAAGATATAACCTAGTAAAATCACTGGTATTTAAAGGAAAAATCCTTTTGACACCTAGGCAAAAACAGCAAAGTACTTATAAGGAAAAAATAATTAGGCAATATTAGCTTTTCTTTCTTTTTTTTTTTGAGATGGAGTCTCGCTCTGTCGCCCAGGCTGGAGTGCAGTGGCGAGATCTCAGCTCACTGCAAGCTCCACCTCCCGGGTTTACGCCATTCTCCTGCCTCAGCCTCCCGAGTAGCTGGGACTACAGGCGCCTGCCACCTCACCCGGCTAGTTTTTTTTTGTATTTTTTAGTAGAGACAGGGTTTCACCGTGTTAGCCAAGATGGTCTCAATCTCCTGACCTCGTGATCCGCCCGTCTTGGCCTCCCAAAGTGCTGGGATTACAGGCTTGAGCCACCGTGCCTGGCCTCTTTCTCTTTTTTTTGAGACAGAGTTTCGCTCTGTCACCCAGGCTAGAGTGCAGTGGCGTGATCTCGGCTCACTGCAACCTCCACCCCTCCTGCATTCAAGCGATTCTCCTGCCTCAGCCTCCCAAGTACCTGGGATTACAGGCGCCTGCCACCACGCCCAGCTAATTTTTGTAGTTTTAGTAGAGACGGGGTTTTACCATGTTGGCCAGGCTGGTCTTGAACTCCTGACCTCAAGTGATCCGCCTGCCTTGGCCTCCCAAAGTGTTGGGATTACAGGCATGAGCCACCACACCCAGCCAGTATTAGCTTTTCAATAGCAACACTTTATGCCAAAAGAAAATGGAGAATCATATTCAAGATACTCAAGGAAAGAAAATACGAGTTGAGGATTTTATACCTGGTAAAACTGACTTTCAAGTGTAAAGGAGTACATACGTTTACCAAACATATAAGATGTTTACATTAAAAAATAAAAGGTAAAATAACTTTTCTTGTAATGTTAAATTTCCCCTGTAGCTAACAAAGGAAGAATAAAATGCTTTTAAAATAAAAGGAAAGAAAAGAAAGAAATGCTATGAAAGAATACATAAAAAATTAACATAGCATCAACCCATTTGAAGAAAAGGTCAAGCACAGAGTTAATCCATATGGAAGCAGGAAGTAAGTGATTGCTGAGGAAAATACTGATGTTTAGGGTCTACTCTCCACCTGATTGTTTTCAATATAAATATAGTTTTGTTCAAGAAAAACATTTGACCTTTTATTGTGTAAATTAAATTTTGGGGGTTTTCGTGAGTTGTATAATGCTGGATGCCTTGGATGCTACTGTTTGTCAGCGACTTTCTCCTTTAACAGCTGAGCTGAGTTCTCATGTCTACATCTATACTAGCTAGCTCTCTCTTCCCTGTTGGCTCTCAGTTGGCCTGACGTCTAGATCCCTGCATCTCTGATCCTCCCCACATTGTGCAATCTTTTCTGGGATGGGAAACCAGAGAGCCAAGTTTGTTAGAATCCTGTGAAATGCATTACTGAGTAAAACAAGTAAGAATCTCTACACTAAAGTGCAAACTGTAGGCTTGACAGCTCTGGGACCTTTTGTCCTCCATGAAAGGTTAAAGTTGCTAGAAGTTTGTTTTTCTTAAATGTTAAAATAGTTTCATGATTAAGTCTAAATTACAAACTGTGGTCACCTGCAACACATGCTTATGAAACACTAAATCTCAGAAGATAAAATTATTCATAAAGGACAGTGATTACAATGAGAGCACTTGAGTTTTTCCTTCAACTAAAAGAACTTTTAATATCCCCTTAAATTATACATCTTATACATGTTATTAATTGTTATGAATTTATCTAATAGTCTTCTTACCGAGAGTATCTTTAATGAGGATTTCAAGCTTCTGCCCCATGTTGGGTCCTCTCTCATCTCTTGGATTCTGTACCCGGTTTACAATCTCTTGCTTGATAGAGTTGATTACAAACAATAAATTATCTGTAAGACAGAACAAAACACTTATGTCACTAACATGAAAGACTTTCCTTTTAATTATGTAATAACAGATAATTAAGAAATTGAGAATGTGTAAGAAAGCATTAAGCAGTGATGATTACAAGTGGCTCCTACCCAAAGAAACTAATTTCAAATGATGTGGCACTTGGTTTTTAAAAAGATCTCAAGATTGGCCAGGTGCGGTGGCTCACGCCTATAATCCCAACACTTTGGGAGGCCAAGGCAGGTGGATTGCTTGAGGTCAGGAGTTAGAGACCAGCCTGGCCAAATGGTGAAACCCTGTGTCTAATAAAAACACAAAAATTAGCCAGGTGTGGTGGCATGTGCCTGTAGTTACAGCTATTCCAGAGACTGAGGCAGGAGAATTACTTGAACCCAGGAGGTGGAGGTTGCAGTGAGCCAAGATCACGCCACTGCACTCCTACCTGGGCGACAGAGCAAGATTGTCTCAAAAAACAACAACAAACAACACTAACAACAACAAAAAAACCCCTCAAGATTACTGGGTATGCACTTTTGATAATACACTGCACTGTAGCCAGGTGTGGTGGTGTGCACCTGCAGTCCCAGACACTTGGGAGGCTGAGGCAGGCGAATCGCTTTAGCCCAGGAGTTGCAGGCAGTTGCACTAGGATAGTAACTGTGAATAACCACTGTGATCCAGCCTAGGTACCACAGTGAGACCCCATCTCCAACTAAAAAAAGGGCAATGAAAAAAGATAACACACTGTAGACATGCATCAATGTCCACCATCCTGTGGACATTGTCTTCATTGGTTTAAGACCTGATAGAGCCTGATAGTGCCTGCTGTATCAAATCATAGGACCTTAGTAAATGTTTATTAAATAAATCAAACCAAGTCCCTCAAAAACAAAAGCTTTAAGAACAGATTTCCCCACCTTGAAAAGCTTTAAAACAAAACAGAACAAAAAGCAAGTAAGGCCAGGCGCGGTGGCTCACACCTGTAATCCTAGCACTTTGGGAGGCTGAGGCTGGTAGATCACAAGGTCAGGAGATAGAGACCATCCTGGCTAACACAGTAAAACCCTGTCTCTACTAAAAATACAAAAAATTAGCTGGGCGTGGTGGCGGGTGCCTTAAGTCCCAGCTACTCAGGAGGCTGAGGCAGGAGAATGGCGTGAACCCAGGAGGCGAAGGTTGCAGTGAGCCGAGACTGCGCCACTGTACTCCAGCCTAGCTACAGAGCGAGGCTACATCTCAAAAAAAAAGGCAAGTTAACCCAAAGTAAGGAGGGAAATAATAAAGAGCAGAAATGTATGTAACAGAAAACAAACACACAATAAGGAAAATTAATGAAGCCAAAACTGGTTCTTTGAAATGATCAACAACACTGACACCCCCCACCCAGGTAGATCCATCGTGAAAAATACGAGATGACGCCAATCACTCACATCTGTAACGAAAAAGGTGTCATCACTTTAGAATCTACAGATATTAAAAGGATAACAAGAAAATATGGTGCTAACAAATGTAACAACTTGGATGAAATGAACAAATTTCTTGAAAACACGATTTAAAATCCATATAAGAGGCCAGGAAGGCCGGGTGCAGTGGCTCACGCCTGTAATCCCAGCACTTTGGGAGGCCGAGGTGGGTGGATCACCTGAGGTTAGGAGTTCGAGACCAGCCTAGCCAATATGACGAAACCCCGTCTCTAATAAAATATAAAAATCAGCTGGGCATGGTGGCAGTTGCCTGTAATCCCAGCTACTCGGGAGGCTGAGGCACGAAAATCGCTTGAACCTGGGAGGTGGAGGTTACAGTGAGCTGAGATTGTGCTACTGCACTCCAACCTGGGCAACAGAGCAAGACTCCGTCTAAAAAAAAGAAGCCTGGCATGGTGGTTCACATCTGTAATCCCAGCACTCTGGGAGGCCGAGACGGGTAGATCACTTGAGGCCAGGAGTTCCAGACCAGCCTGGCCAACACACTGAAACCCCATCTGTACTAAAAATAAAAATAATTAGCCAGGCACAGTGGCACATGTCTGTAATCCCAGCTACTCAGGAGATAGAAGCATGAGAACTGCTTGAACCCGGGAGGCAGAGGCTGCAGTGAGCTGAGATCGTGACACACTGCACTCCAGCCTGGGCAACAGAGTGAGACACTGTCCCAAAAGAAAAAAAAAAGAAAATCCATACAAGAAGAAATAAAGCATCTGAATAGCTTTTCCTTGTAAAAGAATTGAAATTACCAAATATCTTCCCAAAAAAAAAGAACCCAGAAGGTTTTAATAGCAAATTCGATCATAGATACAATGAAGAAATAAAATTGATCTTATAAAACTTTGTCAAACAAAAAAGGAAGAGAAATCATGGTCCAACTAATTATATGAGGCCAGTATAGCCCTAGTACTAAAACCTTATAAAAAAAGAAAATAAAAATCATAGACCAATATCCCTCTTGAATGTAGACACAAAATCCTTAACAAAGCATTAACAATGGAATCCAACATATTAGAATAGAATATGAAATATTAGCAATAGATTCCAATATAAAAAGGAAGATATATCATAACCAAGTAGAGTTTATTCCAAGAATGCAAGGTTGGCTTAACATCCAAATATTAACAAATGTAATTCACCACTTAACAGGTGAATATGTGATGTATTAACAGAATAAAAGAGAACAATATATGACTGCTCCAACAGATGCAAAAAAATCATCAACACCCATTCATAATAAACAAAACCAGAAATAGAAGGAAATTTTCTCAAAATGATAAAGGATATCTCATCCACAAAAAAGCACAACACAAACATCATACCTAAAGACAGAAGGTTTCCCCTGAGATTGTAAACAAGGCAATCACCACTCTATTTAATATTATGGCTGTTCTAGACATTTTGACAAGGCAGAAAAACAAAAGCCATAAAGATCAGAAAGGAAGAAATAAAACCATTCCTATTTGCAGATGATGACTGTGTCAGCAGAAAATCCCAGGGAATCTACACACCTACTACTGGAACTAAGAGTAATACACAAAAACATGTTTTATACATTAATACCAAAGAACCCAAAATTTCAAAAGCAATTCCATTTACAGAAGCACTAAAAAACATAAAATACTCAGGATTACATCTAATAAAAGATGTTCAAGCACTCTACACTTAACACTGTAAAAGATGGCAGAGAGAAACTAACAAAGACTTAGCTAGGTGGAGAGAGATACCAGGTCCATGGATCGGAAAACTCCATTTTAAGATAGTAGTTCTCTCCAAATAGATCTAAAGAGTCAAAGCAATCCCAATCAAAATTCCAGTAAGCTTTTCTGTAAAAGGTGATAAAGTAATTTGAAAATGTATATAGACATGCAAAAGACCTGTAATAGCCAAAACAGATTTAAACAAAAAGAGCAAAATTGGAGGTCTAACAAGAACTAGCCCTACCTGACTTAAAGATTTACAGTAATTAAGACAGTTCTATACAGTGATCAAGACAATTTTGTATCCACATGACTGGGCGCGATGGCTCATGTCTGTAATCCCAGCTCTTTGGGAGGCCAAGATGGGATAATCGCTCGAGCCCAGGAGTTTGAGACCAACCTGGGCAAGACAGGGAGACCCCGTCTATATATATTTTTTTATCTTTTTTTCTTTTTAAAAATAATTTAAACAGAGACAGGGGTCTCAATATGTTGGCCAGGTTGGTCTTGAACTCTTGACCTCAAGCAATCCTCCCAATTGACCTCCCAAAGTGCTAGGATTACAGGCATAAACCACCATGCCCAGCCCCGTTTCTATTTAAAAAAAAAAAAAAAAAAAGTTTTGTATCCACATAAAGGAAGATAAATGTATCAATAAAATACAGTATCTAGAAGTAAACCCATAAATATATGGTCTATTGACCGAACAAAGGTGCAAAAACAATTCAATAGGTAAGGGAAAGTCTTTTCAATGTATGGTGCTGGATCAACCAGATATTTACATGGAAAAAAATGAACATCATCTTTTACCTTATACCATATGCAAAAATTGACCTAAAATAGATCATAAGCCTAAATGCAAAACCTAAAACTACGTAAATTCTAAGAAAAAAAAATACAAGAAAAGATTTGTAAATGTTGGAGTCGGCAAAGGTTTCTTACAACACAAAAAATCATGAAATATAAAAAAATTGACAAATTGATTCATCGAAATTAAAATTGTTTGATCTTTGAAAGATGCCAATGAGGGCCAGGCATGGTGGCTCATGCCTGTAAGCCCACCCAGCACTTTGGGAGGCCAAGGCAGGTGGATCACTTGAGGCCAGGAGTTTGAAACCAGCCTGGCCAACATGGCATAACCCTGTCTCTACTAAAAATACAAAAATCAGCCAGGCGTGGTGGTGCACGCCTGTAATCCCAGCTACTTGGGAGGCTGAGGCATGAGGATCACTTGAACCTGGGAGGCAGAGGTTGCAGTGAGCTGAGATCGCACCACTGGACTCCGGTCTGGACAACAGAGTGAGGAAAGAAAAGAAAGATAGAAAGATGGAAGAAGAGGGGAGGGGAGGAGAGGGAGAGAAAGAGAGAAAGAAGAGAGACAGAAAGAGAGAGAAGGAGAGAGGGAGAGAGGGAAAGAGGCAGAGAGGGAGGGAGGGAAGGAAGGAAGGAAGGAAGGAAGGGAGGGAGGGAGGGAAAGAAAGGAAAGAGAGAGGAGGAAAGAGAGGGAGAAAGAGAGAGGGAGAAAGAGAGAGACAGATGAAGAGAAAGATGAAAGAGAGAAAGAAAGAAAGAAAGAAAAGAAAAGAAAAGAAAAGAGGAAAAGAAAGGAAAAGATGCCAATGAGGAAAACAAAAAGTCAAGCCAAAGAACTTATATCCAGAATAAAGAATATTTCCTTATTTATTTACTTACTTACTTACTTTTTTTTTTTTTTTTTGAGACGGAGTTTCACTCTTGTTGCCCAGGCTGGAGTGCAATGGCACAATCTCAGCTCACTGCAACCCTGCCTCCCGGGTTCAAGTGATTCCTTACCTCAGCCTCCCAAGTAGCTAGGATTACAGGTGTCCACCACCAAGCCTGGCTAATTTTTTGTATTTTTAGTAGACACGGCATTTTACCATGTTGGCCAGGCTGGTCTTGAACTCCTGACCTCAGGTGATCGGCCCATCTCAGCTTCCCAAAGTGCTGAGATTACAGGTATGAGCCACTGCACCTGGCCCAGAATAAAGAACCTTTAGAAGAGAAACCAATTTTTTTTAATGGCAAAATATTTGAACAGACACTTCACAACAGAAAACATATGAACAGCCAATAAGCACAAGAAAGAGGCTCAATGTTATTAATCAGAGAAATGAAAAGTTAAGACCACAATGAGATACCATCACACACCCATTAGATTTGTAAAAGTAAGAAGATCGGCCCTGCCATGTGTTGGCAAAGCTGTGGACCAACTAGAACCCTCCTACACTGTTTTTAAGAATGTAAAACGGGCCGGGCGCGGTGGCTCAAGCCTGTAATCCCAGCACTTTGGGAGGCCGAGACGGGCGGATCACAAGGTCAGAAGATCAAGACCATCCTAGCTAACACGGTGAAACCCCGTCTCTACTAAAAAATACAAAAAACTAGCCGGGCGACGTGGCGGGCGCCTGTAGTCCCAGCTACTTGGGAGGCTGAGGCAGGAGAATGGCCTAAACCCAGGAGGCAGAGCTTGCAGTGAGCTGAGATCCGGCCACTGCACTCCAGCCTGGGCGGCAGAGCGAGACTCCGTCTCAAAAAAAAAAAAAAAAAGAATGTAAAACGGTACAGGCAGTTTGGAAAACAGTTTAGCAGTTTCTTATGCAATTAAATATACACTTATCTTATGAATCAGTCATTCTACATCTAGTTATTTAACCAAGAGAAATTAAAACACATGTCTACCCAAATACCTGTACACAAATACTCATAGCCCCTTGGTTATAGCCAAAAACTTGAAACAATGTAAGTATCCATCAACAGGTGATGAGATAAACAAATAGTAGTACATCCAAACAACGGAATACTAGTTAGCAATAAAAAGGATCTAACTACTGATGCAGGTAACAACATGAAGGAATTTTTCAATAATTATGCTGAGTGAAAGTAGCCAGGCAAAAATGTAAACATATTGTGATTCCATTAATGTAAGATCTTAGAAAATGTAAATTATAGTGACAGAAAGCAGACTGTGGCTACCCAGGGATAGGAGTGGAGAGCAGAATAACTTACAAAGGGGCACTAGGAATCTTTTGGAGGTAATGGAAATATTCATTATCTTGATTGTTTCACACATGTATGTGTATATGTAAACTAATCGAATTATACCCTCTCAATGTGTAGAGGTACTGTACTTCAATTATACCTCGGTAAAGCTGTGAGGAAAACACATTTTTTATTTCAGCACACAGGATTCCTACGGTCTGAACTTAATCTCTACCTCTTCAGAGACTGCCTTGGTGATTTGAGGTTTTTGTTGTTTTTAAAGAGACAGGGTATTTCTCTATCATCCACGCTGGTCTCAAACAATCCTCCCACCTCAGCCTCTTAAGTAACTGGGATTACAGAAGCATGCCACACGCCTGGTGTAAAAACCAGTAATTTGTTATTCTTCATCTAGCAATACTGAGAAGGGGCCAATCTAAACTGCAGTTGAAGAGGAAAGTGAGAGGGACAATTTAAAACTACTTTCAGAGGCCGGGCATGGTGGCTCACACCTGTAATCCCAGCACTTTGGGAGGCCAAGGCGGGTGGATCACGATGTCACGAGATCGACACCATCCTGACAAACACGGTGAAACCCCATCTCTACTAAAAATACAAAAAAATAAAATTAGCCAGGTGTAGTGACAGGCGCCTACAGTCCCAGCTACTCGGGAGGCTGAGGCAGGAGAATGGTGTGAACCTAGGAGGCAGAGCTTGCAGTGAGCCGAGATTGCACCACTGCACTCCAGGCTGGGTGAGATAGCAAGATTCCATCTCAAAAATAAATAAATAAAATAATAAAAATAAAAATAAAAAAACCACATTCAGGGCCAATATGTGTAAAATGTGTCACTGAACAAGTAAAGTACAGCTAACCTCCTAAATCACTTGAAACAAAAAATCTGTGTTTTCTCCTCCATGAATAATTGAAAGAGAATACTACTTACTCAAGGATATCTGCATACAGGCTAGACTTAGGGAAAACAATGGGGTTCTCCCATACTCAATACGTTAAAAGTAAATAAAGTTACTTTTAAAAGAGAAAACATGGTCGGGCATGTTCGCTCATGCCTGTAATCCCAGCACTTTGGGAGGCCGAGGCAGGCGGATTACCTGAGGCCAGGAGTTGGACACCAGCCTGACCAACATGGAGAAACCCTGTCTCCACTAAAAACACAAAATTAGCCAGGTGTAGTGGTGCACGCCTGTAATCCCAGCTACTCGGGAGGCTGAGGCAGGAGAATCGCTTGAACCCAGGAGGCAGAGGTTGTGGTGAGCCAAGATAGCGCCATTGCACTCCAGCCTGGGCAACAAGAGTCAAACTCTGTCTCAAAAAAAAAAAAAAAAAAAAAAAAAAAAAAAAACAGAAAAGAAAAGAAAAAACACTATAAAATCTAAAGTAAAACTGAGCAGAATAGTTCTTCTCAAGCCTTGACAGTGTCCAAGCACATTACGGGGCAGGGAGAAAAAAGGGAAAGGGCTCTCATGCTACCACAAACCTCCGGTTTAGGAAATAGAAGCACCTGGCTCTCAGAAATTGAGTCCAAACATTCAACTCATAAACAGATCCTCCTCCTCTGATGCCATATTCATCAAGGGATTTTCTGGTTTTAATTTTTCCATATAGCTTTCTTAGGGACAAAATACGTCAGTCAGGGTGAAGGGTTAACACTTCTATTTCTCATTCGGAGTCAACCAGTTTCCACAGGATTCACAGAGTAGTCTCCAGTAAGCTTTGGCAGGAGGAATCAATAGAAGGAAGTTTGGTGGGATAGGATGAGATGAGTAGTATAGTGGGCCCCTGAAGCTAGTCCCTGGAACAATGCCAGTTCATGACATATTAAAAATGATCAAGACAGGCCGGGCACGGTGGCTCAAGCCTGTAATCCCAGCACTTTGGGAGGCCTAGACGGGCGGATCACGAGGTCAGGAGATCGAGACCATCCTGGCTAACACGGTGAAACCCCGTCTTTACTAAAAAATACAAAAAACTAGCCGGGCGAGGTGGCGGGTGCCCGTAGTCCCAGCTACTCGGGAGGCTGAGGCAGGAGAATGGCGTAAATCCGGGAGGCAGAGCTTGCAGTGAGCTGAGATCCGGCCACTGCACCCCCGCCCGGGGCACCAGGGGGAGCCCCCCCCCAAAAAAAAAAAAAAAAAAGAAAGAACAATAGGAAAATGGGTAGCTTTGCATTACAACACACCAACAATTATTTTATTTCATTCATTTACTGAGTGGCTGTTAAATAAAACACAAGTTCATTTCATTAAGTTGAAAACTTTACAGTTGAAAATTATTTTTCTGCCCTCACCAAAGGAAAATAATCAAGATAAAGGATTAAGAAAAACTGCACAGTTTATTGAACACCTATGTGCCAGACATGCTAAACTTAAGAAAACCTCTAGAAACAAATAACTGATCATTTTTCACACTGTTTCACTTTCAGATTCAACTTGCCCAAAAGAACCACACATTGAAGAGGACAAATTTTGAGGCAAAGGAATATACTAACTTACTTATAACACCAGGCTTAAACAAAATAAGAGAGAAGGGAGGTGTTCTTATCACAGAAGATCAAAACCAGAGCTTCCCATACCCGTGAAGTGCTGTAAAAGGGTTCTAGATGTGTAAAATAATTATCCCCTCAGCTCATGGGGATCTCCTCCCATGAGCAGCCTACTCTTCTTATATTCCATGATGCCTAAGAGATGATAATTTTCTACATGTGCTATGATGTGAAACGCCGAGAAGCACTTTGGTTTAGATCAAAACCAGTAGTTCCTGAATAAGTGCTAGAATGGTTGCATTAAGAATAATCTTGGGCCCAGGTGCAGTGGCTCATGCCTGTAATCCCAGCACTTTGGGGGACGAAGGCGGGTGGATCACCTGAGGTCAGGAGTTCCAAACCAGCCTTGCAAACATAGTGAAACCCCGTCTCTACTAAAAATACAAAAATTAGCCAGGTGTGGTGTGCAGGCCTGTAGTCCCAGCTATTCGGGAGGCTGAGGCAGGAGAATTGCTTGAACCTGGGAAGCAGAGGTTGCAGTGACCCGAGGTGGAGCCACTGTACTCCAGCCTGGGCGACAGGGCATCTCAAAAAAAAAAAAAAA
>NW_016819845.1:1133064-1135866 GCF_001698545.2 Rhinopithecus bieti | reverse complement strand
GGGGCCGGGCGCGGTGGCTCAAGCCTGTAATCCCAGCACTTTGGGAGGCCGAGACGGGCAGATCACGAGGTCAGGAGATCGAGACCATCCTGGCTAACACAGTGAAACTCCGTCTCTACTAAAATACAAAACTAGCCAGGCGACGAGGCAGGCGCCTGTAGTCCCAGCTACTCAGGAGGCTGAGGCAGGAGAATGGCGCAAACCCGGGAGGCGGAGTTTGCAGTGAGCTGAGATCCGGCCACTGCACTCCAGTCCGGGCGACAGAGCGAGACTCCGCCTCAAAAAAAAAAAAAAAAAAAAAAGAATAATCTTAGCTGGATGCAGCGGCTCGTGCCTGTAATCCCAGCACTTTGGGAGGGTGAAGTGGGCGGATTGCTTGAGCCCACAAATTTGAGACCAGCCTGAGCAACACAGTAGAAACTCCACCTCTATAAAAAATGCAAAAAATTAGCCAGGCGTAGTAGCGCACTCCTGTATTCCCAGTCACCCGGGAGGCTGCGGTGGGAGGATCATCTGAGCCCGGGAGGTAGAGGCTGCAGCGAGCTGTGATTGCACTACTGCACTCTAGCCTGGGCAACAGAGTAAGACCCTGTCACACACACAAAAAGAGAATGATCTGAGAAGTGTTAAAAATATGGATTCTTGAGTTCTACTTGTACACACAATCTAATTCAGAAGATCTGCAGAGAAGCCTAGAAATGTGTATTTTAACCAAGTACACAGACAATTCCAATGAGCAATCAAATCTGAAAAACACAGGTCTAAATTATTCATATGAAGCCTAAAATATCATTATTCAATTTAGGGAAAATATTAAAATCAGTCAACAGAAGTGGCTAACCCAGTAACACAATTATAAAACAAGAAATTACTGTGATCTTTTGAGAAATGCAGGTTGCTTTTGCTGCCTATTCTTAATAGTAAAACTTTCCACATCTTTTACAGAAAAAATAAAATAAATACATTATCATGGTCACAAGTGGATCAGCTTGTTAGCGTACAGATAAGATGTGGATTGGGAAGTCACCAGTACAGAAACTTATACTAAAAGGAGGACAAGAATGAAGGAAAATGAGTATGTGGCTTACTGAACAGATAAACAAATAGGAGGCTAGCCAAAAACTAGGCAGAATACAGGGAAAGCAAATCACAAACCAAAGAAAAGAGAGTGCTCAGCAAATCAATAGGTGGTTAATCAACTTCTTAAAACTTTAGGTTTACCATATTCTGTGTTGAGGCCCCATAATTTCACTTTATTAGCTTCATACTGGGCTTTCTTCTTTAACCGACAAGCTCTGTGAAAGGAAGGAGCAGTTAGTTCACTTTCTTTTTCTTTAATTTCAATTTTATTATTTTTAATTATGGAGAAGGGGTCTTGCTATGTTGCCCAGGCTACTCTCCAACTCCTGGCTGCAAGTGACCCTCCCTTTTTGGCCTCCGAAAGTGCTGGGATTATAGGCATGAGGCACCATGCCCAGCCTGCTTTCTTTTTTAAGTGAATATTCATCTTTCATTTTCTAACAGCAATCCAAAACCGCTGCCTACTGATGTTTATCAAATGACTGAGTTACCAGAAAACACAACATAATCATTTATGCAAATTGATTTTTAAAAATTTAGCACACATTTAGAAATAAAGCTATGATCAGTACACACCTATTAAAGTGACTATAAAACAAAATAAAATAAAACTGATAATACCAAAAGTTGTAGAGGATGTGATGCCAGTGGAACCCTCATGTATTGCTAGTAGGAATGTAAAACGGTACATATAGCTACTTTGGAGAATAGTTTGGCAGTTTCTTATTAACATATTTGCTTGGATATTTATCTAAGACAAATGCAAATATATTCACACAAACATCTGTAAGTGAATGTTGATAGTGGTTTTTTTCGTAATTGCCAAAAACTGAAGGCAACCCAAATGCCCTTCAACTGGTGAATGGATGAACTGTAGTATATCCCCACCCAAAGGAATACAACTCAGCAACAAAAAGGAACAAATTATTACTCCAGGCAACAATATAGATGAATCTTAAATGCATCATGTTGAGTGAAAGAATACAGATTCAGCTGGGCGTGGTGGTTCACACCTGTAATCCCAGCACTTTGGGAGGCCAAGCCAGGCAAATCGCTTAAGCTCAGGAGTTTGACACCAGCCTGGGCAACATGGTGAAACCCCATCTCTACAAAAAATACAAAAATTAGCTGGGCATGATGGGTCACATCTATAATCCCAGCTACTTAAGGGGCTGAGGTGGGAGGATCCCTTGAGCACTGGAGGCAGAGGCTGCAGTGAGCAGAGATCAGGCCACTGCCTAGGTGACAGAGTGAGATCCTGTCTCAAAAAAAAAGGAAGACAGGTTCAATCAAAGGCTATGTACATACAGTATATTCCATGTACATGACATTATGCAAAAGGCAAAACTATGGAGACAGAAAATAGGTAAGTGGCTTTGAGGAGCTATGGGTGCAGGAAAGGGTTTGCTTTTACAAAGAGACATAAGGCAACTTTTTAAGATGATGAAAATGTTCAATATCTTGATTGTGGTGGTGGTTATGTGATTGGATATGTTTGTCAAAACTCATAAAAGTATACATTAAAAGGTATACATTTTACTGTTAAGTTATAGCTCAATAACTCTGATTTACTAAAAAAGCAAACACAAAATAAAGCTATCAAAAAATTTTTATTGTTATACTATAACATAATGCACCAGAGTCCATTCATCTCTCCCCTCTTAAGAACTTTTTCCGGCCGGGCGCGGTGGCTCAAGCCTGTAATCCCAGCACTTTGGGAGA
>NW_016819845.1:1116940-1132249 GCF_001698545.2 Rhinopithecus bieti | reverse complement strand
AAAAAAAAAAAAAAAAAAAAAAACTTTTTCCATAAAACAAAAATACCATCTCCTACTTTCAAAAGAAAAATTATAATATTCTCATTGTAGTATTTATAAAATAAAAATACAATTTCTGAATAATGGCTGAAGTGGTTGTCCTTCTATAAAAACTCACTGAGGGCCTAACCTCACCTCATAAACTTTTTTCACATGAGTGAACATTATTAGCATTTACCTGGAAGCCAGCTTATTTTTTTCCTTCCTTGACCTTGGCCGGGCTGTTAAGGGAAGCTCACTGACTGGAGTCAGGTCACTAATCACCTTATTCAGTTTCCGAAGTTCATTGCCTATCTGGAGGAGTTTTTTAGGATTTGGAGTCAGGTCTTCTACATCAGTTCTCCGTGACTTCTTTACTGCATATTTTCCTATAAACAGTTTAAAAGAAGTTTAAGTTAGATCACTTTAATTAACAAGAGACACATTTTTCACAGCCACATTTTAAACCACTTCCCACCACTACCCTTTCTTTTCAGAAGTCTTGGCATGTTTCAGAAGTCTTAGCATGTTTAACAATCTATCCTAGAAGGGCTGGCCTCCTCTCCTTCCCATCTTGTGGCTGCAGGAAATGGGGGGGTGATATGGCAGAGTTCTAACTTTTTCCAAGCTCTTCCCCACCCTAGGCTTATAGTCTCAGCATGACAGATTCTTCATTATTTGCATGGCATACTAAGCATCTCAAATCTCAGGATGAGTAGGAGTTCAACTAAACACCAAAATCAGGACTAGGGTATAATATATAGTCAGAAGAAAGCTTGGAGATTTTACCCAAACCAAGATGTTTCTGATGTTATGTCTGAAAATTGTCAGACATACACATTTTTGTACTGAACTTGAAAATCCAACAAGTAAGCATAACCTTGTTTAAAAGCTCTTCTTTGGTTGCTTTGATAAATAACATTATAGAAGACCAAAGGAGTCTTGGTCTATCACTCTAGGCAAAAGGGATGGCTCTGTCCTCCGAACTCCTTCAACTTTCCTAGTACTCATCATATGCTACTTGGGATACTGACTGGACTTAATGTTTCATTTCTGGTAGAAAACTTATCTGAAGGCAAACACTTGGTAATTATTTAGTGAGCGACAATATAGTACACATGGTGGCGAGTGGAAAGGGAAAATGAGGCACAAACATACGTCAGATGGAATTCTTGTCCTCAAAAATCCTTAGCAACTCACATCTGTACGATGAGTGAATAACCTGTTTACTGACCATCACGCTTACTAGTAGTTCCCCTCCCCACTTTTCCAGTAAAGACTTGTATTAATTTTTTTTTTTTTTTTTTATTCAGAGCAGAAGAACTAGAAACTTTGGATTAATTTAAAAATAACATTTGTGGGCCGGGCGCGGTGGCTCAAGCCTGTAATCCCAGCACTTTGGGAGGCCGAGACGGGCGGATCACAAGGTCTGGAGATCGAGACCATCCTGGCTAACACAGTGAAACCCCGTCTCTACTAAAAAATACAAAAAACTAGCCGGGCGTGGTGGCGGGCACCTGTAGTCCCAGCTACTCGGGAGGCTGAGGCAGGAGAATGGCGTAAACCCGGGAGGTGGAGCTTGCAGTGAGCTGAGATCCGGCCACTGCACTCCAGCCTGGGCGACAGAGTGAGACTCTGTCTCAAAAAAAAAAAAAAAAAAAAAAAAACATTTGTACGGAATCACAATAAAAAGTCTGACCTACCTAAGACTGTCATTTTTAAAATTTTTTTAGAGACAGGATCTCACTCTATCGCCCAGGATGGAGCACAGCAGCACAATCACAATTCATCACAGACTCTAACTCCTGGACTCAAGTGATCTCCCGTCTCAGCCTCCCAAAGTGCTGGGATTACAGGCATGAGTCACAGCACATGACCTGACCTACCTAAGCTTATAAACTTCGATTCCTACTACAGGTATTCAACTCTTCTCTACTACTCCTTTTCTCCATAACCATCCTCCCTTTCTTTTCTTTCCTTGTCCTTTTATCCCCACTATGATTTGAATTCCAGTCCCCCCATTTACATTTAGATCTGGGGATTAGACAAGAATGTAAGACAGCCCGTTCACTTTCTCCTCAACCCTTTCTGGTTATAGCAACTGTGACAGGTCAGAAATCAGCAGCCTCCTGGTCATTTCCTGGATGGGGTAAGTAGATTAAGAAGGGACTAGAAATGAAATCATGTTTACATAGTCCTTCCTCCCTGCTTAGGTGAGAACTCTTAACACTGATAAAAGCTATTTGTGAGTGATGAAGAGTAGTCATGCAACGTAGCAGCTCTATTATAGTCCCCATCTCCAGTTTGCTAGGAAGGGTTGAATGTCTAGGTACATGGAGTAATAAGCAAAGCATTATGGATTAGTATCTCAACTTAATTAAAGTGACACTAAATATCTGACTGCAATCCCCTCTTACCATGATGTAAGCCATTTTTCTGATACATATTACTTGGCAAAGTATCTCGGTTCCACTCAGATGGTCTCAGCATCCTCTCTTGCTGTGATGGTGTAAGTTGTTCACTATACTCCCAGAAGTATCTTCTTTTACCTCTCTTCCGTGAAGATATTGAAGTCATCTCCTTCAGGTCTTCTACAGAATCATTTTCATAGCCTTAAAAAAAAAGGTCCCGCAATTTTTAAGCTCCATAAATTTCAATAAATCAATCAGAACAAACGAAAAGATCCCTTCTATTTGTAACTTGATACATTTCCTTGCATCTGAAAACATCACTGGCACGTCAAAGACAATAAAAACCAGGTCTATAAGAGAACTTTTATTATGTAAATCTCTAACTCATAAAACATTCAGAGATTAACATGGATAACTACACTGTTCATCTTCCTTGGGTTTCTCTTTAGTTTTTATAAGTTAGTATGCAATACTATTTTTATTATCTTCACACAGGATTGAGAGAACAATTACAGGATAGCCACAGGAATATCAAAAGTACTATCAGATAATGGTACTTAGATACATATACTATGACTTTTAAATGTCTTCCTTCTAATATTTATGTATCTGAAACATCTCAGAGAGCTATGTACATTTTTTAAATTATTTTTTCTTATTTTTCTCTTTTTCTAATTTAAAAAAAAATTTTTTGTAGGCTGGGGGCAGTGGCTCACACCTATAATCCCAGTACTTTGGGAGGCTGAGATAGGTAGATCACTTGAGGTCAGGAGTTTGAGACCAACCTGGCCAACACGGCAAAGCCCTGTCTCTACTAAAAATACAAAAATTAGCCAGGACATGGTGGTGCATGCCTGTGATCCCAGCTACTCAGGACGCAGAGGCACAAGAATCACTCGAACCCAGGGGGCAGAGGTTGTAACAAGCCGAGATTGTGCCGCAGCACGCCAGTCTGGACAACAGAATGAGACTCTGACTCTGTCTCCAAAAAAAATATATTTTTTTTTGCAGAGACAGAGGTCTCACTATGTTGCCCAGGCTGGTCTTAAAACTCCTGGGTTCACAAGCGGTCCTCTGGCCTCAGTCTCTGAAAGTGCTGGGATTACAGGCATGAGCCACCATGCCTAGCCCAGCTATATACATTTCTATGATAGTGTTCTACTGGGCAGAATTTTATGAGGCAGCATTAGTTTTCTTCCTACCTCTCATCCTACTTCTTTTGGAAAAGTATAAAAGATGACAGTTCTCATACTGGCTATCAGATAAAAAACTTACATGCCTATTCCAGTTAATATTTTATTGAAAGCTATCTGTATTAACTTCACTGTTTAAAAAGGGGGGATTTTCCTAAAAGGAAGTTTCAGAAAATACTTAAATTCTGAGTTGCTAGAACTGTTGGTCAGACCCAATACTGAATGACCTATAAATCTAAAATACCCTCAGAGAATGGCCACCTCTGATGTACTCCGGATCCTTAATGTTAGGTACATGAAGAAGAGGGATGAGCTGTGCAAAGAACATACACAATCCAAACCTAAGGTAACCAGGAAAACTTGGGCAGCATTGGCCATAAGTAAAATGGTCATTTTTCCTTCCTGAAAACATAAGGTGATGACATGTTTGCTTTGAGGAACTAGGTTTTCTCCAAACAAAGAATGAATCAGAAGTATGCTTCCATTTATATAGTACTCTGGAAAAGGCAAAACTATATGGACACAGTGGTTGGCAGGGATTGACAGTGGAGGAAAGGGATGACAATAAAAGAACATAAAGTGCCGGGTGTGGTGGCTCACGCCTGTAGTTCCAGGACTTTGGGAGGCTGAGGTGGGCGGATCACCTGAGATCAAGAGTTTGAGACCAGCCTGGCCCACATGAGGAAACCTCGTCTCTATTAAAAATACAAAAATTAGCTGGGCATGGTGGTGGGTGCCTGTAATCCTGGATACTCGGGAGGCTGAGGCAGGAGAATCACTTGAACCCAGGAGGTGGAGGCTGCAGTGAGCCAAGACTGTGCCATTGCACTACAGCCTGGACAACAAGAGCAAGACTCCATCTCAATAAAATAAAATAAAATAAAATAAAATAAAATAAAATAAAATAGGGATTTTGGGAGGTGATGAAACTATTCTGTATCTTGATTGTGGTGGTGGTTATATGATTACATGATTTGTCAAAACTCATAAAAGTGTACACTGTAAGGGGGTGAATTTTACTGTGTGAAAATTATGCCACAATAAACATGACTTTAAAAAAGGAATCAATTTGGAAAGCAGAATGATTTCTGAGCAACAGTTAAGACAAGCTTTTGTAGCACTGCTGGCATTAACAGCATTTTATTAGTGCACATGTGGTAGTTTAAAACAAAACAGCAAGCAGTGTGATGGTGACCCTTAGGCTCTTCTTAAAAAATGACGCACAAGTTGAGTGACACAATCATTTCTAGAAGTCTAATTTTTTAAAATTGTATTAGAATAAAGCAATGGCTTTGGCCTATTTATTTGTGCTTATGTTTCTTTTCAAATTATAGGATTTATTTTGTTCTAATTATCAATCCAATTTTGGAAAAGATGCAAGGGCCATATTGTGTCAACAGAAATGGCCTTGAAAAAGGCCGTTGTGGCCGGGCACAGTGGATCACACCTGTAATCCCAGCACTTTGGGAGGCCGAGGCGGGCGGATCATGAGTTCAGGATATCGAGACCATCCTGGCTCACACAATGAAACTCCATCTCTACTAAAAATACAAAAAATAAAAAATAAATAAAAAGGCCCTTGTGGCCAGGCACGGTGGCTCACGCCTATAATCCCAGCACTTTGGGAGGCTGAGGTAGGTGGATCACCTGAGGTCAGGAATTCAAGACCAGCCTGGCCAACATGGCGAAACCATCTCTACTAAAAATACAAAAATTAGCTGGACATGGTGGTGCACACCTGTAATCCCAGCTACTCAGGAGGCTGAGGCAGGAGATGACTTGAACGCAGGAGGCGGAGTACAGTGAGACGAGATCACACCACTGCACTCCAACCTGGGCAACAAGAGCAAGATTCTATCTCAATAAATAAATAAATAAATAAATAAACAAACAAACAAACCCTTGTTGCACTAGGTAAGCAAAAATTACTGGCTCACATAGATTACCCTAGTTTGACTGTGAACACCTCAACACAGGCAGATGCACCAACCAAAACACTCCCACCTTCCTATCAATGTCAGTAATTGGGTGTTCCACGCCTATATACACACATATATATAAATGCACACCATCCTTCTGGATACTTTACTTGATATACTCCCTTAGATAGTAACTACCTTTGCCTCTCTGCGGGCACCTGGATCTCTGGCAAAAAACCGTCCCTGGTTAGGAAGAAGGTTATCAGCTCCATTTATATGAACTAAAATGCTCATGGAGACTTGACATGATTTGGCACAGCTGGGACTAAGTCAGGCCCCATAACTCAAGGTGTCTTGCTCCAAGTGGGCTTCCCACTTTTCTTGTGCCTAATTAAATGATCTGAATAGATTTTTTCCTGCATATATTTCATGTCAAGTTTAAATAATCATGAAATGTTTTTATTTCTTCTGTCCCATCCAAATTAGTTACTAGTTTTATTACCTATAGGTAGGTGTTCAGCCTTTTTCCCAGAAGTATTTAAAAGCTATCAGTTTTCTTTGACTTAATATAGTAACGTTTTCTAATAGCATACACCATAAATTCACCATCACAAACACATTCTCTCTCTCTCTCTCTCTCTGTTGCCTAAAGCCATCCACCTTTCTTGGGATGGTGGTGTTGTCATCCAGGCTGGAATGCAGCAGTGTGATCACAACTCACTGCAGCCTTGACCTCCTGGGCTCAAGCAATCCTCCCACCTCAACCTCCAGAGTAGCTAGGGCTACAGGCACACACCACTACATTGGGCTAATTTTTGTATTTTTTGTAGAGACAGGAGTCTCCCTATGTTACCCAAGGTGGTCTCAAAGTCGAGCTCAAGCAATCTTCCCACTTCAGCCTCCCAAAGTGCTGAGATTACAGGCATGAATTACCATGTCAATACAGAGACTACCAATGTAAATATTTCTCAAACTAGGTTCCAAAGAACACTATTACCATAAGATATGGTTTTATCCAAAGTGAATTATGTACTCAGATAAGTTTAAAAATCTCTCATCCTGCATATCTCTCTTGCCAAATCAAAGTACACATAGACATGTTAAAAGACTCTAAGAAATCATAACAGTAAATAAACCCATTTAACACTAAGTTCCATGAAGATAAAGATGTCTACTTTTTTCATCTCTGTATAGCCAGTACCTAATATACACAGTGCCCACCACAAAAGTAGGCACTCAAAATTTTTTAAACAAATCAATGATTTTGTTTAATGCAACATTTCCCATTAGGGCCTTTCTCTTTTCTTTCCATGTGACAGATCATCATCCTGACCTAACTCATTCCTATCCAACATGATTACCAAAAAAGTAAAAGTAACAAATACCACATTTACTGCCTAAAATTTCAATCACACATCTCTGGTTAGTACAGACTGTCAATAAGCTGGTAAAGTCAACTGTGAAAATGTTTAGTGAAAATTACAAAATAAATTATCATTCTAGGAGCCCAATTCTTAGCCTTACAACCATGTAATTTCATGACCCCAAACAGTTGTAGCCTGTCCACAGAAAAGGCTCTATTAAAATTTGGGAGCCAATCCAGAAAAGAAACTAAAACTCCATTTTGCACCTTTCCTGAAACTTTGTAGGCTCATGAACTGTTGTAGCCAAGTGCCAAGAAACAGCATCAAGGGAGCTAGTCCTCACAAAAGGGCCTTTGTAAACTGTCAGCTATAAATTAAACCAATCAATCCACTCTAAACTAGGACTGAAGAAACTATAGCTATCCTTACTCTTTTGCTACGAAGAATTTCTTTCTGCTCCTCACCGGTACCTCACTTTTGCATCTTTAAAGTCAGCTGCTTAGCTCTTCTAGGAAAAGGAGAAAATTTTACTAGCAAATGTGAATAAAGTCCAAATAATACCACAAAATTAACACAATTTTGTGGTGAAAGCCTGCTGCTCATTAACATTTGTGAGAACTGTCCAAATAATACTAATCAAAAGGGTTTTACTTCAAGTCAACTGAAACTGAATGAATTAAATACCATCCACAAATTTGGAATAATTGTCAAATAGGTCCAAGAAGAGAACTTGACCCTGCCAAATGCCAGCTAATGTATAAAGCCACTGTCTTGTTATGTAAGAGCAACACGCTAACATATAAGGCTTCTACTAAGGTCAAGGGAATAGAATGTGACATGACAGGACAATAACAACTACAACACTAGTTCTGCCTCCCTGTGAGAGTCAAAGGGATGAGAAAATAAAAATGGCGATCAATTAACCATGTGATCTCCCTTCACAGACCTCCTTATCTCTCATCACATCCAGAGGGAATGAAGTCAAGGGATCAAGAATGAATTTAGAGTGGAGTTAAAGGTCAAAGAAAAGTATGGCCCCAAGCTAGCCCCAACAGAACCTAGTTACAGGCCTACCCCAGCACCAAGCCAGCAGCCGCAGACTTAGGCTCAGGGCTCACCCATCCCTGAAAACCTGGACTCCAGGCTCATACCCACAGTCCTAGTTGACAGGCCTGCCCCAACAGAACCCCATGCCACGCTGGTGCCTGTGGAGTCAGGACCAAGTCCACTCCCACAGATACACGTGCCAGGTAAGTTCTCGTAGATTCAGACTCAAAGCCCACCCCATTGCCGCGTCAGCTCCTATGGACCCAGGCTTCAGACTGACCCCAAATGACCCAGGCTCCAGGCCTGCTTCCACAGTTCCAGGCACCAGGATGACCTCTACAGACCCAAGCCTCAGGTCCACCTGCCCGCTGACTCCAGCAACAGACCAGCCTATCCAAGGACTCCAGGAGCAAACTTGCCTGCAGAGCCCTTCAGCAAGTCCACCCAGAACCTCTAGATGAGCTGACAAGCGAAGGGCTTTCCTTGACAAAGCCAGTCTATAAAGACTGGAAGAGGTGCCCACATGTTTAAATGTATAGACACCAATTCAAAGCTACAAGGATCACAAATGATCAGGGACAAATGACACTTGCAAAGGAAGAAAATTAAGCACCAGCAACTGATCCAAATAATGTAGATCTATGAACTTCCTAACAAAGAATTCAAAATAATTGTATTAAAGCAGCTCAGTGAGCAACAAGAGAACATAGACAACTATATACAATCCAGAGCTAAAGAACACAAGGACTAAAATGAAAAATTCCACAAGGCAATTCAACAGAAGACTTGATCAAACAGAAGAAAGAAGCAATGAGCTCAAAGACAGGTCATTTGAAATTATCCAGTTAGAGGAACAAAAAGAAAAAGGAATGAAAAAGAATAAAGTAAGCCTACAAGATTTATGGGACACCAACAAGCAAAATGAAACGCACATTATAGGAATAGTGAAAAGAGTAAAGAAAGAGAAACGGGCAGAAAGCTTATTTAAAGTAATAATGACAGGCCAGGCGCAGTGACTCACACCTTTAATCCCAGCATTTTGGGAGGCTGATGGGGGCAGATTACCTGAGGTCAGGAGTTCAAGACCAGCCTGACCAACATGGTGAAACCCCGTCTCTACTAAAAATATAAAACTTAGCTAGGTAAGGTGGTGGGCGCCTGTAATCCTAGCTACTCAGGAGGCTGAGGCAGGAGAATCACTTGAACTCAGGAGGCAGAGGTTGCAGTGGGTCATGATGGTGCCACTGCACTCCAGCCTGGGCGACAGAGTGGCAAGACTTCATCTTAAAAAAAAAACTTCGGCCAGGTGCGATGGCTCATGCCTGTAATCCTAGCACTTCGGGAGGCCGAGGCGGGTGGATAACGAGGTCAGGAGATCGAGACCATCCTGGCCAACACAGTGAAAACCTGTCCCTACTAAAATACAAAAAATTAGCTGGGCGTGGTGGTGGGCTAATGTTTTGTGGGCGTGGTCCCAGCTACTTGGGAGGCTGAGGCAGGAGAATGGCGTGAACCCGGGAGGCAAAGCTTGCAGTGAGCCGAGATCACGCCACTAAACTCCAGCCTGGGCGACAAAGCGAGACTCCGCCTCAAAAAAAAAAGAAAGAAAAAAAAAACTTCACCAAGATACATTATAATCAAATTCTGGAAAGTCAAAGACAAAAACAGATTTTTGAAAGCAGCAAGAGAAAAGCAACTTATCATATACAATGAAACTCTCATTTGAAAGCAGCAAGAGAAAAGCAACTTGTTATATACAATGAAACTCTCATAAGACTGTCAGTGGTTTTCTCAGCAGAAACCTTGAAGGCTAGAAGAGAATGAGATAACATATTCAAATTGCTGAAAGAAAAAAAACCACTGGGCTGGGCACGGTGGCTCACGCAAGTAATCCCAGCACTTTGGGAGGCCGAGGTGGGTAAAATGCTTCAGCCTAGGAGTGTAAGACCAGCCTGGGTAACATGGTAAAACCCCATCTCTGCAAAAAAAAAAGAAAAAAATTAGCTGGCTGTGGTGGCATACACCTCAGCTACTTGGAAGGCTGAGGTGGAAGGATTGCTTGAGGCCAGGAGATTGAGAGTGCAGTGAGCTGGGATCACGCCATTGCACTCTAGCCTGGGCAACAGAGTAAGACCCTGTCTCAAGAAAAAAAAAAAAAAAAACCTACAAAGAACACCATATCCAGCAAGCAAGCTGTCCTTCACAAATGAAAAAAACAAATAAAAGCTTTCCTGAGTTGGGAATGATGATGCACATCAGTAGTTCCAGCTACTCAAGAGACTGAACTGGGGCGATGCGTGATGGCGCATGCCTATAATCCCAGCACTTTGGGAGGCCGAGACGGGTGGATCACGAGGTCAGGAGATCGAGACCATCCTGGCTAACAGGATGGAACCCCATTTCTATTAAAAATACAAAAAATTAGCCGGGCGTGGTGGTGGGCACCTGTAGTCCCAGCTACTCGTGAGGCTGAGGCAGGAGAATGGCATGAACCTGGGAGGCAGAGCTTGCAGTGAGCCGAGATCACGCCACTGCACTCCAGCCTGGGCAACAGAGCGAGACTCCATCTCCAAAAAAAAAAAAAAGAGAGAGACTGAACTGGGAGGATTGCTTAAGCTCAGGAGTTCAAGACCAGCCTGAGTAACATAGTGAGACTCTATCTCTCAAGGGAAAAAAAAAAAAAGACTTTCCCAGAAAACAAAAGCTGAGGAAGCTCATCACCAGTAGGACTGCTTTACAAGAAATGTTAATGGGAGTTCTTCAAGTTGATATAAAAGGATGCTAACCAACAACAAGAAAACACATGGGTCAGGGGCGGTGGCTCACACCTGCAATCCTAGCACTTTGAGAGGCCAAGGTGGGTGCATCACCTGAGGTCAGGAGTTTGAGACTAGCCAGGCCAACATGGTGAAGCCCTGTCTTTACTAAAAATACAAAAATTTGCCAGGCGTGGTGGTGGTCGCCTGTAATCCCAGCTACTCAGGAGGCTGAGGCAGGAGAATCACTTGAACCCGGGAGACGGAGCTGCAGTTAGCTGAGATCACACCACTGCACTCCAGTCTGGGCGACAGAGTGAGACTCTATCTCAACAAAAAAAAAGAAAAGAAAACATGAAAGTATAAAATTAACTGTGTAAAAGTAAGAACACAGTCATATTCAGAATGCTCTAATACTAATACTATTTAACAGTGGTATGCAAAACACTTTTAATGTTAGTATAAAAGTTAAAAGAAAAAGGCATTAAAAATAACTATATATAAAATAATTTTGGCTATACATGGTGACTCACACTAGTAATCCCAGCACTTTGGGAGACCGAGGTGGGCGGATCACTCAAGGTCAAGAGTTCAAGACCAGCCTGACCAACATGATGAAACCCCCGTCTCTACTAAAAAAAAAAAAATACAGAAAATTAGCCAGGTGTGGTGGCAGGTGCCTGTAATCCCAGCTACTTGGGAGGCTGAGGCAGGAGAATCATTTGAACCTGGGAGGAGGAGGAGGTTGCAATGAGCCAAGATTGTGCCACTGCACTCCAGCCTGGGCAACAGAGCAAGACTCTGTCTGAAAAAAAAAAAAAAAAAGCTCTATATGAAATAATTTCTTAAGGGATACACATACACAATATGAAAAGATGTTAATAGTGGTATCAATAAAAAGTGTAAAGTGTAGATATTTTATATATATCAGAAGTTAAACTATTACCAGCCTAAAAAAGACGTTTCATGTAAGTCCCATGGTAATCACAAAGAAAAATCTGTAGTATAGATAACACAAAAGATAAAGGAATCAAAGCATACCACTACAAAAAACCCAACAAATCACAAAGGAAGACAGCAAAAGAGGAAGTAACAAAAGGACTATAAAACAGAAAACATTAAAAAAAAGGTAATAGTAAATCCTTACCTATCAATACCCAATAAAAAGATACAGAGTGGCTGAATGAATAGAAAACCAAGAACCAATTCTATGTTGCCTGCACATAGCCAGGCACAGTGGCTCACACCTGTAATCCCAGCACTTTGAGAGGCCAAGGCAGGTAGATCACTTGAGTCCAGGAGTTCGAGACCAGCCTAGGCAACAAAGAGAGAGCTCATCTCTACAAACAATACAAAAATTAGCTGGGTATGGGGGTGCATGCCTGTAGTCCTAACTACTCAGGAGGCTGAGGTGGGAAGATTGCTTGAGTCTGGCAGGTCAAGGTTGTAGTGAGCAGTGACTGCACCACTGCACTCCAGCCTGGGCAACAGAGCAAGACCCTGTCTCAAAAAAAATAAAATAAAAAATAAAAAGGATGCATGTAAGCTGTAAGTGAAGAAATGAAAAGAGATATTCCACGGAAACGGAAACCAAAAAGGGCAGAGTTGGCTATACCAACTATCAGACAAAACAGATGTTAAATCAAAAACTGTCACAAGAGGTGGCACACACCTATAGTCCCAGCTATTCAGGAGACTGAAGCCCAAGTAGTTGAGGCTGCAGTGAGCTGTGACAGTACTGGTACTGTCACACCAGCAGCCTGGGTAACGGGGTAAGATTGTCTCAAAAAAAAAAAAAAAAAAAAAAAAAAAAAAAAAAAAAAAAAACTGTCACAAGACAAAGAAGGTCTTTATATAATAATAAAGGGTTTGTTGATTCATCAAGAGGTTTTATATATATAGTAAATATATGTATTTCCATATCAAAGCACCTAAGTAAATGAAGCAAATATTAACAGAACTAAAGGAAAAAACAGATAGTAATACAGGGGACTTCAACACTCCATTTTCAACAATGGATAGATCATCAGAGTATCAATTAAGAAAACAATGGATCTGAATAACACTTCAGACCAAATGGACCTAACAGACCTATATAGAACATTTCACCTGACAGCAGCAGAATATATACTCTTTTCAAGCACAAACACAACATTCTCCAGTTTAGATCATATGTTAGACCACAAAACAAGTCTTAACAAATTTAAGAAGACTGAAATAACACCAAGTATGATATTTTGGCAATTGTATAACTAGAAATCAGAAGGAAAATTGGGGCCAGGCACGGTGGCTCAAGCCTGCAATCCTAGCACTTTGGGAGGCCAAGGCAGGTGGATCACAAGGTCAGGAGATTGAAACCATCCTGGCTAACATGGTGAAACCCCATCTCTATTAAAAATGCAAAAAAATTGGCTGGACATGGTGGTGGGCGCCTGTAGTCCCAGCTACTTGGGAGGCTAAGGCAGGAGAATGGCATGAACCGGGGAGGCAGAGCTTGTAGTGAGTCAAGATCATGCCACTGCACTCCAGCCTGGGCGACAGAGCGAGACTCTGTCTCAAAAAAAAAAAGAAGGAAAATTCACAAATATGTAGACATTAAACAACATACTCCTGAACAACCAATGGGTCAAAGAAGAAATCAAAAGAGGAACACAAAAATATGTTGAGACAAGCAAAAATGGAAACACAACATATCAAAACTTACAGGATGCAGCAAAAGTAAATCCAAGAGGGAATCTTACGGTAATAAATACCTATATCAAGAAAAAAAAGAGATCTCAAATAAACAACCAAACTTTATACCTCAAGGAAGTAGAAAAAGAAGAACAAATTAACCCAAAGTTAGCAGAAGGAAGAAAATAAAGATCAGAGCAGACATAAATGAATTGGACACTAAAAAGATCAATGAAGAGTTTTTTGTTGAAATGAAAACAAAATTTATAAACTTTTAGCTAAACTAAGAAAAAAGAAGACTCAAATAAAATTATAAATGAAAGAGGAGAAATCAGATTTAATACCACAGAAATGCAAAGAATCATCAAGGACTACTATAAACAATTACACACCAACAAATTGAATAACCTAGAAGAAACTGATAACTTCCTAGAAACATACCAAGACTGAATCATGAGAAAAAATAGAAAAGCTGAACAAACCAATAACAAGAAAGAACACTGAATCAGTAATTAAAAACTGTCAGCCGGGCACGGGGGCTCACATCTGTAATCCCAGCATTTCGGGAGGCCAAGGCGGGCAGATCACCTGAAGTCTGGTGTTCCAGACTAGCCTGGCCAACATGGCAAAACCTCATCTCTACTAAAAATACAAAAATTAGCCAGGCATGGTGGTGAGTGCCTGTAGTGCCAACTGCTTGGGAGGCTGAGGCAGGAGAATCACTTAACCCGGGAGGTGAAGACTGCAGTGAGCTGAGATCGTGCCACTGCACTCCAGCCTGGGTGACAGAGCAAGACTCCGTCTCAAACAAACAAACAAAAAACTCTCAATGAGTTACAAAAAACTTACAAAAACTTACAAAAAACTCAAGTATTGAAGGAAGAATGCCAATCCTTCCAAAGGAAATGTAGAGGAGAGAACATTTCCAAACCCATTTTATGAAGCCAGTATCACCATGATACCAAACCTAAACAAGAACACATGAGGTAAGAAAACCACAGTCCAGGCCGGGCGTGGTGGCTCAAGCCTGTAATCCCAGCACTTTGGGAGGCCGAGGTGGGCGGATCACAAAGTCAGGAGATTGGGACTATCCTGGCTAACATGGTGAAACCCCGTCTCTACTAAAAATACAAAAAAAATTAGCCGGGTGTGGTGGCGGGCGCCTGTAGTCCCAGCTACTTGGGAGGCTGAGGCAGGAGAATGGCGTGAACCCAGGAGGCAGGGCTTGCAGTGAGCCGAGATCACGCCACTGCACTCCAGTCTGGGGGACAGAGCAAGACTCCATCTCAAAAAAAAAAAAAAGAAAACCACAGGCCAGTATCCCTGATGGACATGGATGCAAAAATCCTCAACAAAATACGAGCAAGCCATATTCAACAGCACATTAAAAGAATCATACATCATGATTAAGTGGGATTTATCTTTGAGATGCAAGGATGTTTCAATATATGCATATCAACTAATGATATACCACATTAACAGACTGAAGGATAAAAACAATATGATCATTTCAATAGATATGGAAAAAACGTGACAAAATTCAACATGCTTTAAGATCTGAAAGAATTTGCTTAAAAAAATTCAACATGCTTTCATGATAAAAAACACTTAACAAATTACATATAAAAGGAACGTACCTCAACATAATAAAGGCCATACATGACAAACCAATAGCTAACATCATACTCAGTGATGAAAACCTGAAAGTTTTTCCTCTAAGACCAGGAACATGACAAGGATGCCCATTCTCTCAACTACTATTCAATATATTGATAATAATGTAAGTCCTACCTAGAGAAATTATGCAAAAGGAAAGGGAAGAGGAGGGAAGGGAAGAAAAGGGGAGAAGAAAGGAGGGGAGGGGAGGGGAAAGGGAGGGAAGGGGGGAGGAGACGGAAAAGGGAGGGGAAAAGGGAGGGGAGAGGAGG
>NW_016819845.1:1104275-1115993 GCF_001698545.2 Rhinopithecus bieti | reverse complement strand
GAAAGAAAGAAAAGAAAAGAAAAGAAAAGAAAAGGACTTCACCATAAAATTGTTAGAACTAATAAACTAATTCAGTAAAGGTGCAGGATAAAAATCATTATTCGAAAATCAGTTGTGTTTCTATATGCTAACTATCCAAAAAATAAATAAGAAAAACAATCCCATTTACAATAGTATCACACCAAAAAAAAACTTAGAAAAAAATTTAACCAAGAAGGTGAAAGATCTATACACTGAAAACTATACAACACTGGTGAAAGAAACTGAAGACACAAATAAATAGAAGGATATCCTGTGTTTATGGATTGGAAGAATTAATATGGCCAAAATATCCATATTATCCAAAGTGAACCACAGATTCAATGCAATCCTTAAATAAAGGGAAAAAGACCCTAAAAGTCATATGAAATCACAAAAGATTCTGAATAGCCAAAGTTATCTGGGGCAAGAAAAACAAAGCTGGAGGCATCATATTATCTGATTTCAAAATATATTACAAAGCTATAGTAATTATAACAATATGGTACTGGCATAAAAACAGACATATATACCAATAAAACAGCCCAGAAATAAATTCCCACACTATGTCCAATTAATTAATCCTTGGCAAAGGTGCCAGAAACAACAATAAGTAAAGGATAGTCTCTTCAATAAATGGTTATGAGAAAACTGGATATTCAAACGCAGAATAATGAAATTGGAGACTTTTATCTCATACCATATTTAAAAATCAACTCAAAATGAATTAAAGACTTAAACATAAAACTAACAATAAAATACTAGAAGAAAACACGAAAAGGATTCTTGACATTAGTATGGGCAATGATTTTTTAAATATATAATTCCAAAAGCACTGGCAACAGAAGCAAAAATAAACAAATGAGATTGCATCATCAAACCAAAAGGCTCCCCACACAGCAAAATAAACAATTAACAGAGTGAACAGACTACCTATGAAATGAAAGAAAAATATCTGCAAACCATACATCTGATAAGGAGTTAATATCCAAAATATACAAGGAACCCAAACAACGTAATAGCAAGAAAACAATCCAATTAAAAAACGGGCAAAGGACCTGAATAAACATTTTTAAAAAGACATCCAAATGGCCAAGAAGTATATGAAAACATGCTCAATACCACTAATCATCAGAGAAATATAAACGAAAGCCACAATGAGATACCACCTCATACCTGTCGCCATGGCTATTATCAAAAAGATAAATGATAGCAAGTGTTGTTAAGGATGTGAAAAAAAAAGAGAACTCTTGTAAACTATTGGTGGGAATGCAGATTGGTACCATCTTTATGGAAAACAGCCTGGAAGTTCCTCAAAACATTAAAAATAGAAAGATCATATGATCCAGCAATCCCACTTCTGGGGATACAGCCAAAATAAATAGTATCTTGAAGAGATATCTGCATTCCTATGTTCACTGCAACAGTATTCACATAATCCAAGATAAGGAATCAACAAAGGGGCCAACAATGAACACATACATAAAGAAAATGTAAGAGTTATACACACATGCCCACACACACAGGAATATTATTCAGCCTTAAAAATAAAGGACATCGTGTCTTTGTGATAACGTGGATGAACCTGGAAGACATTATGCTAAGTGAAATAAGCCAGGCACAGAAAGACAAATACAGCATGATCTCACTTACATGCGAAATCTTAGAAAAAAAGTCAAACTCAGGATCAGAGAGTAGAAAGTAGAATGGAGGTTGCCAGGGGCTGGGGGCTAGGAGAAATGGGAAGATGTTGGTCAAAAGGTGCAAAGTTTCAGTTATGCAGGATGAATAAGCTCTGGAGATCTAACATACAGCATTGTGACTACATATAACAATACTGGGCTGGGAGTGGTAGCTCACACCTGTAATCCCAGCACTTTGGGAGGCGAGGCAGGCAGGTGGCTTAGCTCCCAAGTTCAAGACGTGCCTGGGCAACATGGCAAAACCCCATCTCAACAAAAGATACAAAAATTAGCTGGGCATGATGGTGCACACCTGTGGTCCTAGCTACTTGGAAGGCTGTGGTGGGAGGGTAGCTTGAGCCAGGGAAGCGGAAGTTGCAGTGAGCCAAGACTGTGCCACTGCACTGTAGCGTAGGCAATTGAGCCGTATCTTGTCTCAAAAACAAAACAAAACAAAACAAAACTGTATTGTGTAGGCAAAACTTGTTAAGAGAGTAGATATTAAATGTTCTTACCACCCTACAATGTGAGGTGATGGGTATGTTAATTAGCCTGATTTTGGTAATCATTTCACAACGTGTACATGTATCAAAACATGTTGTACACTTTAAACGTATACAATTTCTATTTACCAAACATACCTTGATAAAGTTGTGGGGGGAAAGTCAAAGAAAAGCAAAACTACAATCAAAAGTCAGGTAGATAATGTAGTCCTTGCTGCCTTGATGATGGTAGGGTTTACTATAGGATTTACTGACTCCTTCTGATCTATATATTCCTTTAAGCACCAGCTGCTAAAGGCATTTCCTTCCCTACATTTGCCATTTCCCTTAATTACCCATCCTCTGTCTCACCCTTCCCCTACCTCTACATACGAGATTCAAAGCAACAGGACCAATCTGTCAAGACTTTAAGGACCACTCATGAACAGCACTATGATCTTCCAAGTGCAGGGAGTTACATAAATTACCCCTACCTATAGTCAAGTCTCCTTGAAACATCTCAAAGCAGATTTTATTCACTTGCCAAGAGAAAAATTTTCCTGTATTATAAAAAGACCATTATTCTACCTAGACTACACAGAGTTGTACAGTAAACCAACGAAGAAGGCACAAACCCTTTTCTTCCATATTCAAGTATCTTTTACTCACCTGAAACTCCACCCAAATCAAAAAATTTGTTTGTGTCAAATGCATAAATCTAAACATTTGTGTAATAGAAAGATTTCACCAAAGGAAAAATTCTTAGTAATAATAATGTTTCACTAGTTACAATACAGGTATTATACTTTAAACACCTTTCAGAAAATTAAGTATCTATGTTTACACTACCTGAAATTCCAGCAATCATCATTATAACAAAAGGGTTCTCTTTGATATTTCGGTTTCTTTTTTTATAATAATAACTTAGTTTTCATGCAGAGTTAGTATCAACACTATTTTTGAAGAAAATCACTTTAGTTTAAATTTGAAGATCTTTACTTCTTTGTGCATTTTCAACCATGTGCCACTTGGCAATACCATTTTTATAAATAAACTGCACAAGCCAACAGTGCCAAAAGCCCCAAGCATGTAAATGCTAAAGTGAACCAGTTCCCCCACAGATTTCATTTTCTTTGTCCCTTTTACTTATATGCATTGTATATAAATAAAGCAGAGTCTCCTTCATGCTCACCAAATTACAGCATGTATTTTTCTTAAATAGGAAAATATGATGTAAATTAAAATGTTAGCAGACACAAAGAAAATGCTCTCTTTTACATTATTCATAAATAGACTTTGCTGGGTATTGGCATGAGTAATATAAACCATCATCACTTGGTTCAACATTCTGTATACTCCTAACTTATCTCAACTATAATAGAGAGACATAAGCAAAAACAGGAATATTTTTATTTATTATTTTTTGTTGTTGTTGAGACAGACTTTCACTCTTATTGCCCAGGTTGGAGTGCAATGGCACAATCTCAGCTCACCACAACCTCAGCCTCCTGGGTTCAAGTGATTCTCCTGCCTCAACCTCCGGAGTAGCTGGGATTACAGGTGCGTGCCACAACACCTAATTTTTGTATTTTTGGTAGAGACAGGGTTTTGCTGTGTTGGCCAGGCTGGTCTTTAACTCCTGACCTCAGGTGATCCACCCACCTTGGCCTCCCAAAGTGCTGGGATTACAGGTGTGAGCCACTGCACCTGGCCCTAAACAGGATTATTTTTAAAACAATAAATTCTTGGTGTCTTAGCATAAAAGCTCAAGTGAATGACAAAACAGGTCACTTAACATAAGATACATTAAGAGTAAGTCCTCAGCTGGGCACAGTGGCTCATGCCTGTAATCCCAACACTTTAGGAGGCCAAGGTGGGAGGATAGCCTGAGCCCAGGAGTTTGAGACCAGCCTGGGCAACAACAGCAAGCTCCCATCTCTATTTTAATTTTGAAAATAAGAAATAAAATAAAAAATAAGCCCTCAAGGAATCAGCTTATGAATCCCTATGTAAGCAAAAGTGATCATTTTAGAGCTATTTGAATAGAAAATCAGTTACATATCCAAGCCAAGGTTTAAGTCATTTAATTCCCAAACTAAAATAAAGAAATTATCCAAACAAAATAGAAACAAAACCTTTCTATTTCAAAATAGTAATACAAAGGTCAGTCTGGTAAGCTTGCAAGCATGATAATACCTGGTTCAGAGAAAGTATCACTAATATCATCATCCTTATCATCTTCATAATCCTCTTCCTCTTCTTCCTCCTCCTCATTTTCAGACAGTTCATGCTCACTGCCGAATCCTTCATCATGGTCCTCATCATCAACATCCTCCTCGTCCTCCTCATCTTCTTCAGGACTGCATTTGGTTGGCTGTTCACCCAAGTTGTCGGAGACAAAAGAGAATAATTGTGCTCTTCTTTTTTCTGGGATGAATCTGAGACTGATGTACTGGCAGAAAGACTGCTGCTCTCTCCTGCTGCAAGTGACCCAGGACCTTCCTGGGGTAAGGGACTTAGTAATAGTTCCTGGGTTTCTTTAAAAGGCAAAGCGGGAGTGGCATGACCTTGAAGAGGCTCCATCCCTTTTTTCTCTTGTCTCTTTGCCACTGCACCACAGTAGCAGGTGTTCTCTTTTGCTGCATCTGTGTGAATCTGGCTCAACAAGGGCCGGCTCTGTTGCACTGGGTTGATCTTTACCTTTGCCTTTTTTACATAGTCTTTACATTCAACATGAAAGTTCACCTTTTCATTATGATACATGTTGGTCTTCACCATGATTTGTGTGCTTGAAGTGGGTTTACTTGCTTTTGGACACAGTCTGACAAAGGGACCTCAGCCTGCAGAGTCTTAGAAGAACACACAGGAGCAGCTGCTCTGCTTGTGATCTTTTACCAGGGAATGAAGAGGGTAAGGGATTTTGTTTGACACTGAAAAGTGAATCGGGGTAATAAAGGGAATCAGAAACAGACTGTGAGTCCTCACTATTAAGTTGAGCTAAAGTTGGAGTTTTACTTATAACCTCTTCATCTTGGTAAGGACTAGAAAAGTCATCAAGACCCAAGTAATCCACTTCTTTTGTTCCCCAGATGTCACAGCTGGTAAGTTTGGTATATTTTGTTAGGTCTTCACAGTATGTATCCCACTGTTCCCAGTTTGAGGTTAAAGCACCCTCATTATCCAGGACATCTGTGAAAGACTCCAGATTTTCAATGTCTTTGCAGTCCTCCAAAGAAAGAAAGTTGTCTCTAGGATTCTGTTGGTAGTTCATCTCTCTATCCTGAGAAAGGTTTTAAAAAAGAAATTGCACATCATATTTTAGGAAGGAAATATTCACTTCCATATGTCAAACTGATAAATCAATACTTGACTTTTGATCTGTTTTAACATAAAGGCTACTGACATGATGCTTTATTATTCCATATAATGTTATCATTTCCTTAGGCAAGAAAAGTAGAGTGAAAATAAAACAAACAACAAACAATTAAAATTAAATTTAAAAAAGAGAAAAGTGTGCCCCTTAAGAGGCTCAGGTATGATCCAAGTATCAAGGGCTCTTGAGTTTACCATAAACATTCTTCCTGAAAATAGTTTACATTTCCTTACCTTAGAAGGATTTTGGGATCTCCTTAGCAGTAGTGGGGAGTGGGGGGACACTTCAATTAAAAGCAAATAATGTGATATGTGAGAGAGGAAAATTTTAAATATTAATAACAATGAAAATAATAAAGACACCCTCATTACAGAAGAAGATAGCTTTTCAGTGGGAACTTAAATATAGAGGCAAAGAACAATCCAAAGAGAGCTGGAATTCAGCCACAGAATGGTAAGATCTTTTGCAAGATCTTATAACAACACTTGGGCAGGCAGAGTAAAATACTCCTCATGAATTTTAGAGATTTTTTTTTTTGTATTTTAGTAGAGATGGGGTTTCACCATGTTGGCCAGGCTGGTCTCAAACTCCTGACCTCAAGTGATCCGCCCACCTTGCCCTCCCAAATTGCTGGGATTACAGGCTTGTGCCACTGGAGATGTCAATTTCAAATATCAGTTAAGACTCTGCAGTCATTGAAATGAATGCAGCTTAACTCTAATGTACAAACATGAAAGACTGCCCACCATATATTTTATTTTAAAAGAGCAAGTTACAGAAAACTGTTATCTATATTATCCAATTAAAAAGTATATATANTCCTCAGCTGGGCACAGTGGCTCATGCCTGTAATCCCAACACTTTAGGAGGCCAAGGTGGGAGGATAGCCTGAGCCCAGGAGTTTGAGACCAGCCTGGGCAACAACAGCAAGCTCCCATCTCTATTTTAATTTTGAAAATAAGAAATAAAATAAAAAATAAGCCCTCAAGGAATCAGCTTATGAATCCCTATGTAAGCAAAAGTGATCATTTTAGAGCTATTTGAATAGAAAAATCAGTTACATATCCAAGCCAAGGTTTAAGTCATTTAATTCCCAAACTAAAATAAAGAAATTATCCAAACAAAATAGAAACAAAAACCTTTCTATTTCAAAATAGTAATACAAAGGTCAGTCTGGTAAGCTTGCAAGCATGATAATACCTGGTTCAGAGAAAGTATCACTAATATCATCATCCTTATCATCTTCATAATCCTCTTCCTCTTCTTCCTCCTCCTCATTTTCAGACAGTTCATGCTCACTGCCGAATCCTTCATCATGGTCCTCATCATCAACATCCTCCTCGTCCTCCTCATCTTCTTCAGGACTGCATTTGGTTGGCTGTTCACCCAAGTTGTCGGAGACAAAAAGAGAATAATTGTGCTCTTCTTTTTTCTGGGATGAATCTGAGACTGATGTACTGGCAGAAAGACTGCTGCTCTCTCCTGCTGCAAGTGACCCAGGACCTTCCTGGGGTAAGGGACTTAGTAATAGTTCCTGGGTTTCTTTAAAAGGCAAAGCGGGAGTGGCATGACCTTGAAGAGGCTCCATCCCTTTTTTCTCTTGTCTCTTTGCCACTGCACCACAGTAGCAGGTGTTCTCTTTTGCTGCATCTGTGTGAATCTGGCTCAACAAGGGCCGGCTCTGTTGCACTGGGTTGATCTTTACCTTTGCCTTTTTTACATAGTCTTTACATTCAACATGAAAGTTCACCTTTTCATTATGATACATGTTGGTCTTCACCATGATTTGTGTGCTTGAAGTGGGTTTACTTGCTTTTTGGACACAGTCTGACAAAGGGACCTCAGCCTGCAGAGTCTTAGAAGAACACACAGGAGCAGCTGCTCTGCTTGTGATCTTTTTACCAGGGAATGAAGAGGGTAAGGGATTTTGTTTGACACTGAAAAGTGAATCGGGGTAATAAAGGGAATCAGAAACAGACTGTGAGTCCTCACTATTAAGTTGAGCTAAAGTTGGAGTTTTACTTATAACCTCTTCATCTTGGTAAGGACTAGAAAAGTCATCAAGACCCAAGTAATCCACTTCTTTTGTTCCCCAGATGTCACAGCTGGTAAGTTTGGTATATTTTGTTAGGTCTTCACAGTATGTATCCCACTGTTCCCAGTTTGAGGTTAAAGCACCCTCATTATCCAGGACATCTGTGAAAGACTCCAGATTTTCAATGTCTTTGCAGTCCTCCAAAGAAAGAAAGTTGTCTCTAGGATTCTGTTGGTAGTTCATCTCTCTATCCTGAGAAAGGTTTTAAAAAAGAAATTGCACATCATATTTTAGGAAGGAAATATTCACTTCCATATGTCAAACTGATAAATCAATACTTGACTTTTGATCTGTTTTAACATAAAGGCTACTGACATGATGCTTTATTATTCCATATAATGTTATCATTTCCTTAGGCAAGAAAAAGTAGAGTGAAAATAAAACAAACAACAAACAATTAAAAATTAAATTTAAAAAAGAGAAAAAGTGTGCCCCTTAAGAGGCTCAGGTATGATCCAAGTATCAAGGGCTCTTGAGTTTACCATAAACATTCTTCCTGAAAATAGTTTACATTTCCTTACCTTAGAAGGATTTTGGGATCTCCTTAGCAGTAGTGGGGAGTGGGGGGACACTTCAATTAAAAAGCAAATAATGTGATATGTGAGAGAGGAAAATTTTAAATATTAATAACAATGAAAATAATAAAGACACCCTCATTACAGAAGAAGATAGCTTTTCAGTGGGAACTTAAATATAGAGGCAAAGAACAATCCAAAGAGAGCTGGAATTCAGCCACAGAATGGTAAGATCTTTTGCAAGATCTTATAACAACACTTGGGCAGGCAGAGTAAAATACTCCTCATGAATTTTAGAGATTTTTTTTTTTTGTATTTTTAGTAGAGATGGGGTTTCACCATGTTGGCCAGGCTGGTCTCAAACTCCTGACCTCAAGTGATCCGCCCACCTTGCCCTCCCAAATTGCTGGGATTACAGGCTTGTGCCACTGGAGATGTCAATTTCAAATATCAGTTAAGACTCTGCAGTCATTGAAATGAATGCAGCTTAACTCTAATGTACAAACATGAAAGACTGCCCACCATATATTTTTATTTTTAAAAGAGCAAGTTACAGAAAACTGTTATCTATATTATCCAATTAAAAAGTATATATATACAAAAAAAGATATACATATGTTTACATATGCATAGAAAAAAAACCTGTTAGTTATGTTTTGGTAAAAGGCTTGGAAGGTGGAGGCACAGGAAGAAAATGAGGAAGTTTTCAGTCTTCCAGAGCTTTTTTTTTTTTTTTAATTTTTGGGGGTGTGTGTGTGCGTGCGTTGTCTGCGTTTTGTTTTTGTTTGTTCGTTTTCGAGACAGAATCTCACTCTGTCACCCAGAATGGAGTGCAGTGGCGTGATCTTGGCTCACTGCGACCTCTGCCTCCGGGTTTAAGGAATTCTCTGCCTCAGCCTTCCGAATTGCTGGGATTACAGGCACGTGCCACCACACCCAGCTAATGTTTTTTGTATTTTTAGTAGATACACCATCTTGGCCAGGCTGGTCTTGAACTCCTGACCTCGTGATCCACCTGCCTCAGCCTCCCAAAGTGCTGGGGTTACAGGCGTGACCACTGCACCTGGCCTGTCTGTGTATGTTTTTACAGTTTTACTGAAGTATAATTTCACATATCATAAAACCAACCTATATTAAGTATACAATTCAATAATTTTTAGTAGATTTATGCATTTAAGCACTCAGTTTTCCAGTTTTTATATTTTGTGTTGTTTCAATTTGAAGTAATTAAAACTGTTTTTAAAATGTTTTTCTTTTTTTCTTTTGAGATGGAGTCTCGCTCTATCACCCAGGCTGGAGTGCAATGGCTTGATCTCGGCTCACTGCAACCTCCGCCTCCTGGGTTCACGCTATTCTCCTACCTCAGCCTCCCAAGTAACTGGGACTACAGGCGCCTGCCACCACGCCCGGCTAATTTTTTTGTATTTTTTAGTAGAGATGGGGTTTCACCGTGTTAGCCAGGATGGTCTCAATCTCCCAATCTCGTGATCCACCTGCCTTGGGCTCCCAAAGTGCTGGGATTACAGGCGTGAGCCACCGCGCCCGGCCTAAAATGTTTTTCTTATGAATTTTAAGTGTCTATTTACCTCAAGAATAAATGATAAGTATATGCAGATCCTGTTTGGAACTGCTATTTTTCTGCCACATTCTTTACGTCATTCATATGCCTTGCTCAATGTTTTCCCACTGAAAAGCCCATTATCTTTATCAAAAACTAGATTTGAAAATATTTACATAATCCTTTACCATTTTTGATGGGTTAATTTTTTTCTTTTTTTTTTTTTGAGACGGAGTCTTGCTCGTTGATCAGGCTGGAGTGCAGTGGCGCAATCTCGGCTCACTGCAACCTCCGTCTTCTCCCGGGTTCAAGCGATTCTCCTGCCTCAGCCTCCTGAGTAGCTGGGATTACAGGCACCCACCACCACACCCAGCTAATTTTAGATCACGCCACTGCACTCCAGCCTGGGCAACAAGAGTGAAAGTCCATCTCAAAAAAAAAAAAAAAAAAGAACATGTTTGATGAAGCAATATTGGCTGCCCTGGAGCCTCCAGAATCGAAGAAGAGCCGCAGGTGTGTGCTGCTATGAACGTCTCTCCAGAGCCCTTTCTGCACAGCTGGTGTTGGCATCATACTAAAAGCAATGTTTAAGGCCAGGTGCGGTGGCTCACGCCTGTAATACCAGCACTTTGGGAGGCCGAGGTGGGCGGATCACGAGGTCAGGAGTTCGTGACCAGCCTGATCAATATGGTGAAACCCCATCTCTACTAAAAATACAAAAAATTAGCCAGGCGTGGTGGTGCATGCCTGTAATCGCAGCTACTCGGGAGGCTGAGGCAGGAGAATCATTTAAACCCAGGAGGTGGAGGTTGCAGTCAGCCAAGATTGTGCCGCTGCACTCCAGCCTGGGCTACACAGTGAGACTCCGTCTCAAACAAACAAATAAATAAATAAATGCATGTTTAAATCAAACTAAAGATTAAAAATTAAAAATCAGGCAGGTGATCCACCCGCCTCGGCCTCTCAAAGTGCTGGGATTACAGGCGTGAGCTACCATGCCTGGCAATATGCTTTTTGCTTTTTTTTTTTTTGAGACTCCAGTCTGTCACCAGACTGGAGTGCTATGGGGCGATCTCAGCTCACCGCAACCTCTGACTCCCTGGTTCAAGCGATTTTTCTGCCTCAGCTTCCTGAGTAGCTAGGACTACAGGTGCGCACCACCATGCCCAGCTAATTTTTGTATTTGTAGTACAGACAGAGTTTCACCATGTTGGCCAGGATGGTCTCAATCTCCTGACCTCATGGTTCACCTGCCTTGGCCTTCCAAAGTGCTGGGATTACAGATGTGAGCCACCACACCCAACCAACAGCTGCATACTTTTAAAATTACTAGGTGTAGACCAGGTGCGATGGCTCATGCCTGCAATCCCAGCATTTTGGGAGGCCGAGGCGGGCAGATCACCTGAGGTCAGGAGCTCAAGACCTGTCTGGCTGACATGGTGAAATCCTGTCTGCACTAAAAATACAAAAAGTAGGCCAGGCCCAGTGACTCATGCCTGTAATCCCAGGACTTTGGGAGGTTGAAGCAGGTGGATAGCCTGAGGTCAGGAGTTCAAGACCAGCCTGGCCAATGTGGTGAAACCCCATCCCTAGTAAAAATGCAAAAATTAGCTGGGTGTGGTGTCAGGTGGCTGTAATCCCAGCTACTTGGGAGGCTGAGGTAGAATAATTGCTTGAATCCAGGAGACGGAGGTTGCAGTGAACCGTGATTACACCACTGCACTCCAGCCTGGGCAACAGAGCGAGACTGTCACAAAAAAAAAAAAAAAAAATCAGTCGGATGTCGTGACACATGCCTGTAATCCCAGCTACCTGGGAGGCTGAGGCAGAAGAATCATTTGAACCTGGGAGGTGGAGATTGCAGTGAGCCAAGATCGTACCACTGCACTACAGCCTGAGAAACAGAATAAAACTCCGTCTCAAAAAAACAAAAACAAACAAATAAAATTACTAGAGGTATAATCATAAGAATTAAACTTGGCCCAAGCATATCTT
>NW_016819845.1:1077814-1103988 GCF_001698545.2 Rhinopithecus bieti | reverse complement strand
CCCCCCCCCCCCAGGCATTTATAAGTAAAAAACTCTCCCACAAACTTTTACCCCAAATCAATCAAGACCAAAACCAAGAAAATGTTGCTTACCAGTTCATACATGAAATCTGGATCCGAACTGTTTGCTAAGAGATCTGTGCTCATCAGAGTTTGTTCCGAAAAGGTGTGGCTTCGAAAGGCATCCCCAAAAGGCGGATCCATTCCGCTTACACTAGGCTACAACAGAGTGATTTTTATTTTAGAAAGTTAAAGACTATTTTGAGACCAATTTATCACATATGAGTCCCAACTCCACACCCACTAAGTAATTTACTCTTTTCAGAAAACATTTCTATACTTTTTTCTACTGTATAGTATATTTAAGAGCTTTGGCTAACACTGAACCGTAGACTTAAATTAGGAAAATGCCTAAAAATAGAAAAAATAGAGTGCTGCCAATGCCCCGGTGGAGAAGCTGAGGTCAACATCAGATTTGAAATATTGAAAGTGGATACAAAACTATTTCAGCAATGCAGACAATTGTGTTGTGGGTGATGGTGCTGTTGGTAAAACATGTCTCCTGATATCCTACACAACAAACAAATTTCCATCAGAATAATGTACTGTTTTTGACAACTATGCAGTCACCGTTACGACTGGCAGAGAACCATACACTCTTGGACTTTTTGATACTGTAGGGCAAAGGATTATAACAGATTACAACTGCTGAGTTATCCACGAACAGATGTATTTCTACTCTGTTTTTCAGTGGTCTCTCCATCTTCATTTGAAAATGTGAAAAAAGTGGGTGCCTGAGATAACCGTCCCAAAGACTCCTTTCTTGCTTGTTGGGACCCAAACTAATATCAGAGATGACCCCTCTACTATTGAGAAACTTTCCAAGAACAAACAGAAGCCTATCACTCTGGAGACTGCTAAAAAGCTGGCCTGTGACCTGAAGGCTGTCAGGTATCATGGAGTATTCTACACTCACACAAAAAGGCCTAAAGAATGTATTTGACAGCTGGACGCGATGGCTCATGCCTGTAATCTCAGCACTTTGGGAGGCTGAGGCAGGTGTTCCACCCGAGGTCAGGAGTTTGAGACCAGCCTGGACATAGTGAAACCCTGTCTCTACTAAAAACGCAAAAATTAACCGGGCGTGGTGGCAGGTGCCTGTAATCCCAGCTACTCGGGAGGCTGAGGCAGGAGAATCGCTTGAACCTGGGAGGCGAAGGTTGCAGTGAGCTGAGATTGCACCATTGCGCTACAGCCTGGGCAACAAGAGCGAAAGTCCATCTCCAGAAAAAAAAAAAAAAAGAACATATTTGTCGACGCAATATTGACTGCCCTGGAGCCTCGAGAATTGAAGAAGAGCCGCAGGTGTGTGCTGCTATGAACGTCTCTCCAGAGCCCTTTCTGCACAGCTGGTGTCGGCATCATAGTAAAAGCAATGTTTAAATCAAACTAAAGAGTAAAAGTTAAAATTCAGGCTGGGTGCGGTGGCTCAAGCCTGTAATCCAGCACTTTGGGAAGCCAAGGCAGGCAGATCATCTGAGGTCAGGAGTTCGAGACCAGGCTGGCCAATGTGGCAAAACTCTGTCTCTACTAAAAATACAAAAATTAGCCAGGTGTGGTGGTACGTACCTGTAATCCCAGCTATTCAGGAGGCTGAAGCAGGAGAATCGCTTGAATCCAGGAGGTGGAGGTTGCAGTGAGCCGAGATCGTCCCATTGCACTCCAGCCTGGACAACGAAAGCGAAACTCCAACTCAAAAAATAAAAAATAGGCCGGGCGCAGTGGCTCACGCCTGTAATCCCAGCACTTTGGGAGGCCGAGGCGGGTAGATCACGAGGTCAGGAGATAGAGACCATCCTGGCTAACACAGTGAAACCCCGTCTCTACTAAAAATACAAAACCAAAATTAGTCGGGTGTGGTGGTGGGCATCTATATTCCCAGCTACTGTGGAGGCTGAGGCAAGAGAATGGTGTGAACCCGGGAGGCAGAGCTTGCAGTGAGCAGAGATCGTGCCACTGCACTCCAGCCTGGGCGACAGAGCGAGACTCCGTCTCAAAAATAAATAAATAAATAAAATAAATTTGTTTTGCAATAATGACACATGCCGTGAACCTACCCACATGCACTTGTGTAGGACAAGGCCCATAGGTATGGTTCCCCCCTTCCCCCTCCCAGTACTAGTTAATTTTGAGTAATTGTGTATTGTCAGAAAAGTGATTAGTACTAGGTTTTGCTGTTTTAAAACTTCTTTATTATTTGTTTAAAAGCAAGGCATGCTTATGGCTGACTCTGTAACAAACTAATTGGAATTGTTGAAGCTGTTCCCCAGTTCCACTCTGGAGAGTAATCTGGGACATCTTGGTATGTTGTTGGGTTTTTTTTCCTATTTTTTTGAGGAGAGTGTGTGTGCAATTTGTTTTTCAGTCTTGTTTTTTTTATTCATTAACCAGTGGATAGCCCTTAAGGGGAGGAGGACGGATCCACTTCCTAGATCTAGTTTAGAAAACATGTTCCCCATCTAGTGCTGTCAAGAAGGAGTATAGTAAACGCCTCATTTAATAACATACTCCTTTTTGAAAGTTGCCTTTTCTTTCCACCCTTGAGTAGATCCAGTATTTGATGAAACTCATGAAAGTAGGTGGAGCCTGTCTTGCCCCTCTGTTTTCTAGGCCACACTATATGTGACTGTGACTTTCACGGACATTGGTTTGCCATTTGTTGATTTTTTGGGCAGTTAATTTCTAACTTCTTTCACTGATACATGAAGAAAAGTATTGCACCTTTGAAATACACCAAATGAATTGCGTTTGTAATTTAAAGAAGTGTTTCCCTGTCAAAAAAAATTGAAAAAATATAGAGCAGCAATTAGTATCTTCTAGAAAGTAAAGCTTATTTAGCCACCAGTCACCATACAGCACCTATCAAGTACTTTCACTTAGCTATATAACATTTCTTCACATCCTTGTCTAACAACACTATTTTAACTATCATCAGTAGAGAATTCCCTGTTTTTTCCTGGGGTCTGCAGATACAGCAAATCACTCTCACTCTGTGCTGCTAAGTGAGTCCCATGTCTTATTTTCCAAAGCAAGCTGGAAGACAGTTTGGGATTCACTATCTAGTACAACCAATGCCTGCAGGAAGGTAACGGAAACAGAATCAACTAAATACCCAAATATCTCCTTGGTAAGACCAGTAACCTGGGCATGAACGCTGTAGCCTTAATCCTGATTCCCGAAAAGGGCACAGTCCATTCCATAATAAGTAAAGGGGAAAAAAAAAGACTTGAGACCCAGTATTAATTCTCCTTCTTGTTTTTTTCTCTATCTTCTGTTTACATTTTAACATCTATACAAATCCCTCCAGAGTCAAGTCTGGGCTCACCCTTCTAAAGTGGGTCAAATAATAGAAAGGCTTCACTTTGAAATCTAACTGAGCTGAAGAAAGAGAATGAGAAAGAATACAAAATTTCTTTTTTTTTTTTGGAGAGACATAGTTTCGCTCTGTTACCCAGGCGGAGTGCAGTGGCAAGATCTCAACTCACTGCAACCTCCACCTCCAGTGTTCAAGCGATTCTCCTGCCTCAGCTTCCCAAGCAGCTGGGACTACAGGAGCACGCCACCAAGTCCAGCTACTTTTTATATCTTTTAGTAGAGATGGGGGTTTCACTATATGTTAGCCAGGCTGATCTAACTCCTGACCTCAAGTGATCAGTCTGCCTCGGCCTCCCAAAGTGCTGGGATTACAGGTGCAAGCCACTGTACCCAGCTTTTTTCTTTTTCTTTGAGACAGAGTCTCGCTCTGTCGCACAGGCTGGAGTGCAGTGGCATGATCTCAGCTCACTGCAACCTCCACCTCCCGGGTTCACGCAATTCTCCTGACTCAGTCTTCCGAGTAGCTAGGACTACAGGTGCACACCACCACGCCTGGCCTAATTTTTGTATTTTTAGTAGAGACAGGGTTTCACCATGTTGGCCAGGTTGGTTTCAAACTCCTGACCTCAAGTGATCCGCCCGCCTTGGCCTCCCAAAGTGCTGGGATTACAGACATGAACCACTGACACCAGGCCAAAATTTCTTAGTTTTTATTTTTTTTTTATTTTTTTTTTACAAGTTTCTGCAGAAATGTTTTTAAATGGTATTAATCTATTTGCTTATTCTTTTCATATATTTTCTATCTTTTACAAACTGGACTTTTCATAGACCTTCTCATCGTATTTTTCTTCATTGGTACGTCCCATCTTATTGTTTTCTTTTCTCTTTCTCTTATCTTCCCCAACATTTCCAGGCCTGCAGAACCTTTCTTCCTAGAAAAAGTTAGCTTGAGAAAATAAGTTTAAAATTTAAGCCCCAAATTCAAGTACTCAGTAAATATAAAACTAAACCTTGAATGGGCAACCACTCCAAAAGGGTATGTGCAGTCCATCTGTCACAGAGGTTGGGGTGGCAGTAGGCCGCTGGTCTTTTCTTTTCTTGACACGGAGCTCCCTCTTTCCCCAGGCTAGAGTCCAGTGGCGTGATCTTGGCTCACTACAACCTCTGCCTCCCAGGTTCAAGCAATTCTCCTGTCTCAGCCTCCCGAGTGGCTGGGATTACAGGTACGTGCCACCACACCCAGCTAATTTTTGTATTTTTAGTAAAGAGGGTTTCACGATGTTGGCCAGACTGGTCTTGGTCTCCTGACCTTGTGATCCGCCTGTCTTGGCCTCCCAAAGTGCTGTGATTACAGGCGTGAGCCACTGGGCCTGGCCGGCCACTGTCTTGTCAATATCCATTAACCAAGTCCCCTTTCTTTGCCTCTTCTGCCTGTCTCGAGTCACCAGACAATCCCAGCAAATTGTTGATTCCCTATGCTCAAAGGATAGCTCAGACACAAAAAGTCACCCAAGAGTCCCTGCCCACTCATTACTGCTAGGTTCTTCCCCAGCACTGAAACAAACAGCGGAGGGGCAAGAGCTAAACACTGGAGAAGAAAAGGAGGAGTTTAGATAAGCAGAATAGGGACTAACAGGGCTTCATTGATTGTCTCAGTGATTGCCTCAAAACAAAACCGATCAATTCAGAGTAGCTGCCATAATATAAACAGATACAATCATTCTTAGATATGTTTTGTAAGGAGATATTTATATGTGCACACATATGCAAGTGTGTGTGTGTCTATGAGAAAGAGAGAGATGAGAGGGGTTGGGGGAGGGAGCCTGAAGTCTCTCACTATTTCCTCTTAATTACTTTTAAATTCAGCTGGCATAAATGAAAGGTAAGAACTGGGAAATAGGAAGAGTGAGGAGACAGAAATGGGATTGCTGTGGCAGATTAATTTTCAGGGGAGTTGGTTTTGCCCCATAAAGCCAACAGATCTGTCCCCCTTCTACCTATTCACAATACTACCTATGTAGAACTCATTAAACTTCAAGTGATAGCAAAGAAAGAAATAGAAGCCAATAGAAGGAAGAACATGTACTCAAAACTAGCTGAGATCAGAAATAAGATATCGTAAAAAGGTAGTATGCAAAGTTGTGTTAAGATTCATTTAAGAGTCAATGGTATTGACTTTCTGTAGTAGGAAAATATAAAACTTTGCACCTACTCTGTATGATTTACCTGAGGCATTTCCAAGCCCAGATCCTGTGAATCCGATTCCAAACTTCTTTTTTTTCTCGTTTGTAAATTCCTTTCCAGCTTTACTTTTAATTCCGAGATCGAAGATGATTTTCACAATAAACAGCAGGTTTCCCCAGAGTGCTTCCAATTCAACTGCTTGGATCACTGCTTTTTTTTTTTTTTTTTTTTTTTTTTTTTTTAATAATTCTGTATGATGCTGTCTGTCAAACAACACAAAGTAACTTCACTGAGTTCCAGGAAAAACAAGTTGACGTTTCAAAAAAAAGTTGACTTTTCAAAAACAATATTAGCAGAGAATACTGTGCTTTAAATGAGTAAGTCTTATGGTTGAGTTATCAAGGATTTTGTCACATCTTAATACTTACTATTCTGAAATTTACCATTCCTCCTCCTGTATTTTTCTAAAGTACAGCTGGTCAATAACCAATTGGCAACATTAAAAAAAACCACACAAAATTAACATAGGCTCATTTTTTCTGTGATCTGAAAGATGTAATATATTGATTTTTAAAGTCAAGCTCTCATTCACTTTGTTATGAGAAACCATATCTCAAAATTTAATTCCATTTATTGTATAATCATTACTGCTAAATTAATCTACATTTTATCTCTCTCGTAAGTCAACAAGAAGAGTAATGAATACGTAATAGTCAGCAATGGAACTTAACATATCCTCTACATTAAATAAAATCCCATTTGTAATGGTATATGCCAACATTATTCTTTCAGTTATAAGGTATAAGCTGCCATTGAAGAAAGAATTATTCCAGCAAGTTTTTAACAGGTGTATGTTTGAGGGAAAATGGGCCTGGGGACTGCTTTGCAGAGTGGTTTCAAGGGTTAAGTTAAACAATGACTACCAATCACGTGGCACAGGATTTTGACAGGGTACAGACTTAAATGTTAGTGTTTTTTCCCTTCTCCGTGAAGACCTTAATCAGGAGGAACTGAACAGTTATACTCGCTTCATTTTCCTGTCCAAGATCAGTGGGTCTCAAAATGTGATCCAAGGATCAGCAGTATTAACATCAGCATCAACCTAAAAATTTGTTTAAAATGCAAAATCAAAAACAGAACCTCTAGGAGTGGGTACCAGCAGTGTTTCTTAATACACCCTCCAGGTGATTGTGGTCCTCTCTAAAGTTTGAGACACACACCGCCCTATCCTTGATCTAATTCGGTCTAGATGTAGTGTCACTTCTTATATTGGTAAACAATCAATTTACAATGAATTTGCCTTCTGAAATCAGCACACTGTCTGGGCTAGAGGGTTAGAGTGGTACATTATATTAATTTCCTTTTTTTTTTTTTTTTTTTTGGACAAGAGTCTCACTCGGTCACCCAGGCTGGAATGCAGTGGCCCAATCTTGGCTCACTGCAACCTCAACCTCCTGGGTTCAAGTGATTCTCCTGCCTCAGCCTCCCAAGCAGCTGAGATTACAGGCACACAACACCATGCCCAGGGACTCAATCATTGTTCTACTTAATTAGATTAACAAACTGACTACAATTTGTGTTTCCTGCATCTTTGCTGCACTCTCCCCTCCAGTGGGCTGTCATTCCCAACTCACTGGTCTAACCTAGGAAACAATGTCAAGCGCCCACCTAGAAACAGAGTTAACTGTGCTTTTCAATTCAGTGCTACAGTATAACTAGATTGCTCCCTGTTCCTGCCAAAGGCCTGTTCTTGCACAGTTTCTCCTTATGTGACCTCATGCGGTTGTCCTACAACTGGTATGTAGTCATAGTCATTGCCCTAATTCTCTCTCCTGACTCCTATAAGAAGGTCAGTCACTTTTTCTAGACCTATGATTTAGGCCTCCCAAAAGGCATCTAATTCAAGTCATGTGTTCAATAAAGTCGACTAGTATAATCTTGGTGTAAAACCTGGATCTGGGAGAAAAGTTTGATATCCTTTAAAATCTGAAAAATTAACCTTACTAGCAATAGGGTCAGCTGGGCGCAGTGGCTCATGCCTGTAACCCCAGCACTTTGGGAGGCTGAGGCAGGTAGATCACTTGAGGTCAGGAGTTCAAGACCAGCCTGGCCAACATGGCAAAACTCCATCTCTACTAAAAATACAATAATTAGCCAGGTGTGGTGGCATGCGCCTGTAATCCCAGCTATTTGGGAGGTTGAGGCACAAGAATCGCTTGAACCCAGGAGGCAGAGGTTCCAGTAAGCTGAGATAGCGCCACTGCACTCCAGCCTGTGTGACAGAGTGAGACTCTGTCTCAAAAAAATTTAAAAATTGTTAAAATAAAAAAAAAAAAATAGGAAGAGATTGAGTTCTATTCAATACACACTTACTGGCATCCAGTAAAGACACTATCTACCGACATCTTGGTTTATCAACAGTGGACAAAAAAAGGGCTAAATTTCAGTCACAGCTCTCACCTCCAAACTATACAACACTAGGTAAGGCCATCTTTCTAAGCCTCACTTTTCTGATCTTTAAGAGAAAAAAAACAATACTCTTTCCTGTTTATTTAACTGTCTAAGCCATAAAACTTCAATACAAATACATGTATTTATTTAAAAATGTATTTAAACACATCAAATGAGTTAAATGCAGTTAGCAAAAAGAGCAATTGTTTAGGAGATCTGGATTCCAAGTTTGATCCCGTAATTGAAACAGCCATACAAACTGGAGTAAATTTGTTAAGTTTATGCCTTAGCTCCCAGATCAGAGAAATAACACTTACTATCTCTTAACTATGTAATAGAAATGTTATGGGAATGAATGACATATTACACTATGATGTAGTAATAAAATTAATTTGGAAAGGTGATTATCATCCATAGGTATATTGTGCCAATGCTTTCTGGTTTTGTTTTTTTGTTGTTGTTGTTGTTGTTTTTTTGAGACGGAGTCTCGCTCTGTCGCCCAGGCTGGAGTGCAGTGGCCGGATCTCAGCTCACTGCAAGCTCCGCCTCCCGGGTTTATGCCATTCTCCTGCCTCAGCCTCCCGAGTAGCTGGGATTACAGGCGCCCGCCACCTCGCATGGCTAGTTTTTTGTATTTTTTAGTAGAGACGGGGTTTCACCGTGTTAGCCAGGATGGTCTTGATCTCCTGACCTCGTGATCCGCCCGTCTCGGCCTCCCAAAGTGCTGGGATTACAGGCTTGAGCCACCGCGCCCGGCCTGTTGTTCGTTTTGTTTTTTAGTTTTCATTATTTGTCCTACAGTGAGTCTAGCTCAAAAGCTCAATACCTGTGATAACTGTTAGCAGCACGGCTAAATGTTTTCAAGGCACTGATTCCCAGAGAGGGTCTCTACCAAGTAATGGGTTGAGTTCGTTCACCTAGTTGTTTCTCCTAGTCTCACAAGTGGCAGCAAATAGGACAGGGAAAGGACCAATTCTATTCTATGCTGTGGAACTCCTTTTCAGTGATAAACTCTCCCAGTCTCTAAAACTAATGACACAACTTCACAACAAACTATCTTCATCCCCAACATTTCATACCCATTTTCCAGAAATGCTTAGTACTCTTCCAAAACATTTATCACAACACAACCACAAAGAATGAAAGTGCCCACCCAAAAGTGAAGGAAGAAAAAAGTTTTCTATAGAAATTACCATTACATAGCATTTTCCATAATGATACACTACTCAAAAACTGTATCCTGTACCAGCAAACCATATACAAAGGGTACATTAATATTTAGAAAGCAGAATAATAAGGCCGGGTACAGTGGCTCACACCTGTAATCCCAGCACTTTGGGAGGCCGAGGCAGGTGGATCACAAGGTCAAGAGATCAAGACCATCTTGGTGAAACCCCGTCTCTACTAAAAACACAAAATCGGCTGGGCATGGTGGCACACACCTGTAGTCCCAGCTACTCAGGAGGCTGAGGCAGAAGAATCACTTAAACCCAGGAGGCAGAGGTTGCAGTGAGCTGAGACTGTGCCACTGCACTCCAGCCTGGTGACAGCCTGGAGCCTGGAGACTCTGTCTCAAAAAAAAAAAAAAAAAGCAAGAATAACAACAATGAGGAGGAAGGTGTAACAACTTGCTTTTCAGGATGGCTTTACACGTCTTTGGACTCAAGAATATCCATATCTTACTTGAAGCTTTGATATTAAAATACATCAAAAGCAACGGTCTAGTAGCCCGGCACCATGGTGTGTATGCCTGCAGGCCCAGCTACTTAGGAGGCTGAGGCAGGAGAATTGCATGAGCCCAGGAGTTCGGGTCGAGCCTGGGCCAAACAGCAAGACCTTGTCTGTATTTTTAAAAATAAAAATAAACACAAAATTCGATTTACAAAGCAGGTGTCAATTTCCCAAAGTGTGAACCAAGGAATATTTGTTACAAAGAATGTTCAATGGTTACTCAAGGAAAGGGTTGTGAGGTTTGAAAAACACATTAAATGAAGTTGTATACTGCCTTTGATACAGGACTTCATGGAAACTTTGTGTTAATGTGTTTTATAAATCACCAAAAGGTGAGTATACCCAGGTACCATTTCCTAAATGTATTTGATCATCAAATCTTCCATCCTGCCCTCATGCCTACCTCAAGATTTGTATTTCTTCCAGGGAAGTTGGGGGAGAAAGGGAAAGGCCAAATTCCTCTAGTCGTTATCTTCTTTTATTCATAGCACTGTTCCACCAGTTCCCAATACAGTTTTTGTTTTTTCTTTTGAGATGGAGTTTTACTCATCGCCCAGGCTGGAATGGCAATGGCACAATCTCAGCTCACTGCAACCTCTGCCTCCTGGGTTCAAGTGATTCTTTTGCCTCAGCCTCCCGAGTAACTGGGATTACAGGCAAGTACCACCACACTAAGCTAATTTTTGTATTTTTTGTAGAGACGGGGTTGCACCATGTTGGCCAGGCTGGTCTCGAACTGCTGACCTTAGGATATCCACCCACCTCAGCCTCCCGAAGTGTTGGGATTACAGGCATTAGCCACCACGCCCGGCCCCCAATACAATTTTATGGATTTTTCAAGAGAGGACTGTGGTACATTAGAAATATTATTTATCAACAGATTTCCTGTACCTGAGGCTCATTCAAAAAATAACAAAAGCTGTTAGGCAGACAAAGATATTCCTGTAACAGAGAACTAGATCCTAGACGGCTGAAGCATGAGGAGGAACACATGATTTTTTAGGTTCAATGGTATCACTTGAAAATAGCCACAGCTTCAAATTCTTACATAGCCCCTTTCTGCTATGTCTTATCCTGGGCTTTTTTTCTATTTGTTTTTGTTTCTCTGAACATATATTGAGGCTTACTATGTATGATAGGCAAGACAAAAGGTAAAGTAATAGGTATAATCTTCTTACAAAAAGCTCATTCCTAGAACTGCCGAAACAAGTAATCGTAACTTTAAAAGCCAAGCCCAAGACTTGACTGGTGTGTCCTGGCAGCTTACGTATTTTCAAGAGCTCCTCAATTGTGCTCTTTCTGAATCTGAGAGTTTCAGCTAATCCTTGAGCCCACATATAAAGAAAAAGTTCACATCAAGAAATATATAAACCTCATTGTAAATGAGAGTATTTTACAAACAATATATATTTATTATGTATTAATAATATATATTATATATTAATAATAAACATAGCTTTTTGTAAATAAACATACCTTTTTGTAAATGAGAGTATTTTATGAATAAGGAGATGCTGTATATGATGGCCAGAATCCCTGCAGCTCCCCTTTTATATGGAACTGACTTAGGCCATTGCCCCCTTTTAGTAACTTATAGGAGACCGGTTCCTCACAACAGTAAGTAGCTCTTCTGAGTCATCTAACATTCATCAGAGTAAATGCTAAAACATTTTTGACACACCATTTAGGATGAATATTATCCAAAAAGTGGAAAATAACAAATATTGGCAAGGATATAGAGAAATCAGAGCCCTCATGCATTTGCTGGTAGGACTGCAGCTGGCGTGGGAAACGGTTTGGTATTTCTTCAAAAAGCGAAATCCAATTACCATATAATCTAGCAATTCCACTCCTAGGTATATACCTAAAAGAGTTGAAAGCAGAGCCTGAAACAGATATGTGTACACCCATGTTCATGGCAGCATTATGCACAAAAGCCAAAAGGTAAACACAACTTAAGTGTCCACAAACAGATGAATGGATCAACAAAATATGGCAAATACAACAATATTATTCAGCCATAAAAATGAATAAAATTCTGATACACACTACGACAAGAATGAACCTTAAAAACATTATGGTAAGTAAAATAAACTAGACACAAAAGGACAAATATTGTATGTTAGGCTTATATGAGGTGCTTAGAATAGAGAAAGAGAGTAGAACAGCGGTTACTAAAGGCTGCAACAGTTATTATTTAATAAGTGTACACAGTTTCTGTTTGGGAAGATAAAAGTGTTCTGGGGGCTGGGGGTGGTGGCTCATGCCTGTAATTCCAGCACTTTGGGAGGCTGAGGCGGGTGGGTCACTTGAGGTCAGGAATTTGAGACCAGCCTGGCCAAAACATGATGAAACCCTGTCTCTACAAAAAATACAAAAATTAGCCAGGCGTGGTGGCTTACGCCTATAGTCCCAGATACTTGGGAAAATGAGGCAGGAGAATCGCTTGAACCGGGGAGGCAGAGGTTGCAGTAAGCCCAGATCGTGCCACTGCACTCCAGCCTGGGCAACAGAGTGAGACTTGGTCTCAAAAAAAAAGTGTTCTGAAATAGACAGTGGTGATGGTTACACAACACTGTCAATGTACGTAATGCCATAAAATTATACAGCTAAAGATGGTTAAAATAGTAAATTTTTATACATTTTACCACAATTTTTTTTAAAGTTTTTTAGGTAAGAAGTGCCTGAATACAGGCTGGGCGTAGTGACTCATCCTGTAATTCTAGCACTGTGGGAGGCCGAGGCGGGCGGCTTACTTGAGTTCAGGAGTTCGAGACTAGCCTGGCCAACATGGTGAAACGCCGTCTCTAATAAAATATAAAAAATTAGCTGGACATGGTGGCGGGTGCCTGTAATCCCAGCTACTTAGGAAGCTGAGGCAGGAGAATCGCTTGAACCTGAGAGGCAGAGGTTGCGGTGAGCCGAGATCACACCACTGCACTCCAGCCTGGGCTAAGAGTGAGACACTGTCTCAAAAAAGAAAAACAAAAAAGGAACGCCAATAAATTTATACTGCTATGTAGTTAATATACTATGGTCTACTTTGATCTTTCCTAATCTTTGCTGGTTCATGCTCATTTCTTTCATGTGACCAGGGGTCTTGTTCCTCTCTCTGTTGTCTTTAAACTGTTCCAGATCCACAATTCTAGGAGGCAGAAACTGTTCTAAACACTAATTTTTTTTTTTTTTTTTTTTTGAGACAGAGTCTCACTCTGTCCCCCAGGCTGGAGTGCAGTGGTGCAATCTCAGCTCACTGCAACCTCCACCACACCTCAACCTCACTGTGCCTGGTCATGACCCCTAATTTAAATAAATCATTTCTCCTAAGGCTTAATCCTCAGTAAAGTTGAAAGGGAAAAAGGAAAGAAAGGAAGGACAGGAAGGAAGATGCTATTGGTTTTTGAATTGTTCCCCTCCAAAACATGTTTGAATTTTTTTTTTTTTTTTTTTTTTGAAGAGTCTTGCTCTGTCGCCCAGGCTGGGTGCAGTGGGCCAATCTCAGCATCACTGCAAGCTCTTGCCTCCCGGTTTATGCCCATTCTCCTGCCTCAAGCCTCCCGAGTAGCTGGGACTACCAGGGCCGCACCCGCCAGCTAGTTTTTTGTGTATTATTTTTAGTAGAGACAGGGTTTCACCGTGTTAGCTAGGATGGTCTCGATCTCCTGACTTTGTGATCCACCCGTCTCGGCCTCCCGAAGTGCTGGGATTACAGGCTTGAGCCACCGCGCCCGGCCATGTTTGAAATTTAATTGCCATCCTACCAGTACTGGAATGCTGACCCTTTAAGAGGTAGGTATCAATGACATTATCACTGGACACAGGAGTGGGTTCTTAATAGAAAAAAATGAATTCAGATCAACTTCCTGTCTCATGTGCTCTCACCCTCTCGCCTTTTACTATGGGATGACCCTGAACAGATGCCAGTGTCATGTTCTTGGACTTTGCAGTCTTCAGAATCATGAGCCAAATAAATCTCTTTTCTTTTACTTTTTACTTAATTACTTTTTTTTTTTTTTTTTTGTAGAGACGGGGTCTTATTATGTTGCCCATATTGGTCTCAAATTCGTGGGCTCAAGCGATCCTCCTGCCTCGGCCTTCCAAAATGCTGGGATTTGAAGCGTAAGCCACCATGCCTAGCGATAAATCTCTTTTCTTTAAAATTATCCATTATCTAATCTGTGGTTATAGCAACAGAAAACAGACTAAGACCGGAGGTAAAGAAAAGGACACAGGGAAGTAGGCAGGAGGGCAGGAAAGAATGAAAGAAAGGGAAAGGAAGAGAGGCAGGGGAAGGTAGGGGTATGGACAGGGAGGTGGAGAAGGAAGGGAAGTGAAGAAGGGAGGCAAGGAGGCAAGGAAACAGGGAGGCAGGAAGAACAGGCAACCTTGGTGATTGAAAAGGTTATACAATGTGTATACCCCACGTGACTCCCTTGTTTGGCAAGAAAGACAACTTATCAGACTGCCCAAGCTCTTTAGCAAACTAGGACCCATCTGCCTTATATTCTATCCATCCTGCTATATATACTTCAAAGGTCCCACTCAACAATTCCTTTCCTTTCCTTTTGAAAACTACCCTACTCTGCAAGAGTAGAACAAAACAGTCCTTCAGATGCTTACTAAGTCAAGCCACTACCTGTTTCATGGTACAGTTGAAATCAGATATCCCAAAGTCTCCAAAACATTTAAGCAGCAGAGGTTGCCTATGCAAGAAATACACTGGGGGAAAGGTGGAGCTCAAGTTCTCCCTTTATTATGTAATATGAATCCTGTAACCAAAACTACAGGTGAATCACTATATTTTACCCTCTGAGAGCAGTTCTCTAGACTCCAAAATTTAGAAATAGGCAAGTAAAATTCAAAATACATTATTATAGCTTATGTCACGATTATTAGTTTTCCAATTTTTTTTGGAAAAAAAATATTTATTTATTTATTTTCCAAATTCTGCTGCTGCTACTCTTTAAGGAAGAACAATGGGAAAAGAGGAAAGTAAGGAGGAAGAAGGTGTATCTTTTCCCTCAGATTAGGTGAAAAAAGATCATTTTCCTAGCCAAAGTGGTACTTATAATGACCTTATAAGAATTTGTGATCCTTTTGCCATACCACCTTGCACACTCTGTATACATGATCAATCCAATAGTCTTTTATCCTCACACTCAGAGAGTTTTTAAAATATGGGAGGTAGCCAGGCACGGTCACTCATGCCTGTAATCCCAACACTTTGGGAGGACAAGGCAGGCAGATCATGTGAGGTCAGGAGTTCGAGACCAGCCTGGCCAACATGGCGAAACCCCCTCTACTAAAATATAAAATTAGCCAGGTGTGTTGGTGGGCACTTGTAATCCCAGCTACTTGGGCAGCTGAGGCAGGAGAATCACTTGAACCCCAGAGGTGGAGACTGCAGTGAGCTGAGATCACACCACTGCATTCCAGCCTGGGTGACAGAGTGAGACTCTGAAAATAAAAAAATAAACAACAAAAATTAAAAAAATAAAATATGGGAGGTGAATTAGGTCTGCCATGAAAAATGTAATTAAACAAAATAACGAAAACCACCTTTTACTGAAAATCTTAAAAAGCAAAGAGAATATACTAAATCTCAAAAGCGATCTCTCCTTAGAATGCCATGTTAGAGAAAGAACTCTCAGTTACAATTTTGTTCAATTCCTTTCCAAAGGCTTCTATCCAACTTTAATCTTTGGGTTACAGGGGCAACATATGGGAGCTTAGATCAAAGCTCTTTGGGAACCAACTAAGGAAGAAGGCTTTTTTTTTTTTTTTTTTTTTTTTTTTTTTTTTTTTGAGATAGAGTTTCGCTCTTCTTGCCTAGGCTGGAGTGCAATGGTGTGATCTCTGCTCACTGGAACCTCCACCTCCAGAGTTGAAGCCATTCTCCTGCCCCAGCCTCCAAAGTAGCTGGGATTACCACAGCTACTTTTACGCAGCTACTTTTACCACAGCTACTTTTACCACAGCTACTTTCACACAGCATGCACCACAAAACCCAGCTAATTTTGTATTTTTAGTACAGACAGTTTTTCACCATGTTGGTCACGTTGGTCTCGAACTCCTGACCTCAGGTGATCTACCCACCTCAGCCTCCCAAAGGGATGGGATTGCAGGCATGAGCCACCGCACCTTGCCAAAAAGAAAACTATTATTTATTTATTTATTTAGACGGAGTCTCGCTCTGTCACCAGGTTGGAGTGCAGTGGCGCAATCTCGGCTCACTGCAACCTCCGCCTCCTGGGTTCAAGTGATTCTCCTGCCTCAGCCTCCCGAGTAGCTGGGACTACACACACCTGCCACCACGCCCACCTAATTTTTTGCATCTTTAGTAGAGACAGGGTTTCACCATATGAGCCAGGATGGTCTTGATCTCCTGACCTCATGATCTGCCCACCTCAGCCTCCAAAAGTGCTGGGATTACAGACGTGAGCCACCCCGCGCCCAGCCCTAAAAAGAAGACTATTAAAGCAAGTGTCTGGATTCATCTGAGTTGAATGGGAAGGACTGCTTTTTTTTTTTTTCTGAAAACTATCAATTGCAAGGTATTGGAGGCTTTCTGCAGCCTTGGTATCTGTCAATTAAGTTGTTCAGAGCAAAGAATAAGAGCATGGAACAATTTTAGACAGAACCAGAGGATGCATTTCTAATCCCAGCCAACTCTGATTACTACTGGGGACAAAATATTCACAGTTTGTATCTGTGTAGCTGTTTACAGATTAAAGTACATTTCTATACCCTGTCATTTGATAAAACAACTTGGTGAAGTAACAAGAACCAGTATTTTGATAAAACATCTAGTTAACATAGTCTTGGTATCAGGGTAACCACTATCCCCCAGTCCCTGTCCAACCTTTTTATATTAATAAATAAAAAGTACAGCAAGGATAAGAGGTTTGTCCAAGGTCATTCAGTAAATGGATGCCTCCAAGCAAACCCATCGTCACAAGACTATCTCTACTCTTAGGGCCTCAAAGATCATTTCCAAAGGACTCCCAAATCTACATTTTGAACCTAAACATGTGCATGCATGAGCTCTATCATCTGATATGTGGATATCTCCATGTTCACATTCCATCACCTCAGATACAACATGCCATCTCCCCATCCAAACATTCCTATTCTGTCAATAATACTATCACTCTCTGACATTCAGGGATAGAAGGCTGATTTCAGCCTTCACTCTAACTTCTTCTCCCCTACTTGCTTTGTTAAATCATACCAATTCTTTTTAACAAAGATATACAGATCACTTACCTTGTACTGCACACAAATGCATCTGTTTCACTATGCCCTTCCCTCTTTTTCAACCCCTACTTGGCCCTCATCATCTTATATTTACCATTCTAGTATTTGCCCTACAGTCTTCCTGTCTCTATCCTCCCCTTGCTCTCGAGTTCTTATGCCCCATTTTAAAATTATTCTCATGCCAATAATCCTAGCACTTTGGGAAGCCACGGCAGGATGATTAATTGAGGCCAGGAGTTGGAGACCGGTCTTGGAAACATCGTGAGACCCTGTCTCTACAGAAAAAAAAAAAAAAAAAAACACGTAAAAATTAGTCTGGCAGCCGGGCGCAGTGACTCACGCCTGTAATCCCAGCACTTTGGGAGGCCAAGGCAGGCAGATCACGAGGTCAGGAGATGGAGACCATCCTGGCTAACATGGTGAAACCTTGTCTCTACTAAAAATACAAAAAATTAGCCGGGTATGGTGGCGGGCACCTGTAGTCCCAGCTACTCGGGAGGCTGAGGCAGGAGAATGGCGTGAACCTGGGAGGTGGGGCTTGCAGTGAGCTGTGATCGCGCCACTGCACTCCAGTCTGGGCAACAGAGCCTCCCGGGTGCTGTGGCTCATGCCTGTCATCCCAGCACATTGGGAGGCCGAGAAGGGCGGATTAGGAGGTCAGGAGTTTGAGACCATCCAGGCTAAGACAGTGAAAACTCATCTCTACTAAAAATACAAAAACAAAATTAGCTGGGCGTGGTGGCGGGCGCCTGTAGTCCCAGCTACTTGGGAGGCTGAGGTGGGAGAATGGCGTGAACCCGGTAGGCGGAGGTTGCAGTGAGCCCAGATTGCACCACTGTACTCCGACCTGAGCTGGGCGACAGAGTGAGACTCCATCTTAAAAAGAAAAAAAAAAAAAATAGATAAAACAATTAGCCAGGCATGGTGGCACATGCCTATAGTCCCAGCTATTCAGCTGAGGCAGGAGGATGGCTTGAGTTCAGGAGTTCGAGACTGTAGTGAGCTATGACTGTGCCACTGCACTTCAGCCCCAGCAACAGTGTAAGACTCGGTCTCTTACAAAAAAAAAAAGAAAAATTATTTTAAAATTAATAATTATTAAAAATTAATGAAAATTATTAAAATAATTTTTTGAGACAGGGTCTTGCTCTGTCACCTACACTGGAGAGATGTGGTGTGATCTCAGCTACTGCAACTTCCACCTTCCAGGCTCAAGCCCTCCCACTTCTGCCTCCTGAGTAGCTGGGAATATAGACACATGCCACCACGCCTGGCTAATTATTGCATTTTTTTGTAGAGAGGGTTTCACCATGTTGCCCAGGCTGGTCTCAAGCTCCTGGGCTCAAGCAATCACCTACCTTGGCCTCCCAAAGTGCTGGGATTACAGGCATGACCCACCACGCTTAGCCTAAAATAATTATTAATATAAAATTATTCTTTCTAACCTATCACATGTCATATTAACATTGTGCTCCAAAGTCATCAGCAACTCCCATACGTTTCTTGGATAATGTCCAAACTACTCAGACCTTAGGCCAGACACAAGCGGCTCATACCTATAATCCCAGCACTTTGGGAGGCTGAGGCAGGAGGATCACGTGAGCCCAGCTAGGCCATATAGCAAGACCTAGTCTCATTAAAAAAAAACAAAAACAAGGCCGGCACGGTGGCTCACACTGTAATCCCTGCACTTTGGGAGGCTGAGGTGGATGGATCACCTGAGGTCAGGAGTTTGAGACCAGCCTGGCCAACATGACGAAACCCTGTCTCTACTAAAAAAAACCAAAAAAACCCAAAAAATTAGCTGGGCGTGGTGGTGCATGCCTATAATCCCAGCTACTCAGAAGGCTGAGGCAGGAGAATCGTTTGAACTCGGGAGGCAGAGGTTGCAGTGATGCGAGATCGTGCCACTCCACTCGGCCTGGGCAACAAGAGCGAAACTCCATCTCAAAAAAAAATATATATATAATATATACACACACATATATATATACACACACACACACACACATATACATACTCATACACAATGACACTATCTTTCCAACCCTGTCTTCCACTACTCTTCTTTAAAGTCTAATATTAGATTGATTTTACCATTTCCCCTAATCCTCAAGACAGTTACAATCCTACTTCACTCCACTAAAAATTTCCAGTAGTGAGACTCTGACCTTCATATCTTAGCTCATATTTTTCCTCTTCTCTCCTATTCCCTTGCTTCCACTACCAGATTGTGACATCTTTGAGAATGACCATCACATCTCACATCTGTTTCACTACAGTGCCAAAAGCAATGCCTTTCCGAGCAGTCATCCCCACAAGAGTTGGCTGAAAATGAATGGGAAATCCCCTAAGACCACATGTCCTTCTGGATAAGGAGTCAAAAGTGCGGTGCTCTTCACAATGAGGACATTACAAAAAAGTCAGTCATTCAATACATATTTATTGAGCATCTTTTATGTGCTCCAGAGATCTTAGTTTGTTAAACTGAGTCTTGAACTACTGTAGTATCATATAGTAAAAATATGAAAAATTGTACTATTGAATTTTTTTTAATTTCCAAGAAGAGTGATATTTAAATTTTAGTCCATTTTAAAGACCTGATAGAATTATTGTCTAGGGAAAAGAGGATAGAGGAAGAAGTAGAATTAAATTTAATTTAAATCAACTGAATTCAGGCACTGGACTGATATATGTTACACTGTTCTCTCCCTCGTCATTATTGTATTTTAATGTTTTAAACTACACAGCAGGAAGATAAACTCACCATATTAAAACAAAATATTTTATGCAGGATGTTAAATATTTAAGTTTTAAAGAATCACTTTGTGGCCAGGTGCAGTGGCTCACGCCTGTAATCCCAGCACTTTGGGAAGCCGAGGCGGGCAGATCACGAGGTCAGGAGATCGAGACCATCTTGGCTAACACGGTGAAACCTCATCTCTACTAAAAATACAAAAAATTAGCCGGGCATGGTGGCAGGCGCCTGTAGTCCCAGCTACTTGGGAGGCTGAGGCAGGAGAATGGCGTGAACCCGGGAGGCGGAGCTTGCAGTGAACCAAGATCACGCCACTGCACTCCAGCCTGGGCGACAGAGCGAGACTCTGACTCAAAAAAAAAAAAAAAGAATCACTTCATTTTTTAAGCTGTTCTGCAGAAATCTACAAAATGTTAAAAAGAGAATAGTACAATTAATGGCAGCACCATAAAAACAGGCAGTGATGCAAGCGAGAACACACTGGAGCACACAGCAGGATTCCAGTGACACCAGACGTTCTTCACACACTCTAACAACTTTGATGCTGTTGTTAGCAAGGATTTGAGCTCTTCTTCAAAATTCATTGCAGGGGTAAGGCATGGTGGCTAACTGCCTATAATCCCAGCACTTTGGGAGGCCAAGGCAGACAGACCACTTGAGGTGAGGAGTTCAAGACCAGGCTGGCCAACATGGCGAAACCCTGTCTCTACTGAAAAGACAAAAATTAGCTAGGTGTGGCGGCACACACCTGTAGTCCCAGCTGCTCAGGAGGCTGAGGCATGAAAATCACTTGAACTCAGGAGGTGCAGGTTGCAGTAAGATGAGATCACGCCACTGCATTCCAGCCTAGACTACAGGAGAGATTCTGTCTCAAAAAAAAAAAAATTGTTTCCTTCCTCTTTTCTCAGATTTGGCACCGTTTCAAAAGCAGCATGACATATACTAGAAATAATTTTCAAATTCTCTTCAAATTCCTTCCTACTGTGAAATAGGTTTTACTACCAGCATAAACTATGTAAGAGTCAGTACAGAGGTTATATGAACATGGTTTTGCAGTCATCTCTTTTAACACTGAGAAAAGCTTGGTGCCTCTTTGGCTCTAACATTCCTAAAAAGCTTACTTTATGAGGAACCAACTCTAGGTAAAAGGCTATGCATTGGGAATGAACATTTTGAATTTCATGGCCAGGTATGGTGGCTCATGCCTGTAATCCCTGTACTTTGGGAGGCCAAGGTGGGTGAATCACCTGAGGTCAGGAGTTTGAGACTAGCCTGGCCAACGTGGTGAAACCCCATCTCTACTAACAACACAAAAATTAGCCAGGTGTGGTGGCGCACACTTGTAATCCCAACTATTCAGGAGGCTGAGATGGGGGAATTGTTTGAACCTGGGAGGTGGAGATTAAGGCACTGCACTCCAGCCTGGGTGACAGAGACTCCGTCTCAAAAAAAAAAAAAAAAAAAAACAAATATAAAAAAAAAAAAAAAAAAAAAAAGAATTTCATTCCAGACTCTCATCTCCCTTACTTTACATATAAATGCAAGAATTCCCCTTTACTTTGTGGGGATACTGTGATTAACAATAAAATAACATATAAAGTATCTAGCCCTAGCATAAAACAGACTCTCAATAAATGGTGGCTATTTTTATTCTCAAATCTATTCCTTGGTATGTGATACTCCTGGGATGTTGCTGCTATTAAGGTATAAAACCAAAGTCAACTCAGAATCCCTTTTTTTTTTTTTGGGATGGAGTCTCCCTTTGTCGCCCAGGCTGGAGTGCAGTGGCATGATCTCAGCTCAGTGCAACCTCCGCCTCCCAGGTTCAAGCAATTCTCCTGCCTCAGCCTCCCGAGTAGCTGGGACTACAGATACATGCTGCCACACCCAGCTAATTTTTTTTTTTTAGTACTGATGGGGTTTCACTATGTTGCCTAGGCTGGTCTCGAACTCCTGAGCTCAGGCAATTTGCCTGCCCCGGCCTCCCAAAGTGCTGGGATTACAGGTGTGAGCCACCGTGCCCAGCCCACTCAGAATCCTAAATTGTCTAAATTCCACATTCCACCAAGCTAGAACCAGGGTGAATATGGGATACTCAGGCAACACAGGACACTTAACACCCTTGCCCCCAGCCTTATGAGGGTGTATGTCAATTATGCAGGTTTAATCAGCAAAAGAATCTCTGGACTTACAAAGTAATTCATAAAGCTCCAAACTAGTCATCTCTATACACAATAAAGAAATAGCAGATAAAGACGAAAAGACCTCTTTAGAGAGATTATTGCTCTTTATTGTTCAAACAAATACAATTTATTACCTTTTCATAGTTCATTATACTGGCTTCACCAAATGGTTCTAGACAATTTGAGGAAATAGAGTGATACATAATTTATGTGTATATTTGTAATACTTTGCATAGTTTCTAATAAAGAGACACGCAGAGTTTAATCTATACCATATTTGTCTCAAAAGTGTTGAGATAAATCTAACAAGTGAGGCAGATTATTCCAACTGCTGAGAAAACATAGCACTGAATAGAATCAGCAGCTCTTAAAGAAGTACATAGAGTAACCAGAACCTAGTTCCACTCCTCCATCAGGCAGTCAGTATTCTTAATATCCTTCCAATCAGAGGAAAGAATAAAATTTACAGTAACTCGTTAGTTTTTAACTTGGGAATTTTGACAACCAGCAAGTTATTATGCTGAGCTATAAAACTAAGGTAAAAAGGACCTAACAAGTGCACTCTACTAGGAGGATATACATTTTAAAACAGAAGACAAAATCAACTGAAGATTTATAGCTGAGGTCTCAAACTGGACTGCAGCGAGAAAACAATGCCCACAAAGTTGTGTTCAGTTGCAAATCAGTTGCATTAGTTTTTTTAAATTGTAACTGCCAGTATTTAAATTTCACATAAAATTTCATATAAAATTTGATGTCTGATCTCAAATACCACTCTTTTGGGGGAAAAAATTAGACGTTGGGTACATATTCCCAGAAAGATGATCACTTGAAGAAAGAGATCTCCTCCTTAAATTGGCCTGTGCTCTCTAGCTTGCTTGGATCTCCAGCCTGTCCCATTTTACAGATGATGAATCTAAGCTGAAAGATGCTCAAAACCACAGAACTAGCAAAATGCCTATTTGTGAATGCTGGGGGTTCACTCTTGACAGCTCTGCAACTCAACTTCCAAATAAAATATAATTAATGTTAAAAGAGAGGTATCTAAAAGACTTGTACATGAATACTTAAAACCATTTCAGTTATAATAGCCTAAAATCTGGAAGCAATGCAGATGTCTATCAACTGGTAAACAGATAAATTGTGGTATGTCCATACAATAACAAAGGCTCAGGCCCAGCATGGTGGCTCAGGCTAAGAAAGGTTGCTCACACCTGTAATCCCAGCACTTTGGGAGGCTGAGGCAGGAGGACTGCTTGCAACCAAAAGTTCCAGACCAGCCTGGGAAACATGACAAAAACCCATCTCCACAAAAAATCAAAAATTAGTCAGGCATGATGATGACACCTGTAGTCCCAGACACTCATGAGGCTGGAGAATTACTCTAGCCCAGGAGATCAAGGATACAATGAGCCATTATCACGCCACGGCACTCGGCCTGGGCAACAGAACGAGACCCTGTCTCAAAAAGAAGAAAACAAACAAACAAAAAAGACTCAACGAATACACAACACAATATGAATATCTCAAAATCACTGTTAACTAAAAGAAGTCAGACTCAAAAGACAACACATTATACCAAAAGATTTATATGAAATTCCAGAGAAAATAGTGATACAAAGCAAATCAGTGACTGGAGCCAAGGACGAGGGCAGGAGAACTAAATGAAAGCGGCAGGAGGAACTTTCTGTGGTAATAAAAATGATGGAGATATAACAGTCGTTAGATGACACCATGTATTTGTCAAAACTCAAAATTGGTTGAATTTTCTTTTACATAAACTATAACTCAATAAAGCTGAATTTTAAAAAGAGGTGTTTAGAAAATAATAGAAAACTACCAAGAAGAATACTAACTGGGAAAGTTTGGGAAAGCTTTAGGGAAAAGGTGAATTGCACTTTGTTATAGAACAATTTGTAGGTGCATAAGAAATAGAAAACAGGGTACACGGGCAGTCACATTCTACACTATGGCCTTTGAAGTAGCATCTTTGAATACAAGGGAAAATGTTTCATAAAAAGAAATTCATAAAAATGGATAATTAAGTCTTTGGACAGGTATCAAAAGGAGTTGATCTTACAAGATTTCCTAAGAGGGAATCAATTTATATGCTATTTACATGCAAAATAAGCAGATAGTGTGGAAGAATTTATTTTGCTTTGATTTTAAAAAAAACATAATGAGAGGTGGCACACACCTGCAGCCTGAGCTACTCAGGAGACTGAGATGGGATTGTTTGACACCAGGAGCTTCAGGCCAGCTTGGACAACACAGCAAAACCTCACCTCAAAAAAATAAAAAATAAATAAAGCAAATAAAATGTAAAGGTAGGGGCAAAGAGAAACCCAAAGGGGCCAGGTGCGGTTGCTCACGCCTGTAATCGGACATTTTGGGAGGCCAAGGGATGGCTTGAGCCCTGGAGTTTAAGACCAGCCTGGGCAATGTGGGGAGACCCTGTCTCTACAAAAAAAAATTAGCTGGGCATGGTGGCACACACGTGTAGTCTCAGCTACTCGTGAGGCTGAAGTGGGAGGATCACTTGAACCCAAGGTCAAGGCTGCAGTGAGCCACGACTATGCCACTGCACAATCCTGTCTAAAAAAAAAAAAAAAAAAAAGAAGAAGAAGAAGAAGAAGGAAGGAAGGAAGGGGGAGAGAAAGAAGAGAAAAGAAATATAACCCAAAGGGAATAAAGAGAGAGAGGCAGGGAGGGTGGGAGGTGAAATAAAGGCAAGAGACAAATAGAGTCAGAATGAACAGTACCTTAGTACCAACACATTAGAAAAGGTGGGACTAAAAGAAAAATGAAACACTACGGGAAAAGACGAATCAACCAAAGTCAGAGGTACAGGGAGCTACAGAGAAAAGAGACTGGAGACCTGACAGCATAGAACAGACTGAAGAGAATTAGAGGACAAAGAGAAAGCAAAAAAAGCTATTTCCTCCTAAATCTTACAAATCAGTTTCCTCCTCTTCCATTCTCCCTCCCACCTCTGCCTTAGCTCAAACCATCTCATACCCAACCCCACACTACACATCTTTTACATTTCAACTGTACTAGAATGCTTCCTTCACTAATCTTCAAAACTAAGTTCAAACACCACTTTTTCTATGAATATTCAACTTTCCCCAGGCAGAGTTAGCAGTCCTTCTTCCATATTTCAGAACATTTTGTTCTGAAAAACCATCGTAACATTGGGTTGCAATGTGTATCTCCTCTCCTAGTCTATGGGCAACTCTAGTAGGGGATTCAAAGGTAAAGATGAAAGCCTTACTAAAAAGCAGTTCAAAAACTGTACAGCTGGGTACAGTGGCTCACACCTGTAACCCCAACACTTTGGGAGGCTGAGGTAGGAGGGTCACCTGAGTTCAGGAGCTCAACACCAGCCTGGGCAACACAGTAAAACTCTCTCTCTACAAAGAATTTTTTAAATTAGCCAGGTGGGCCAGGCACAGTGGCTCACACCTGTAATCCCAGCACTTTGGGAGGCCAAGGCGGATGGATCACCCGGCGTGGAAAGTTCAAGACCAGCCTGACCAACATGGAGAAACCTCAACTCTACTAAAAATACAAAATTAGTTGGGCATGGTGATGCATCCCAGTAATCCCAGCTACAAGGAAGCCTGAGGCAGGAGAATCGCTTGAACCTGGGAGGTGGAGGTTGCAGTGAACCAAGAGTGTTCCATTGTACTCCAGCCTGGGTGACAAAGCGAGACTCTGCCTCAAAAAAAAAAAAAAAAAAAAAAAAAAAAATTAGCCAGGTGTGGTGGTGTGCACCTGTAGTCCCAGATACTCAGGAGGCTCAGGAGACTGAGGCAGGATGATTGCTTGAGCCTGGAAAGTCAAGGCTGCAGTGAGCCATGATCGTGCCCCTGCACTTCAGCCTGGGTGACAGAGCAAGAACCTGTCTCAAAAAACAACAACAAAATCTGCACGAGTCCACCTCATTTATACCACACCAATAGGATGCTAGAAGCCTTGCTGTTTTAAGGAATTCTACAGTGAATATTTTCAAAAGTACATCCACCCTACCCCTAATTCCTCCCCCCATATCATCAAAGACCTTTTTAAAGTTTTATTTTTGTAATGCTTTAAATTTCTCAGTAAATGACTAACCTATAATAGAAAAGGCAGCAATTCCATCAGCAGCCAAAAAAGAAACTGCTTTTATAAAAGGAGCACCTCAAACCCTCAGGACAAAACATTACACTGAAGAAAACAAATGCACAACAAGAA
>NW_016819845.1:1052073-1077086 GCF_001698545.2 Rhinopithecus bieti | reverse complement strand
AAAAAAATTAAAATTAAGAAAAGAAATCAGCAGGCCAGGCACAGTGGCTCACGTCTGTAATCTCAGCACTTTGAGAGGTGAAGGCGGGTGGATCACCTGAGGTCAGGAGTTCAAGACCAGCCTGGCCAACATGGTAAAACCCCATTTCTACTAAAAATACAAAAAAATTAGCTGAGTGTGGTGACGTGCTCCTGTAATACCAGCTACTCAGGAGGCTGAGACAAGAAAATTGCTTGAACCCAGGGAGGAGGAGGTTGCAGTGAGTCGAGATCGCGCCACTGCACTCCAGCCTGGGCGACAGAGTGAGACTCCATCTCAAAAAAAAAAAAAGAGAGAAAAAGAAATCAGCAAATTTGTGAGGCTTTCATAGGAAATTCTCAAAATCAATAATACCCAAAAGATATAAAAGTGGTTTTCGTGTTGAAAGGAGAGTGGAGGATGATTTAAGTTGCCAAGAGTAAGTAGTGAAAGCAGTAGTTTAGAAAGCTGTTTAGGAAGGAGAGTTACAACATAGACTTTGGACGAAAGGTCATAAATTGGTAAAAATGCATATAAGGCTTGGCTGGTGATACCATTGCCACACCCTGCATCAAACTTGCTCCAAATCCTAGCCTACCCTACAAAGGTGAGTCAGTCTTATTAGCAAGAATGATTTTACAGTGCCCCCCTAAAAAAAAAAAAAGATCCTACTATGCAGATGAAAAATTATCCCAAACCTATATGAAATAAGAGATTCCATTCATATTTGCCAAACAGGACAAATCCAAAGAACAAAGCACAACTTTTTTTTTTTAAATACCTGCAAGGAATATTCAACAAGTCTAACTAATGGAGTTCATCTGAAAACAACAAAGGAATTAAAGAGATTTTAAACATCAAAATAGCTTCTCTAAAACTTTCTTAAAAGAGCGGATCAATTTTAGAATGAAAGCTTTTGTTTGAACAGATGGTGATTAATTCCTCCCTTCTAACTAAGAAAAGCCCAACATCTCTAATAGTAGACTTTATTACTTACCAGATAAGCGGTTCTTAGCAATGCATGCATTCATTTAAACAGTTCAAGAGCACTAAAAGGTATCAGGCACAGTGTGAGGCAGTGAATATAGAAATAAAACACAGACTCCGACCTCAAGGAGCTCACAGTTTAATAAGAAGACAAATAAGCCAAGAGAAAATCGAATCCAGATTTGAGAAGTAGTTTCAAGCAGCCCACAATATTAGCATATTCAAAGTACAAGAGTTTAAGAATATAGTAACTAAAAATTTCCCAGTATCCCCTTGTGAGATGGAAAACATCATTAATCCCTACCACTACAAATTAATAAACTGAGATTATCTGTAGTCATCCAGCCAGAACCTAGGCTAGCTAGAACTAGAAACAAGATTGCAGGCCACATGTTTTTCAGTTCATAAAGGTCAATATATTCTCTTTTCCAAACTTTTATGCTTCCACTTGAAATCCAGTTCAAGTCAACAAAATGGTGAAATATTACATTAAAACAAAGCAAAAGCTATCAAAAAAATTAAGTATTTGCCAGTTATATTTTAGATTATGGCATCTCTGCTTCACTAGGCACTTAGCACCACTTGACATTTTCCCCGGAAAAAGAGAGGAGGTAACCTGTACCTTTTGGGCCTGGAAAAATCATCCTTCTCTCTTTAATTCTTCAGGCACCTCAGGCAATAAGCACTCGATGTCTTCATAGCTTCTAAATTAACTGTATATTTGAATATAAGAACTACACGTGTTGACTATTCACCTGACTATCATCTCTTGAAACAGCCAAACAGTTTTGTTAAGGATTATATGCTAAATGTCCTTGGAAACCTCAAGACAACCATATCCTGAATGTATCTTAAGGCCGAAATTTTTTCAATCAGAATGCGTCTCTAAAATCAACAGGATTTGTACCAATATTTGCTTTAAACAGCTTTTCAAGAAAACATTTATATGTAAATGAAGCAAAAATACAAAATACAATGTTGCCATATGCTCTTGTACTAAAAATTCTTCAAGGCAGAAAATGTGTACAATCTACAAATGCTCAAATTTACCTAAAGTGTCTATTTGTATATTCTGAAATACCTTAACATCTAAGTACTTAAAGCTCAATGACTGGGCCGGGCGTGGTGGCTCACGCCTGTAATCCCAGCACTGTGGGAGGCCGAGGCAGGCAGATCACGAGGTCAGGAGATTGAGACCAGCCGGGCCAACACAGTGAAACTCCATCTCTACTAAAAATACGAAAATTAGCTGGGCGCAATGGCAGGCACCTGTAATCCCAGCTACTTGGAAGGCTGAGGCAGGAGAATCACTTGAACCTGGGAGGCAGAGGTTGCAGTGAGCCGAGATCGTGCGACTGCACTCCAGCCTGGGGGACGGAACTAGACTCCGTCTCAAAAAACAAACAAACAAACAAACAAAAACCTCAGTGATGTCTTACAACAGGGTTGACAAAACTATAGCCGTGGAAGCACAAATAGAGGCACAGCCTGATCTTGTAAATAAAGTTTTATTGGAATACAGCCCAAAAATATGCAGAACATATTTTCTACAGCTGTTTTCATGTTACAGATTGCAAAGTTGAGTAGTTGTGGAAGAGACTATAAGGCTGAAAAAGACTAAATATTAACTATTTGATCCTGTACAAAAAAAAAGTCTGTCAACTCTTGTCTTAAAATAATCAGAACCAACTATCTGACAAATTTATGTCTAGTCTAAGAGTTTATCTATCCCGAAATGAGCTACTGAATATGGTGAAAGTGTCAGTGAATTGTTCCTCAAAAAAATCCAAGTTCAACCCTGCATGGATTTATTTCAAAATCACAAAACTGGGGCGGGGTGGGGGGCCCACAGTGGCTCATACCTGTAATCCCAGCACTTTGGAAGGCCACTGCGGGCAGATCATTTAAGATCAGGAGTTCAAGACCAGCCTGGCCAACTTGGTGAAACTCTGTCTCTACTGAAAATACAAAAATCAGCTGGGCATAGTGGGGCACGCCTGTAATCCTAGCTATTCAGGAGGCTGAGGCAGAATAATCGCTTGAACCCAGGAAACCCAGAATAATCGCTTGAACCCACTTGCAGTGGGCCAGGATCATGCCACCACACTCCAGCCTGGGCGATGGAGTCAGACTCTGTCTCAAAAAAATAGATATATGTATTTTTTAAATAAATATATAAATGCCCATCTTGACTGAAAATTAAGCTTTAAAAGCAAACAGCGATTTTAGCTCTTTATCTTTTAAAAACTGAGTTACATTAATAGAATCAATACACAAACTTACTGTACTCGTCACTTGTATTTAGTTAACCACCACCAGGAACCATGCTAGTTATTCCTTTACTTCTCACACTAGTATCCTAGAACCCACACACAACCACCCTGTAAACTAAGTAGAACATTGTCTATATAAAAGTTTGCTTTCACCTGCCATGACAGAATGATGGTAAATGGAGCATCCAGACTCTCTTCTGGAAGTATTTAGCCTCTTCTATGTTTATGAACATAAAAATCCCAAAGCTGATATATACCAGTCATATGAAGGAATTATACCCAAATAAGTTCTATTGCATCTATTTGCCATTCTTAGAATAAGAGAGCATTATACAAGCAATGCTAATTGATTGACTTCATCGACCAATGCAACAATGAAAACTGCCTGGAATATTCTAGGTATCAATGAAAAGTTTTTATTTTAATTTTCACTATACTTCTCTGTTAAACTAATTAGGGCATTGTAAGGGCTACGGTTTCAAAAGCAACACAATGCCACCTGATAAAATAAGAACTGATAGGCCAGGCGTGGTGGCTCACGCCTGTAATCCCAGCACTTTGCGAGGCCAAGGCAGGCAGATCACCTGAGGTCAGGAGTTCAAGACCAGCCTGGCCAACATGGTGAAACCCCGTCTCTACTAAAAATACAAAATTAGCCGGGTGTGGTGGCGGGCACCTGTAATCCCAGCTATTCGGGAGGCTACGCAGAATTGCTTGAACCCGGGAGGCAGAGATTGCAGTGAGCCGAGGTGACAAGAGCAAAACTCGAAAAAAAAAAAAAAAAAAAGAAAAAGAAGAACTGGTAAATAAGCTAATACCCTTATTGACCCCAAAAGTTATACTTAACAACTCAAGTTTATCAAATAATCAGGGATGTTTTTATGTATCATTATTAACAGAACTGAGTCAGTCATGCCAAAGTACTACAAAAATTGATGAATCAGGCCGGGCGCAGTAGCTCACGCCTGTAATCCCAGCACTTTGGAAGCCGAGGTGGGTGGATCACCTGAGGCCAGAAGTTCAACACCAGCCTGACCAGCATGGTGAAACCCCGTCTCTATTAAAAATACAAAAAATTAGCTGGGCATGGTGGCACGCACCTGTAGTCCCAGCTACTGGGGAGGGTGAGGCAGGAGAATTGCTTGAACCCGGAAGGCGGAGATTGCAGTGAGCCGAGATCTTCCCGCTGCACTCCAGCCTGGGAGACAAGAGGGAAACTCCGTCTCAAAAAAAAAAGAAGAAAGAAAGAAAAAAATAAGAACTGATAAATAAGCTAATACCTAGCCTGACCAGCATGGTGAAACCCTGTCTCTATTAAAAATACAGGCCGGGCGCGGTGGCTCACGCCTGTAATCCCAGAACTTTGGGAGGCCGAGACGGGGTGATCACGAGGTCAGGAGATGGGGACCATCCTGGCTAACACGGTGAAACCCCGTCTCCACTAAAAAAAAAAAAAAAAAAAAATTAGCCGGGGGTGGCGGCGGGCGCCTGTAGTTCTAGCTACTCAGGAGGCTGAAGCAGGAGAATGGCGTGAACCTGGGAGGCGGAGCTTGCAGTGAGCCGACAACGCGCCACTACACTCCAGCCTGGGCGACAGAGAGATAATTCCGTCTCTAAAAATAAAAATACAAATACAAAAAATTAGCTGGGCATGGTGGCACGCACCTGTAGTCCCAGCTACTGGGGAGGCTGAGGCAGGAGAATTGCTTGAACCCGGCAGGCAGAGGTTGCAGTGAGCCGAGATCGTGCCACTGCACTCCAGACTGGGCGACAGAGGGAGACTCCATCTCAAAAAAAAAAAAAAAAAAGCCTGTTCGCGGTGGCTCACGCCTGTAATCCCAGCACTTTGGGAGGCCGAAGCAGGTGGATCACGAGATCAGGAGATCGAGACCATCCTGGCTACCACGGTGAAACCGCGTCTCTACTAAAAATACCAAAAAATTAGTCGGGCGTGATGGCGGGCTCCTGTATTCCCAGCTACTCGACAGGCTGAGGCAGAATGGTGTGAATCCGGGAGGCGGAGCCTGCAGTGAGCCAAGATGGCGCCACTGCACTCCAGCCTGGGCGACAGAGAGAGACTCTGCCTCAAAAAAAAATAAATAATAAAAATAAAAATAAAAAATTGATGAATCATTTACCAATTATTCTTTTTCTCCAGCTAATAAAATAGAAGATAACGCAAATTCTTAATACAGCTAACTCTGGATTAGCCCCTGCATGATCTATCCAAGGCATGTTCCTATGCCTAAGTACTTAACCAAAGATGCATCAACAGTTTGGTACCCTTGACAATACCAATGTAGCCACAGGTTGTAATCCGATGTAAACACAAGCCTAAATTAAGCATTTAATAAGGCCAAAAGGATGCCAAAATAATAATACAATTAGATTAAAATAAGTTATTTTCAAATTATTCATACCATTTTTCCCTGCCTCTGGTGTATATCCTAGCTATTTCGGATTAAAAGATTAAAGATATTTAAAAGTACAATCAAGTGACAACTAGTTTACGACAGATCACAAGATTTACACAGAAGTCTTGTTTTCTGCTTTAAAAAAAAAAAGAAATTCTAGGCCTTGATCCTATTTTTCACCTGCAGGGTATTCGCAAGAGAAAGTCCTAAAGAATCTTCGAAACTAAATAACTTTCTCTGGGCTCAGTTTTCTCAAGAAGTTGATTAATGTGGGCCACCAACTTATGTTAGCAAGAGGGGCAAATTACTACGAAGACTAGGACAAGCACGGGGCCTAATCTTTAAAAGGCATCCTGATGCGGGGGGGGGAGAAACCTCGCCCAGCCCTCAACTTTCTCAGCTTTTCTAGTCCCGTTTTCTTTTACAAAATTGAGAAAAGCAAAACTTCCCCCTCACTGCCTGTCTCTTATCTGAGGCCTGGTACAGAAATTCAGATCGCTATTTATCCAAGTACCTCCTTAAGGTAGTCTTAAGGCTCAAGCCAGCTCAGAAACGGCAGAAAGATTTGCTTTCTTGGGTTAACAGGAGGGCGATTACAGCGTTTGGCGGCCAGGTTTGTCAGGAAGCATAGGGCCAAGAAAGAGGGAGAATCCAGAGACTGAGCTCCATCTAGTCCCAGGAACCACCCCCAGAGGAGGCTTGACTGCCCTCGGTACTTCCCTGCCTCCTCAGCTCGTGTGAGGAGAAAGGCGGGTCGGGGTCAGGCTCCCCTGAGCTACTTCCTGGTCCGATCGGACTCGCCTTCGGACACCCGAAACACCCCCGGCCCGGCTCCCTCGCCCTTTGCCCTGTCTCCTCCCCTCTCAGTGACCCACCACCGCTGGTCCCCTCCCATCTAACATGGCCGCCCCGCCCGGCCCACCTCCGGCACAGCCTAACAAGTTGGTGGCCCCCGCGGCACCGCCTCCCCCACGCCCATTGGTGCAGAAGTCTCCATCCGCCCGGTCCATTGGACGCCAGAGCCTGCCACTCAGCTCCGAGGGCTCCGCCCCTGAGCCGCTTCAAGCTACTTTGAGAAGACATATAAACAAATCCCGGGAGGGAGGCCCCTCTCGCCCGTCGCCTCTGAGGCGGGGACAGAAGGGGAGCGGCTACCCCGAGACGCCCTGCTTGAAGCCCCTAGCCCCAGCCCGCGCCTCCTCGTCTCCTGCCAGCCTGGCTCCAACCTCCGCGGCCCCAGCCCTTCCTCACACGCCCCTCTCTCCCCTCCTCCCCCGCCAGTCTCGCCTCCCCTCCCCTCCCGGGCCCCTCCCACCCGCTCTCTTCTCTGACAGGCCGACTGCCGGCAGCAGCGGCCCCGGGCTCGGAGGCAGCGGGGAAGGGCCGGGGGGCCCGGCAGTACGGACGCCCGGCGCTGCCCACCCCCGGCCTAACCTACTGCCCGCCCGCGTGTCCCATCTACCGCCGCCCCGCGCTTTTATGTAACCGTCCCGGGCTGGGGGTGGGGGAGGGGAGCGGAGCCCCCGTGACCCGCAGGCGGTGGCCTAAGGCCCGCGCGCCCTGGCACTCGGCCGTGGTCCCGGCCCCCGCCCTGCGCCGGCCCGGCCCAGAGTCCCAGCGCTGCTGCCGCCTAGGCAAGCGGCCCTCTGCCCCCCGCTCCGCTCGTCCCCCAGCCCAGGCCCTTGGGGGCTCCGGGCAGCGGGTGGCGGCGCTCACCTGTGGGTGTAGGGGCGGCTCAGGGACTGGGTCCGGTTCCGCTGCAGGGGCCACGGCCCCTCTCCATGCTGCCTCGGGTTTGTTTTGTTTATGTCCTTCCTGACGGGTTCCCGGAAATCGCGTGACTCGCCCCCCTCACGTGGGCCGCGGCGAGGAGGAGGAGGGAGGCGGGGCCCCGCCGGCCTCGGGCCAATCGCGAGGCGTTCCACAGCCCGGCCAATCAGGGGCTGGGTCCGGCCGGGCACCCCTGTCACGTGTCGCCGGAGGGGCGGGTTGCCCGGAAAAACCAGGAAGAGAGGGCGGAGCGGGGGCTCGGCGCCGGCCTCTGCAGTGTGGGCGGGGACGTCTCCGATACCCGGCAGCACGCCCAGGTTGGGAGAGGATGTTCCTTTTACGAAGGCTTCAAATCCAGCGTTTTATCAGATCTTAGTACTGCGCTGTGAGGTCTGAGGTGTCCGTTTGCCCATTTTGTAGTTTAAGTTCACTGAAACTTGAAGTAGCTAACTTCATTAGTAGGGGGATTGTATCGATGACCTGGGTAATGGACCGCCTCCCCATCTGAACGTCTTAATTGAGAGACAAACCTTACCTTTTGTCGTTCGTTCATTCATTCACAGACTCGATATTTAGCACGAATTCCGAGACACAGGGATCAGTCAGACTGCGTGCACCTTTCAAGAGAGAGACCCGTATACAACTGCACAAACAGAATGCCACTATTACAGAAGCGCCTAGACAAGCCTCCGTGACACATGGTCCTGAGGTTTTCTAGCACTTCCTGATCCTCTTAATAACAACAGCGTCCCTTTATTGAACGAGCACTATATGGTGGGCTTATCATCTCAATTAGTTTTCCCTGCAAGCACATGCGGTAGTAATATATCCATTTTTCAGACAGGAAAATTAAGGCTGAGAGGAGTTAAGTCACTTGCCGGAGGTCAGGCAGCTAGTAAGTGAGCTAGCTAGGGCTGGAGCCCTTGTCTTTTATCACAGCCTATTCTTCCAGATGCTTTTTATACATCTTAAAGGCACGGAATTGATATGAACACACAATAGAAATTTGATTTTAGTAAGCACAGGGAAAGGAGGATTGGGGAATAAAGACGCCTGCCCAGGTTCCTGTCAGGAGGAATCGCCTTTGAAAATGTGACTCCCTTTTGCACAGATTTTGAGAAGTAGTATAGTGTCGTTGTCAAGACCATGGACTTCGGAATCAAAAAGACGCACAGATCGTAATCATCAGGAGAGCAGGGACTGAGCAGTGTTTATCCCGTACCTTCCATGCCTGGCACATAGGCAGTCATTGCACACTGGTTGAATGAATAGTCTGGATTTGAATGCTTGTTTCACCACGTGTAAAGCAACACAAATTAACCTCTGTGAAGCTCAATTTCCTCCTCCGTTAGTACTTTCTGGGGTTGATATGAGAACTAAGTGAAATAATTCATATAAAGCACTTATCAGAGTGCCTGGCATATAGTAAGCACTTAATGAATAGTTGAATTATTAAATTGTTTAAGGGCATCATTTGGAAGATGTACTGTAGACTAAATAGCAAGTACAGATAACTTTAGACTTTAGCAGGTTAACAGCCACTAAAATAATACTTCTGTACACAAAATTAATAGATAGCTATATGTAGATACCTACAGGAAAGTAAAAGCATAAATCTCTGTAGCCCCCACAATACCATCCACATAGTAGGGCCTCCATGCCCAGTGAAGGAATGAGGATTTCCCCTACTGCACAGTGAGTACCAGAATTATAATTTTTTTAAGTCTAACACATACCACATTCTGATTTTCCACATCAACTGGAATTGAAAATTGAAAAAGAGAAAAACTAGCTTGGGACGTTTGAGCCAAGTTCCCTTGACTCGTTCACGTGAGATTCATGCATTAAGTCTCCCCGGCGTACATGACAGACCATCCTCTTTTGTAATACTATATTTGAAAAGGCTCCAGGAGATGATTAGACCTTCCATTGATACACTGCCGTCTGGACACAGGAATGTTCATCTCCTCTATTGGGCAGTTCCTTGGGGTCAGTGGGCCACCAGGTTTATCTCCTAGTGTGAGACTCGGCCCACTGAAGGTGTTTACTAGTGAATCACATTGGATTCCCACCTATCCCTCTTCCGTTGTCTTGGAAAGGATGAGGTTTTGGCTAAAGGAGACCTTTCCATCAAGGTTTGTTAATTACTATATCCTGCTCCGAAATGAATGAAATCACTGGCTCTGAATTGGTTTGTGTTTGGGTTTTATCCTGCCAGATTCTGTCACAGTCAAAGTTGGCAGGAAGTTGGAACTCTCTAATATCATTGGCTTCTTGTCCTAGCCACAAAGTAGTAACCAACTGGCACCACCACTTTCAAAGTGTTTAACCTGGCTCCTGCGGAATAATTTACATACTGGAATAGCATGAGTTAGAAAAAACACGCTTTACACAAATATGATACAATGGGGGGAAACAAAGCAATAGATACTTAACTCCTTTTAATTCTTAAAATATTTTTTTAATTTTCGATTAGCTGACATATATACGTGGTACAAAATTCAAAAGGCACAAAAAAGTATTCAGTGAATATTAAGTCTCTGTCCTGTCCCTGTTTCTTGGCTACTCATTTTCCCTTCTCAGAGGGAACCACAGTTACCCACATTCTGTGTCTTCTTCCAGAGGTATCCTTTGTATGTGCAGGCATTTTACCTGCTTTAAACCTTCATGTGTTTAGAACACTGTTCTTGGAGCCAAGACTCCAATTTGAGCTATACCACTAACTATAAGATCCAAGGTGACCTCTCTGAGTTCCAATTTCTTCACCACAAGGGATCAGGACTAAAACTGGGTATTCTCTACGATCTTTTTAACTTCAACACTGAGCCCACATCCTGAAAGAATTAAAATGGTTGGCCCGGGTCCTAATTTTCCATATGACCTGTAGGTCATAAATTTGCACTGTGTGTAAATCTTCATTACAGTAGATTGAGCTCTGCCTGCTGCTCACATAGACATCTTTTAAGAGAGTGTTATTTCAAGTCTAAATGTTTTCTTTCCGGACCCCTCTAGGCCTATGTGATTTGTTAAATAAGACTTCACAGCTTTAGAAGTGAGATTAATTAACTCAAAGCTGGAAGATCTCCAGGAAAAGCTGTGTCCTTCTGACACTAAAAACTGATTTTCTTTCTGAGAAGACTGGAGTGAATTGAAAAGAGATACTGATTGATGGTTGGCAGTTGGCCTCCATCCTTCATTCATCTTACCAAAAACATTTTCTGGGGCTGGGCATGGTGGCTCATGCCTGTAATCCCAGCACTTTGGGAGGCCGAGGCAGATGGCTCACTTGAAGTCAAGAGTTCAGCCTGACCAACATAGTGAAACCCCGTCTCTACTAAAAATACAAAAAGTGGCTGGGCGCGGTAGCTCACGCCTGTAATCCCAGGACTTTGGGAGGCTGAGGCGGGTTGATCACAAGGTCAGGAGATCGAGACCATCGGCTAACATAGTGAAACCCCCTCTCTACTAAAAATGAAAAAAAAAAAAAAGCCGGGCGTGGTGGCGGGCATGTATAGTCCCAGCTACTAGGGAGGCTGAGGCAGGAGAATGGCATGAACCCAGAAGGCGGAGCTTGCAGTGAGGTAAGATCGCACCATTGCACTCCAGCCTGGGCGACAGAACGAGACTCTGTCTCAAAAAAATAAATAAATAAAATAAATAAATAAAAATACAAAAATTAGCCCGGCGTGATGGCAGGTGTCTGTAATTCCAGCTACTCGGGAGGCTGAGGCAGGAGAATCGCTTGAACCTGGGGGTCAGAGGTTGCAGTGAGCTGAGATCATGCCATTGTACTCCAGCCTGGGCAACAAGAGCAAAACTCCGTCTCAAAAAAAAAAAAAAAAATTATCTGGGCTGGTCCAAAGGTAGTGAATTATCTCTATTGTTCACAGTTAGTTACAGATGGAACTCCTTGTTCTGCTCTTTTCCCTGACTGCTGCACTTGACTAATCTTAAAAAAATGAAATAAAAGAAAATAATTATTTGGGGGAAGAAGAAAGGTCAGTTCTTCCCACTGCCTGATCTCTCAAGAGGACACAGTGTTCTTCATGTGACAGCTCTGAGCCTCGGTTTCTTACTTCCACAGAAAGCACTACAATTGGTCCCAAATATCCTTCTCTAGTCTCCCACTTATTTACCCTGATTCCTCACCCCATCCCATTTCGCATACCTAGCACCAGTCCTGCTACAGAATAGGAGCCTGCTTGTGGTCTGAATGGCCAGATTAATATCTAAATTCTGTTCAACCTCCATGGCTCAAGATCTCACCTCTTTCATGGAATCTGTTTCTACCATGTCTATTTCTGCCCTCATTCATCTTCTTTCCTCTACCGCCGAACTAAGCACTTAATGTACTTACTGCTTTGTATTATTCATATCATGTGTGTTGATATTATTTCTTCAATAAAATCAAGTGGGCATAAACACAAATCCTCGAGCTATGAAGAAAGAATGCAAAGCACTTCATTAGATAACCATCTTCCAGCCTGTGTTTAGTGATGGGCGGGGGTTAGGAATAGGAACGGGAGAGAAATAAACTGACATCTGTGGAGCCTCGTGTGTGCACTGAAGATACAATCCTTGCCCTGGAGGAGCTCAGAACCTGGTGGAGGAGACTGACCCCAAAATCCAACACAGAGCTCATCAGAAGGGAGCCCTTAGAGGGTTGTTAAGAGCAGGACGCATATGCATTTCAGTACCACCTTTTGCTGGAAAACTTACTTGAATAAGTAACTAACCTGTCTGTTCCTTAATTTCTGTACTAACTTGCCTCACAGGTTGATTCTGAGGATTAAATGCAGGGCCTGATGCATAATAGATACCCCCAGCTGGGCATGGTGGCTCACGCCTGTAATCACAGCATTTTGGGAGGCTGAGGCAGGAGGATTACTTGACCCAGGCATTTAAGACCAGCCTGAACAACATGGTGAAACCCTATCTGTATTTAAAATAAAATTTAGGCCGGGCACGGTGGCTCACGCCTGTAATCCCAGCGATTTGGGAGGCTGAGGCAGGCAGATCACAAGTTCAGGAGTTTGAGACCAGCCTGGCCAACATGGTGAAGCCCCCATCTCTATTAAAAACAGAAAAATTTAGCCGAGCGTGGTCGAAGGCGCCTGCAATCCCAGCTGCTTGGGAGGCTGAGGCAGGAGAATTGCTGGAACCCGGGAGGCGGAGGTTGCAGTGAGCCCAGACTATGCCACTGCACTGCAGCCTGGGCAACAGAGCAAGACTCAGTCTCAATAAATAAATAAAATTTAAAAATAGATGCCCCCCTTCTCCACTTTACAGGGAGGGACGTGCCTGGAAGCTTCTTAGTAGAGAAGCAGCGGAGAAGAGAAAGTAGCCTGGCAAAGAGAAGGCAGCCAGCGACTGAGAGGGCTTTGGGATTCTGTTATCTTCCAAGGCAGCATTCCTCTCAAAATTGTTTTGACTGTTTCACTAAGACTGGAAACTCCTAGGACAACTAATAGCTGCTATGGCTTTTTTGTTTTGTTTCATCTTGTCAGTGCTGAGCTGAACATACACTGGTAGTATCAGCAACTCTAACTGATAGCAAACCAGGAAGCCAAGGAGTGAAAACAATTTAGCATTTGTTGTAGAAAATACTCCCAAATGACAGGTACAGTAAGACATTTTGTTGATGAGGTCAGAAGTAGGACGATAAAAACAAAATGGAGGAACAGATCGATAAGAAGATCAAGACCTGTAGCCTTAAGAATAGTTTGTTGAAGTACAAATGAAGGCGTGGACCAAATAACCCAATCTGATTAACCCAGTGAAGTTGGATTCCCAAGTTAAGGAAGTCAGTTGTTCAGAGAGGCTGCCGAAGTTCGGAAAATTGATGATGAAGTTAGGGCACCCTATTATCCAAAGTATTTTTTTAACCCACAAATCCACAAAGTCATAGATTGCCCTCATGTGACCGCAAAACTTGGGACTACGGCCAACAGTGTTTTTTTTAACTTTGAGTTTTCATCTTGTTTTCACAAGGTCCAGACTTCAAGATGAAAAGTGTAATGTAAATGGGTACAACATTCTGAAACCACAACAGTGGGACATAAAGCACATCAACAGACCTGAATGCCAGCTGTAGCTCCTGTCCTGTGTTAAGAGAGGCAGTACCAGGAGGAAGGACCAAGTTTCCTTCTCATTACTCAGTTCCCATATCTCAGGATCTACCTACAGATAAAACCAGAGGGATTCTGGCCACAGGCCACAGGTGAGCTGGCTACAGGTGAGCTGGCTACAGCCCTTTCCTGTTGCCATGACAACCCATCAGCATGACAGCCAGTCTTAGGCTGGGTGTGGTGGCTCACACCTGTAATCCCAACACTTTGGAAGGCTGAGGCGGGAGGACTCCTTGAGGCCAGAAGTTCAAGACCAGCCTGGGCAACATAATGAGACCTTGTCTCTACAAAAAATTTAAAAATTAATGGGGTGTGGTGGCACATGCCTGTAGTCCCAGCTACTTGGGAGGCCGAGGTGAGAAGACCGCTTGAGCCCAGGAGGTTGAGGCTGCAGTGAGCTATGATCATACCACTGCACTCCAGCCTGCGCAATAGTCTCAAAAAAATAAAGAGGGGGCCTCTTGTCTACTTACCCAGTCATCTCTCCCCAGCTTGGCGAAAGAAGAAACCACCTTTGGGAAAATTGGGAGTAATGGTGGGACTTGAAGTAGGGATTAGGACAAAGTAGGGGGTGGTTCTCCCCTCCTCCTAACAAAGGGAGTAATGACACAGGTTCAGGCTTCTGTGAACACCGTGGGAGAAGAGAGGACCCAGTACGTGGTTTTTTTCTCTCCTCTCTGGGTGAGGAACAGAGGAGTTGGGAGTATTAAGAAGGCAGGAAATGTGTTATACTACTCTCTGACCTGCCCCAATCCAATTAAAATCTGGTGAAGCATAAGGTAACAAATGTAACTGAAACTGTCCCCACAGTGTTGACAAGACTTGCATGCCAGGTTCTGAACAGAAATATAATTAAGCATTCATCAGGCTTCCCTCTGGCCCCACTTCCTTGTTGCTAAAAGTCATGGAGCAGCCAGGTACAGTGTCTCACGCCTGTAATCCCAGCACTTTGGGAGGCTGAGGCGGGCGGATCATGAGGTCAGGAGTTCGAGACCATCCTGGCTAACATAGTGAAACCCCGTCTCTACTAAAAATACAAAAAAAATTAGCCAGGTGTGGTGGCAGGCGCCTGTAGTCCCAGCTACTCGGGAGGCTGAGGCAGGAGAATGGCGTGAACCCGGGAGGCGGAGCTTACAGTGAGCTGAGATTGCACCACTACACTCCAGCCTGGGCCACAGAGACTCCGTCTTAAAAAAAAAAAAAAAAAAAAAAAAAAAGGTAATGGAGCACTAGGCACTGACCAATTGCATCCCTGTTGTTCCTACAGGTAGGATTTCTGACATCAGGGCCATCAGACCGCTTAAGAATTGATTTCCTGTCAGGCGTGGTGGCTCACACCTATAATTCCAGCACTTTGGGAGGCCTAGACAGGTGGGTGATGAGGTCAGAAGTTTGAGATCAGCCTGGCCAATATGGTGAAACCCTGTCTCTACTAAAAATTCAAAAATTAGCTGGGCGCGGTGGCAGGTGCCTGTAATTCCAGCTACTCAGGAGGCTGAAGCAGGAAAATCGCTTGAATCCGGGAGGCAGAGGTTGCAGTGAGCTGAGATCGTGCCACTGCACTCCAACCTGGGCGACTCCGTCTCAAAAAAAAAAAAATTTTTTTATTTCCATCCCCATTGTTCCTATAGACAGGATCTCTGACATTAGAATCATAAGACTTTTGTTTAAGGCTCACTTAAAATGTTTTCCAGACCCCAACTCTAGCTCCCAGTTTGAAGACCCTCACAGAAGAATGGGATCGGCATGACAATCCAGCTTCTTCAGCTCCCTGTCCCATGACTTCACTCTGCACTCTTCAAGCCATCAGCCATCTCCACACTTTGGCTCACTTCAAAACTGTTAGAAACCCTAGCCCCAAACTCCTCAGGGAAATGGATTTAAGGTTCCCTCTCATCTCCTCGTTTCATGACCCTGTGATTAAACCTGTTTGTCTGCTGCAACCTGGTGTCACATGCATTGACTTGCTATGCGTCAGGTAATGAACGTGGGACCCCTTCGGGAGACTTGTGACAGGGGTGTGGCTTGCTTACTCAAACCCCTTGCTGGAGGGAGAGCACACAGGTGAGTGGGCGCTGGGGCCAAGGCACTCGGGCCCCACGGTAGCCTCTAGGGGTGTGTTACAATTAATGCTCTTAGCCCTTGCCGTCCGTGGATAGCTAAGTGTTAACCAGCTCAGTGGAGAGTCGGGGTGACAGCCATTTACACCCTGCCCTCTTGGCACTTGGGTTCTTGTCCGGCATCCGAGAAGAATCAGGTCACAGACTTGAAGGATGGTGAATGTGGAGGTTTTATTGAGTGATGAAGGTGGCTATCAGCAGGATGGGGAGCAGGAAAGTGGATGGAGTGGGAAGGAGTTTGGCTGGGGACTCATCAGCCGATCAGCTGCCTCTCTGATGTTCAGATGCTTCTTCTCTTCTCTCCTCTGCCGCGCTACTCTGCTTCTCTGCCAGTGGAGTTTGGGGTTCTTATGGGTACAGGATGGGGGGTCTGGCAAGCCAGGGTGGTTTTGGAAAAAGCAACATTTAGGTGGGAAAACAGGGATGTGAAGTTCTCATTTAGGGCCCCAGGCCTGGGGTTGTGGGTAGGCCTTTACCAGAGAACCACTCTCTTCTACCCAGTATTTCCTGCCTCCTGTCCTTATCACAGTTACATAATGTCCTTAGGGCCTGGCACACAATACGCACTAGGTAAAAGATGGCTATTGTTGGGCCGGGCACAGTGGCTGACGCCTGTAATTCCAGCGCTTTTGGAGGCCGAGGCAGGTGGATCATGAGGTCAGGAGTTCAAGACCAGCCTGACCAACATTGTGAAACCCCGTCTCTACTAAAAATACAAAAAATTAGCCCGGCGTGGTGTCGGGCGCCTGAAGTCCCAGCTGCTCAGGAGGCTGAGGCAGGAGAATGGCATGAACCCCGGAGGCGGAGCTGGCAGTGAGTGGAGACCGCGCCACTGCACTCCAGCCTGGGTGACAGAGTGAGACTCCGTCTCAAAAACAAAACAAAACAAAAACAAAATTAGCCACCACAGTGTGGTGGAGCATGCCTGTAATCCCATCTACTTGGGAGGCTGAGGCAGGACAATCGCCTGAACCCAGGAGGTGGAGGTTGCGGTGAGGTGAGATTGCGCCATTGCACTCCAGCCTGGGCAACAAGAGCAAAACTCCGTCCCCTACTCAAAAAAAAATTTTTTTTTTAATTACTAAGAATATCAATACAAGAGCAGAGCATCAAACCCAGTGCAGGGGTCTTCTAAGCGAGGGTCCCTGTGTGACTGCCCCATGAAATTCACCGTCTAAGACCTTAGAGCTCCAGGTCAGACAGTTCTACCATCCTTTAAGAAAACTCAATACCTAGAGACTGGAATTTAAAAAAAAAAAAAAAAAGTTAGCCGGGCGCGGTGGCTCAAGTCTGTAATCCCAGCACTTTGGGAGGCCGAGACAGGCGGATCACGAGGTCATGAGATCGAGACCATCCTGGCTAACACGGTGAAACTCCGTCTCTACTAAAAAATACAAAAAACTAGCCGGGCGAGGTGGCGGCGCCTGTAGTCCCAGCTACTCGGGAGGCTGAGGCAGGATAATGGCGTAAACCCGGGAGGCGGAGCTTGCTGTGAGCTGAGATTCGGCCACTGCACTAAGACTGTTTTTTCCAAGCCAACTTTCCGTAAATGAACATTTACTGAACACCTTTTTGTGCATGGTAGGATCAAACCGGACCAAACAAGGGATCCTGCCCAGTAAAGCTTCTGCAGCCTCTGGGAAAGACATGAGAGTTAGAGTTACATACAATTGTGATAATGGAGACAAGCAAAGGCTGCTGTGGGAAGCAAAGAGCGCATACCTCTGCAGGGAAGGAGGCGGGCGGGGCACTGCCTCCAAGACGTGCCCCTGGGGCCGAGCTGAGAGGGGTGAAAGTTTCCAGGCAGAGGGAGGTGAGATGGGGTGGTACTTTCTCAGGGACCTGCACCGTCTATCCACATGCAATGTGACACTGGAAAATCCCATTCCGACCCCATGCTTCAGAAACGCTGGCAGAGAGCATGAAGCGCTCACCCTCCCTGGGACATGCAGGTGCCAGCCCCCTTGGGCAACTCAGGAAAATCAAGGCAATCCCCTTTATTGCATAAGGGCATTGACGCGTCACCGGAAAACAAAACAAAACAAAACAAAAACAAAGAACTACCTTTGGGTCTGATAGTCTGTCCCAAAGGCAGGGGATTAGCAATTCCAACCCTGTCTTGTGGGGAGCTGGGGAGAGAGGGAGTTGGAATCCCAGGGATGGCAGGAAATTCATTCTGAGGACATTGAGAAGCACAAGACCCTGCCCATTCCCAGGCAGCAGGTTTAGGATTCTCCAAATGGCCTCTGGCCTTATTTTCAGAAAGCTATTGGCTTCTCAACGGAAGGTATTATAAGAACCATGTGACCTTTCAGGGCTAGGAACAACTATAGGCACGGAAAGGTTGAAAGTGTGGCCAAGAAGCTAAGACTACAAGACCATCATTGGTGGGTAAGGTGAGGAATTTTACCTCAGAAAAATGGAGCCTCAGTGATAGCCCTGAACCCTGAAGTCGGACTCCCCTAGGTTTAAACCCCATTTCCTCTAATTAACACTGTTCAATAAACCATTATAGGAGGCCATTGTTTTGGAATAAGCTCTTGCACTAGACCCCAACAGACCAGCCTAAAAATCAAAATGGAGTCAGCCATGTTAAAGTTCCAGATCATCAAACCTAAAGAGTTTTCTGACCTTGCAAGAAATCAGGAGAGACAGACAACAACCAATTTCCCAAGGAGAGGCCAGTTTCAATCTTTAATCAGTATGATAAGGGAAGTTCCTCTGTTTAATCCTTAAACAAAAACGGTAGCCTGAAGTAACCCAATGTTACTAACCAGTTACATTTCTATAGTTCTGTCTAAAAGTAACTAATATGCTCTGTTCCTTCTTTCTGCTTTCTTCAGCCCTTCTCTGTGTATAAAGCCAAGCCCTTCTCTTCAGCTCTTTGGAACTCACTCAGTTTTATGGAATGAAGTGTTGCCTGATTCTAGAATTGCAAATAAAGCCAATTGAAATCTTTAAACTAGTTTGTTATAATTTGGTCTTTTGATAACAGCTTGGAACATTGGGCCTCAATTTCTTCATCTATAAAATGAAGATAATAAATATATTTAATAGGGTTGTTGTGAGGATTAAACAAGTTAAAATATGTAAAACATTAAGAATAACATCTGTGGTCCGGGTGTGGTGGCTCATGCCTGTAATCCCAGCAGTTTGGGAGGCCAAGGCAGGTGGATCACTTGAGGTCAGGAGTTCAAGACCCAGCTTGACCAACATGGTGAAACCCCATCTCTACTAAAAATACAAAAATTAGCTGGGCATGGTGGCGCATGCCTGTAATCTCAACTACCTAGGAAGCTGAGGCAGGAGAATCACTTGAACCTCAGAGGTGGAGGTTGCAGTGAGCCGAGATCACGCCATTACACTCCAGCCTGGGTGATAGGAGAGGAACTACGTCTCAAAAAATAAAAAAAAAGTAACATCTGTATGTGGAACTGCTGTGTTAGGTATTATTATGAGCCATAGGACTGATAACAATGAAGAAAAAGTAGGAAAAAAAAAAAAAAAAACAGCTGTAAGCCGCTCCTAGAATCTCAGAAATGGGCAGCTTGGCTGTCGGTTGAGTGAGGGCAGGGTGGAGTCCCTGTAAACATACCAGCTGAAGGGCAGCCAAGCTGTTGGAATGACAGTAGGTTTGATGTACTGTTGATCTGTTTTTCCAGCTATAAAAGAGGGACAATATGTGTCCCACTTACTTCCTAGGATAATGTATGTAAATTACTTAATAAGCTGGGGGCGATGGTGGTGCTGACAGCTATCCAAACCAGGGCCATTTACAATGGCTGCCCCTTATAGAGTCCTCCTCTTTCCTTGCCCACCCCTTCAGAGTGGGTGCTCCTCAGGCCTGCAGCTTAGACAGCCTCTCCTCTCACTCTACATACATTCTTCCTGGCCCTTATCCACACCCACAGCTTCCATTATCTCTGCATTGGTGCCCACATTCTAACCTCCAGCCTGGTCCTTCTTAACCTCCAGGCCCAAATAACAATTGTCCACTGGGGGTGTCCCTGCATGGACACCTCAGGTTCCTGAAACTCTTTGTCCACATCTGGACTCCACTGTGTCCCTAAGCTTGACACCACCTTTGCCAATATTATGATAGTGACAGAAATCCAGCATTGCTGCCTCCATCTTGCTTCTAATCTCACCAGCTAACTGTCTTTGCTCATTCCTGGGTGGAGGGCAAGAAAACTATGGGAGGAATTTAGTTTATAGTTTAACTTTAAAACAAAGATAGTGAATCCCTTCATCACACAGGGACCAAACTGCCTTCATAAAACTAACAGATTAGCCGCAAGGTCAGAATTATGGTTCAGGAGTCATGTAGCTAGAGGTCACAAGAGGTCACAACCTCCCCAGTTGCTCCTATAGATAACGTCACTACTGTAGAACCTAAGACTGGTGTTTGAGGTATCTCTCAGACCTTGTATTTTGATGGACCAGCTGGCGCCACTCAGATGGGTAACCTATAACCAAGAAACTGACCCAAGTGGTCTCGTGGCCCCCACCCAGGAACTGACTTAGTACAAGAAGACAACGTCAACCCTTTATGATTTCATCCCCAACTCAGTCAGCATTCCCTATTCCCTAGCCACCTGCCCACCCAGCTTTCCTTTAAAAACTCTAGCTTCAGCGGGCCGGGCGTGGTGGCTCATGCCTGTAATCCCAGCACTTTGGGAGGCTGAGGCGGGCGGATCATGAGGTCAGGAGATCGAGACCATCCTGGCTAACAGTAAAATCCCATCTGTACTAAAAATACAAAAAAATTAGCCAGGCATGGTGGCAGGCGCCTGTAGTCTCAGCTACTCGGGAGGCAGAGGCAGGAGAATGGGGTGAACCCAGGAGCAGTGAGCTGAGATCGCGCCACTGCACTCCAGCCTGGGTGACAGAAAAAGACTCCATCTCAAAACAAACAAACAAACAAACAAACAAACAAAAAAACTCTAGCCTCAGCGGGGTGCAGTGGCTCACGCCTGTAATTGCAGCACTTTGGGAGGCCGAGGTCGGCAGATCACGAGGTCAAGAGATCAAGACCATCCTGGCCAACATGGTGAAACCCCATCTCTAGTAAAAATACAAAAATTAGCTGGGTGCGGTGGCAGGCACCTGTAATCCCAGCTACTTGGGAGGCTGAGGCAGGAGAATCGCTTGAACCCAGGAAGCAGCGGTAGCAGTGAGCTGAGATTGCGCCACTGTACTCCAGCCTGGTGACAGAGTGAGAATCTGCCTCCAAAATAAAATAAAATAAAATAGCATAAAATAAAATAAAATATAAAATATAAAATAAAATAAAATCTCTAGCCTCTGAATTCTCGGGGAGGCAGATTTGAGAATGATTTCCAGTCCTTCTGCTTGACTGGCATTTTGATTATTAAATTGTTTCTCTGCTGCAACACTTCAGCTGTTTTCAGTGCATTGGCATTTCTGGGCAGCAGGTAAGAAGAATCCATCAGGCTATAACAAGCTTGTATTCCCTGTGCCTCCATCCTAGTAAAGGCCTCCATCACTCAGTGGGAACCTGGTGTAATTCTCAACTCCTCCCTGTCCCTCATTGCCCCCACATAACCAATCACTCACTGAAGTTTATGTGTATGAACTAATAATTATGGCCCCATTGTAGCTTCCTCTCCTAATTCGTTTCCATTACCACACTCCGGGACACCTACCTCTCCCAGACCCCTGCAACAATTTCACAGGTCTACTGGAAATACCTCAGACACTCCTCTCTGCTAAGCTCTTTTAAATTTTTAAAAATTTTTTTGAGATGGAGTCTCACTCTGTCCCCCAGGCTAAAGTGCAATGGCGTGATCTCGACTCACTACAACCTCTGCCTCCCAGATACAAGCGATTCTCCTGCCTCACCTCCTGAGTAGCTGGGATTACAGGCGCACACCACCACGCCTGGCTAATTTTTGTACTTTTAGTGGAGACAAGGTTTCGCCATGTTAGCCAAGCTGGTCTCAAACTCCTGACCTCAGGTGATCCTCCTGTCTCGGCCTTCCAAAAGTGCTGGGATTATAGGTGTGAGCCACTGTGCCCAATCCTCTCTGCTCTTACTCATCCTTGGGGTTTACCCTTAAAGGTCATTTCCTTCAATAACCCTTCCTCCCACCACAAGTTTAATGTTTCTAGGGCTCACTCTTACCTAGAAACCTGTACTTCCCTAACATACAGCACCTTGCTCCCGTGTGGTACACTCACCAGAAGCACCAGCAGCACCTGGGAGCTTGTTGGAAATACAGAATCATTGCTCCCATCTTGATTTAATCAGAATCTGTTAAAACACAATCCCCAGGCAATCTGTACATTACCATTTGAGAAGCACTGGTGTAGCATAAATAACCATTCATCATTACTGTTAAATTCTCTTCCTTGCTGAACTCTAGGCTGTAGGAGGTCAGGTTGCTGAGTCTTTTTGCTCAAGCAGCTAATATCAGGACAAAAAACAGGAGCTGAAAATACCTGTGCAACCTGGTTGAATCTGGCTGAACTACTTTTTCAACCTGTTGTTGAAAAGCATCTGCAGCTTGGACAAAGTCACACTTAGCTTCTTAACTTACCCTTCCTCAAATACAGGCTTACTTTGACAAAATATCTGCTCTGCTTGTCCTGTTTTGGAGTGGCAACCCACAGTAGTACCACACTGTGGACAGTGCAAAGAAACCAGGGAAACCATGTCAACGTCCTGACAGAAATGGAATCTTGATTGGATTCATGCGGAGTGGGGGTCAGTATTAGCTGCTGAGCATCCTCAGCTACTGGAATACCCGCTTCTTTTGGAGCTGGCTTGGGGGCAGTGGGAGTTGGGAAAAGAGGGCCAATACATTTCACTGAGATGGGATTCTAACTGAAGCAAGGGCAGCCTGAATGAAAGCTTTGCTTGGAGCAGCTGGGCATGGAAGAACAGTGGGGCTTTTTCTAACCAGTGTGGGACCCCAGAGCATTGATACCCTAGGCTTCCACTTTTCTATGTGGGAAGAATTAAAATCAATGCTCCCTTTTCATTTCCCCCTGCAGTCACTGTGAGCACCTGTACAAAAGTTTAGAGTTTTATATACGGAATGATCAGTGCTCTGTCCTGCACAATGAAAACGATCACAATTTCTGTGTGAACTCACTGATTTTCATTGATTCATAGTAGCTTCAATGTTTTAATAAATCTAGCTGACTTCATTTCCCCGACCCTGAATAAAACGTGTGTATGTGTGCACTAAATTATATTTGAAGGAAGTACTAACACTTCTGACAATGATGCCCTCAAAAATATACTTTTTTCTTCCTGATTATAAAAGTAATACATGCCGTTTATGGAAAATTTGGAAGACACAATATTGTAAAAGACATGATCACATTTGACATCTTGGTCTGTTTCCCACCAGGCTTTTTTCTGTGTATAGAAATTCTGTTTTTGTTTTTTTTTTTTTCCTGTAACATAGTATTCTGACCATTACCTTTTGCTATTAAGGTAACTTCTATTGTTTCTTTTACTGCACTATGACATTTTCATTGGAAAAAATGCTGAAAAGGAAAACAAAAAATAAGATGACTTGTAATTACCATCTAGAGGCAAGCAACGCTAGTAATTTTGTTCTTTTCTCTGTCTCTTTTCTAGGCATATATTTTGAAAACAAAATTGATTTTACTTCATTTGGATGCAGCAACGTGATTTAAACAGCTCCTTACGTCGGCATTAGGTTATTTCTAGTTAACTGTACTGTGATAAGCATTCTTTACAATAATGTTTTATGTTGTGCTTTCCTTTGAAAATTATGAATTTTCTGCAATTAATTTCATCCACTTAACTCTTGAGAGAAAGTTGAAATAAAAGGGCCACGGGAAAAGTAACACGTAACGTTGCTGTAGTCTCCATCTCCATTTTTGTTGTTGTTGTTTTTGAGATGGAGTCTCACTGCGTTGCCCAGACTGGAGTGCAGTGGCGCGATCTTGGCTCACTGCAGCCTCCACCTCCCAGGTTCAAGCGATTCACCTGCCTCAGCCTCCCTAGTAGCTGGAATTACAGGCACCCACCACCATAGTGGACTATTTTTTTTTTTTTTTTTTTTGAGGTGGAGTTTCGCTTTTGTTGCTCAGGCTGCAGTGCAATGGCACCATCTTGGCTCACTGCAACCTCTGCCTCCTGAGTTCAAGCGATTCTCCTGCCTCAGCCTCCCGAATAGCTGGGATCACAGGCATGTGTCATCATACCTGGCTAATTTTGTATTTTTAGTAAAGATGGGGTTTCTCCCTGTTGGTCAGGCTGGTCTTGAACTCCCGACCTCAGGTGATCTGCCAGCCTTGGCCTCCCAAAGTGCTGCAATTACAGGTGTGAGCCATCGCGCCTGGCCTCCATCTCCATATTAAACACATATGTTCTCCCAAACCAAAAAGAATTTTTGCATAGAGGATGGGAGTATGAAACTTCTAAAATGTGTAGACACATATTTTAAAATATAATTTATGTTAATAAAGGAGCAGTTAACTCTTGCCAGATTTTTCATGATTCTTGGCAACAATTTTAAATCATTTCTCAAATTCTAAATTTACTTCAGCATGACCAAACACCTACCATTGCTTTAAAAAAAAAAGGTTAAACAAAAAGGTGCTACTTTTGAAGCAACATCAAAGAAAAGATAAAATATTAAGTTGGGGTAGTGACACATGTCTAGACATCATTATATGTTTAAAGAAAACAACAAAAACGGTGCTAAAAGAAACCAATCAATCCTCACACTTCATCTTCAAAATCATGCCAGAAATACTTCCATCCTGGTATAAGAGTTGGTAGAACCTGGAAGGGCAGAAAAGGTGTGGTCCAGCCACTTAGGCTCTGGTTCTGAACTCAGGCCTGGGGGCCTAATAAGGGTGCCTTTTATTTTTCTGTAAACCTCTACCTCCAGGTACAAATGACTAATCAAAAGTGTAACCATAGGCTAGGCACAGTAGCTCACACCTGTAATCCCAGCGCTTTGGGAGGTCAAGGGGGGACGGATCACCTGAGATCAGGAGTTCAAGACCACCCTGGCCAACATGGTGAAAACCCGTCTCCACCAAAAATACAAAAAGTTAGCTGGGCGTGGCGGCAGGCGACTATAATCCCACCTGCTTGGGAGGCTGCGGCAGAACTGCTTGAACCTGGGAGGTGGAGGCTGCAGTGAGCCGAGATCACGCCATTGTACTCCAGCCTGGGCAACAAGAGCAAAACTGTCTCAAACAAAACAAAACACAAAAAACCCAAAGTGTAATCCTACATAGAAAAAAAAAATCACTTGGCTCTCCCTCTGGGTCCTATCTTTTTTTTTTTTT
>NW_016819845.1:1010514-1051573 GCF_001698545.2 Rhinopithecus bieti | reverse complement strand
CGAGTAGCTGGGACTACAGGCGCCCGCCACCTCCCCCGGCTAGTTTTTTGTATTTTTTTAGTAGATCGTGTTAGCCAGAATGATCTCGATCTCCTGACCTCGTGATCCACCTGCCTCAGCCTCCCAAAATGCTGGGATTACAGGTGTGAGTCACCGCGCCCAGCCCCTCTCTGGGTCCTATCTTAAAAGTACTGTCAACGCACCCTGGGGATTTGGTCATTTGGAAAATACTCTTGATGTATTATTATAATTCACAAATCATCTTCCCCGCCAAAATCTCATTTGGTAACAACCTCATATAGTAGAAAAGGCATGCATTATCCCTGTTTTACAGATGAAAACACTGAGAGTCAGAAATTAAATGATCTGCCCCGTTACATAGCTAGCAAATGATGGAGTAAGATGGCACACCTAGGACTTCTGCTAGGACCATCTCCTGATGGTCCCAGGAGGCCACATCGCGTTCGCCTGGAAGGGCTCTGGAGCACAGGAACATTTTCGGTATCCTCTGAAAGGGCTAAATGGAGGTCCTTCCAGTCTGGGCCCTGACAAACACTGGATGGAGTAAGGGAACAGTTAGGAAAATGATTCACCAACATCCATCTCAGATGCCTGATCATGTTGTAAGAAAACAGTTCCATTATTAAGGGTGAGGTGAGGAGAGAACATATGTCTGGGTTTATGTATTAATGGCATTGAATCTTCTCAATTTAATAAATGAGATAACTAGGGCTCAAGGGTAAAGTGACTTCCTAGGCAAAGGAGACTTACTGAATTTCCCCTCACAAAACCTGAGGTGATTTCGTCATTCCCTCATTTCAATAGTATGATGGCAGGGTGCAGTGGCTCACTCCTATAATCCCAGCACTTTGGGAGGCCAAGGTAAGTGGATAACCTGAGGTCAGGAATTCGACACCAGCCTGGCCAACACAGTAAAACGCCATCTCCACTAAAAATACATAAAATTAGCTAGGCGTGGTGGCGGGTGCCTGTAGTCCCAGCGACTCGGGAGGCTGAGGCAGGAGAACAGCGCGAACCCAGGAAACAGAGATTCCAGTGAGCCGAGATTGCGCCACTGCATTCCAGCCTGGGCGACAGAGCGAGACTCCATCTCAAAAAAAAAAAAAAAAAAAAAAAAGAAAAAGAAAAGACAAATGGGGCTTCTGAAAAAAAAATGGACCGCTACCAACTGACAGAACAAGGCAGAACTCATAACCCTGAATCAGTCAGGGTCATGGCTTCTGCCTTCAACTGTGCCATGTAATTAAAAACGTGCCAAACTGTGATAAGCAATGCGAAGAACCCCCCAAAGCTACCCTCCATCACTGCCGGAAGGCGCCCCACAGCTAAGATCTGCTGGGCCGAACCTAGGCAGGCTCCCTGTCAGCGGATGCATAAACTCAACTCAAGACAGAGAAAAGCCACACTCAAAGGAAGTGCTGCCACATGAAGGCACCATGAGGCTCAACTTGGAAAACATTGTTTCAAAAACCTTGCAATCTGCTGGAAAGCAGTGTAGGGTGGGAGTGGGGAAGGTTTCAGACTGACCCCCAGTGATGATGGGCTGCAGGGCTTGACTTGTAGAATCTGGAAACACAGCTGCATTGGAGTCACACTTCCTCACACCGTCAGAGCTCAAAGACTGTGGCATCCTTTTATGTAGCCGCAGTAACCACCAGCATTGCTTTCTTAGATGACAAATACTGACTAAGGGTCATGTAAGTTGTTCTGGTGAGAGACAGCTTGGTAATCTGTAATGGCAAATTCTTCCCTCCCACCCCGAGACCCAGAGTTGGCTCCTGGCCAAGGCAACTCTGAGGGAGGCAGGGTAGCCTGTGAAAAGTGCTCTAGTGTGAAAATTAGAAAACATGGATCCTGGCTGGGCGCGGTGGCTCACACCTGTAATCCCAGCACTTTGGGAGGCTGAGGTGAGTAGATCACAAGGTCAGGAGTTCAAGACCAGCCTGGCCAACATGGTGAAACCCCGTCTCTACTAAAAATACAGAAAGTAGCCGGGGGTGGTGGCACATGCCTGTAATCCCAGCTACTTGGGAGGCTGAGGCAAGAGAATTGCTTGAACCCGGGAGGCAGAGGTTGCAGGGAGCTGAGATAGCACCACTGCACTCCAGCCTGGGCGACAGAGCGAGACTCTGTCTCAAGAAAAAAAAGAAAGAAAGAAAACACGGATCCTACTCCCCTGTCTGCCTCTGACCAACTGCATTAAGCTGGGCGAGAAATTCTCCCTGTCTGGGCTCAGCTTCCTGATCTATAAAATGATGGAGTTAGCCTGTATCACCATGGCCCCTTCAACTCTAAATCATCAATGTTTTAAATTAGCTAATGTGGCCCTCCTGCTGGAAATGTAAAGTATGGAGTTGCCTAACAGACTGCACAAGACTAAAGAATGAAAAGAAATGAGAGCAGGAGAGTCACTTCAACTTGAAACTCACTTTGGTCATAAGAATAGCAAAGTAATGAGTTCAGACAGTTTGGGAGGAATAGAAGAGTACAAACTGCAAAACAGGAAATCCATTCTTGGCTGGCTATCAAAAAGCCATGAGCTGGTAAAAATTTAGGTTCATTTTAATTTTTAATTTCTTGAAAGTCATAAAGCCCTCAAATTAGTATATCGAGATGCCTGCTACTGAAACACAAAATTATCGTCTCCTGTCCCTGGCTTTTTAATCACTCTTGACTTCTTCAGTCCTGTGTCTGACGCTGTGATGGTTCCATTTCAGGAGCATTTGCTGCCTTGTTCTGTGGCTGGCAGATATCCTTGGCCTGCTCATCATGCTACCATCTTTAAGGACAATGCTCCAACACAGCCTTATATTACAGTTCTGTGTATACTAACCTTATCTCTCCAAATAGCTTCTGAACTTGCAGGGACTCCAATTTACACATCTTTGATCCCTCCAGTGCCTTGGCTGCAGCAGGCACTCAAATGGTTACTGAATGATTAAGAAAAGCACTTACCAGTCTTTTCAGGCATCTCAAGCTACATGGAAGGGTTTATATACCCAACCTAAGTTTAGACTACAAAATCATTTTTTTAAAAGGCATCATGTAGCAATAGAAAAGCTTATAAAAGTGAATTTTACAAACACTGAACCCAGATTTCCATAGAAAGGAGAAAAATATTTATTCCAAAAGATGGCAGAAATAAGAAATTCATCCTGAAAGTATGTTTGGTGTGATTCTGTTGAGATGGCTCTTCCCTCTGAACGTGCTCTCCTACTGACCACCCCACTGGAGTCTTGTTTGTCTTGCAGCAGTTTCTCAACACTTCACTGATTCCCAGGTGAGAAGGCAGGAGCCATCTTCAAATCCACAGATTCCAAGGAGAGAGTAATGTATCTCTCAGAAGAACAGCATCTTCTATCTTAGAAGAGTGCATAATCGTCTTGTGGAGTCGGCACAGTTCAGGTTACGTAGGCACGTAATTCACCAAATTGTAAAAAAGGCAAAGGAAAACACGCTGCATTGTAGAATAAGGCATTCAAATGTGCTGTTAACATTTAAGGCAGCTGATGGCCAAAACAGGCAAGTCAAGAAAGGTAGCAGGTTTGGAGGTGATTTTGCATCTAGAAGGCATTCTCTTCTTGCGACCTGCAAAACGAAACCATTCTGGTAACTAGTCCTCATACATTCCTCAGGAAGGCAAAAAGTTAACATCAAGAAAGTTAACGAGGCCAATACTTTAAAATGCATAGATGTTCAACAAAATATGAAACACAGGATAATCAACTTGGTGCAAGTTTGGCCAGGTTTTGCAGGGCTGTGGCAAAAGGTCCAGTAACCAAGGACACTGCTGAAATGAGGAGCACAAGTAACACTCTATGTTACAGAACGCAGGAAGAATGAAGCCGACTGAGACTGATGGTGCTGGAATCTAATGATTTCATTGCAGTTTCAAGAGTCTGTAGTTTTCCCTTCCCTCTTACAGCATGGAGGGGAGGTTCCCACAGGCACGGCGAACTCTGCTCTGGGGCCAGGCTCCTGGGGAGCGGGCTCCTTGCATTGGTCTCGTACTGGAGGCTGCCCGCTAGCTTGCTCCCCGTTCTGGCTATCTCAAGTGTAGGTGACAAATGACACTTTTCTTTTTCTAGCAGTTTAAATTCAACACCATATATATGTATTTTTTTGACACAGGGTCTTGCTCTGCCATCCAGGCTGGAGTGCAGTGGCAGGATCTTGGCTCCCTGCAGCCTCAATCTCCTGAGCCCAAATGATCCTCCTATCTCAGCCTCCCAAGTAGCTGGAACTACAGGTGCACACGAACACACTCAGCTAATTTTTATATTTTTTTTTGTAGAGACAGGGTTTAATCATGTTGCCCAGGTTGGGCTCCAACTCCTGGGCTCAAGCATTCTGCCCACCCCAGCCTCCCAAAGTGCTGGGATTACAGGCATGAGCCATCATGCCCAGCTGATTTTTAAATTTTTCATAGAAATGGAGTCTTGCTATATTGCCCAGGCTGGTCTCAAACTCCTGAGCTCAGGTATCCTCTTGTCTTGGCTTCCCAAAAGTTCTGGGATTACAGGCATGAGCCATCACACCCAGCCAATAAAATAAATTTTATCTGAGAATACTGAAGTAGTGAATACGTATGGTCTGTCTGTTAATTTTCCACGAAGAACACACTGATTAGACTTCATAGTACAGGCATTTTTTGACAAAGCAACAATCAAAAAAGGGAGAAATAGGCCTTCACTTTTGAAAAACCATATATAAATGGGGGATAGTTTTCACTCCAGATCAATGATACCAGTTTAAAATAAATGTAGGCCGGGTACAGTGGCTCATGTCTGTAATCCCAGCACTTTGGGAGGGCGAGGCAGGCAGATCATTTGAGGTCAGGAGTTCGAGATCAGCCTGGCCAGCATGGTAGACCTCCATCTCTACTAAAAATACAGAAAAATTAGCCAGGCGTGGTGGTGCATGCCTGTAGTTCCAGCCACCTGGAAGGCTAAGGCAGGAGAATGGCTTGAACCCAGGAGGCGGAGGTTGCAGTGAGCTGAGATCACACCACTGCACTTCAGCCTGGGTGTCAGAGTAAGACTCTGTCTCATAATAAATAAATAAATAAATAAATAAATAAATAAATAAATAAATAAAATGTAAATGTGCATTATGTTAAACAGCAAAGTCATGTAGTTTGATTTTGCAATAAATTTTTATTTTTATTTATTTATTCTTGAGACAGGGTCTTCCCCTGTCACCCAGGCTGGAGTAAATGCAGTGGCACCATCATGGCTCACTGCAACTGCCACCTCCCAGGCTCAAGTTCCTCCCATCTCAGCCTCCCAAGTAGCTGGGACTACAGGCGTGTGCCACCACATCTGGCTAATTTTTGTATTTTTTTGTTGTTGTTGAGATGGGGTTTCGCCATGTTACCCAGGCTGGTCTCGAAATTCTGGGCTCGAGCAATCTGCCCATCTCAGCCTCCCAAAGCGCTAGGATTACAAGTGGGAGCCACTGCGCCCGGCTGATTTTGGAGTACATTAAGGAAGCATGTAGTTTTTTTTTTTTTGGAGATGGAGTCTTGCTCTGTTGTCCAGGCTGGAGTGCAGTGGCGTGATCTCAACTCACTGCAAGCTCTGCCTCCCGGGTTCACGCCATTCTCCTGCCTCAGACTCCTGAGTAGCTGGGACTACAGGTGCCCGCCACCACACCTGGCTAATTTTTTGTATTTTTTAGTAGACACCGAGTTTCACTGTGTTAGCCAGGATGGTCTCGATCTCCTGACCTCGTGATTCACCCACCTTGGCCTCCCAAAGTGCTGGGATTACAGGTGTGAGCCACTGTGCCCAGCAAGGAAGCATGTATTCTTATCATCTTTGTTACAAAATAGCTGACTGGGGGTGGGGCTGGAGAACTTAATCAAAGAGTCCATATTCTCATTTTGCAAAATAAAGGAGTCATAAGGTTATTATCAGATAAAACTGACAAAAGGACGGATGCGGTGGCTCATGCCTGTAATCCCAGCACTTTGGGAGGCCGTGGTGGGTGGACCACTTGAGGTCAGGAGTTTGAGAACAGCCTGGCCAACATGATGTACCCCATCTCTACTAAAAAAAAACAAAAACAAAAACAAAAATTAGGCTGGGCGCTGTGGCTCACGCCTGGAATCGCAGCACTTTGGGAAGCCGAGGCGGGCGGATCATGAGGTCAGGAGATCAAGACCATCCTGGCTAACACAGTGAAACCCCGTGTCTACTAAAAATACAAAAAATTAGCCAGGTGTGGTGGTGGGCACCTATAGTCCCAGCTACTCGGGAGGCTGAGGCAGGAGAATGGTGTGAACCCGGGAGGCAGATTTCAGTGAGCCGAGATCACACCACTGCACTCCAGCCTGGGCGACAGACAGAGCAAGACTCTGTCTCAAATAAATAAATAAATAAACACAAAAATTAGCCAGGTGTGGTAGTGCGTGGCTGTAGTCCCAGCTATACGGGAGGCTGAGGCAGGAGAATCGCTTGAACCTGGGAGGTCAATGCTGCAGTGAGCCGAGATTGTGCCATTGCACTCCAGTCTGGGCAACGGAGCGAGATTCCATCTCAAATAAACAAACAAAAACCTGCCAATATGCCAGGTGCGGTAGCTCACATCTGCAATTCCAGCACTCTGGGAGGCGGGGCGGATCACCTGAGATCAGGAGTTCAAGACCAGCCTGTACAACATGGTGAAACCCCGTCTCTACTAAAAATACAAAAATTAGCCGGGTATGGTGGCACATTCCTATAATCCCAGCTACTCGGGAGGCTGAGGCACAAGAATCGCTTGAACCCGGGAGGTGGAGTTTGCAGTGAGCCAAGACTGTGCCACTATACTCCAGCCTGGGCAACAGAGTGAGACTCTGTCTCAAAAAAAAGAGACAAAACTGGCAATGAAGATAACATAAAAATATTAAGTCTAGAACCAAGAAATCTGTTTGGGGAAGAGTAAGTGAACATATTTATTCAACGATATATTAGGCTTAAATTTTATCTTTTTAAAAATTTTAGATAAATTTGCAAAGTAATTCCTTCTTTACCATGATATGTAAGGTTATATATTGTAGGAGATTAAATACAAGGAGTTAAGCGTGTATTTAACAATTCAAGGCAATGTACCAAACGAATGGCAAAAACTGGAGAGCTAAATATGTTTAGAAAGAAAAGAAATCACTTTGAAACAAAGTAGCCAAGGAAGGATGTGCTAGGATTTGCCAGCTGGGCACTGAAAGAGAAAGCATCAGAAAGAATTAAGAGAGAATGGGTGAACTGAGGCAAGAAAGCGAAGGAATTTTGACAGGAGAGTATATTTATTAAGTTGTTTTCTAAGTTAATGAATGTGGTAGGGTAGTGAGAGTCAGGAAAAACCAAGTAAAGCTAATGAGGTCAAGAACATGAAAACAGTAGGGCCCACACCACTAGGGCCTGGAGGGGAAAGTAGTGAGAAGGAAGGCAGACTGGGGTGGGAAGGCCTTGACAGTCAAGTCAGAGAGGTGGACATGGCCTGCAGGTTAGCTGTTCTTATCTGTTGTGGCTCGTGGGACTGCTGGTGACCCTGGCAAAAGTTGTGTGCTTACAACATTTTATATCGCATTTCAAGGGGCATGTACTGTCTACAGTCAGAGACCTTAGGTTAAACAAAACAAAAAAACAAAACAAAACAAAACAAAACAAAACAACACACCCTGCTGCAGGCCATAGAGAGCTACTGACAGTTTCTGAGGCAAGCTGATCTATTTCAGGAAGTTCCTCCACCAGGAAGATAAACAGGGTGGTGTTCTGTAGATAGATGAGGGTAGAACCAGGGAGACCAGATGAGCCCCTGCCATAATTCAGAACTGTAGTTAAGTGGGGGCAGAAATGAGGGTACCTGAAGGAGGAATGGAAGGGAAGGGCAGACACAAGAGATATAATGAGAGCAGATGGATTTGAGGAAGAGGAGAAAAAAATGACGCGACAGGTTCTGACCCTGACAAGGCAAACTATGATATCGGGAACTGAAATGGAGACATGGCTGAGTTTGAAATGGCAGCAGGATACCCAGCCAGAGTACTCAGAGTAAAAGATAAACTTTTTAACCACACAACACGTTGCACTGTTGAACTTCTCCCAAGTATGGCTTACTTCAACATCCCAACAGATCACAAACCCCTTTGCAGCCCCGTCTTCTTTGAAATCCCTACTTCAGTACTAGACACCTCACAAGCACTCAAGTATTTTTGGAATGCGTAGAAAAACAGCTCCCACAGGGCAGAGGCCTAATTATCAATATCCTCTATTTCTTTCCTGGCCCGGACTTTATAATAAAATAGATAGCATTTCTATGCCTTCAGACTGTGGTCAACCATCTCAGATCATCTATCAGGTAACAATGCTGTGCTAAACCAAGTAACTTCCAGGACACTGGGTCTGAAGCCGAAGCCACTCCTCCAAGGAAATTCCATAGTAGCAGCACACCCCACAAGGCTGCAGGAAAGTGAACATCAACAAAAACAGCAACCTTGACGTTAGAGTCCCACATACATCTTATGAAGTCACACTCAGGAATCTAAGGGAAGTAGACAAGACTGGCAAAGCCAGGGATGGAGTGAGCACTGCTCTTAGGAGTACTGGATGCGTTTATTTCCAGCCAATAAACATAACGTGCTGTAACTCGGTCTCTCATCAGGCTGTGGTTCGGTTCTTCAATTCGGGAAAGAAAATCATGACAATTACATCGATCAAAGCAGCAAAAGATCAGCTATGTATTTAACAGTGTGTTCTTTGGATTGATTCCATTCCATCAATATAAAATTATTCTAAAGCTTTCATAACTGGTCCTCATTTTTCTCTGTTGAACACCATGTCTGGCTTACACCTACTTTCCAAATCTGGCCTCTTAAAAGAGATCATGTACAAAATCAAACATTTTTCCTTATCAGGTGAGGTCAGACCTAAATCTACTTTCTAAACTCCTTTATCATCTCACCATTAGGTAAAAGTTCAAAATTCAAAAGGTTAAACAGAGCTCAATCCTTTGACTTTACCATCCAAAAAGTGAAGTCAGCCTGTCTTTTTTTTGTTTTGTTTGTTTTTGTTTTTTTTGAGATGGAGTCTCGCTGTCACCCAGGCTGGAGTGCAGTGGCCGGATCTCAGCTCACTGCAAGCTCTGCCTCCCGGGTTTACGCCATTCTCCTGCCTCAGCCTCCCGAGTAGCTGGGACTACAGGCGCCCGCCACGTCGCCCGGCTAGTTTTTTTTTTTTTTTTGTATTTTTTAGTAGAGACGGGGTTTCACCGTGTTAGCCAGGATGGTCTCGATCTCCTGACCTTGTGATCCGCCCATCTCGGCCTCCCAAAGTGCTGGGATTACAGGCTTGAGCCACCGCGCCAGCCTGTCTTAAGAGTGTGTCTGTTCTAATGCTAGGCAGAGATTAGATCTTTTGATGTGTTACCTCCAAAGTCTTAGGTTACGATACCATTGTAATTCTGTTAAACGCAGAATAGGCATGACATGATGTTCATAATTAGGGATCGCCTGGCTTGCCCTCCTACTTCCTGGCATATTGCTTTTAAAGGAACCATGTTTAGTATAAGGGTTTCAAGCAGTCCAAGTACGTACTGTGGACCAGAGTGAAAACATGAGTAATCTGTCAATTAATCAGGTTGACAGAGATATGACAGTGAAAAGAATAAGCAGATAAAATGTCTTCAGATCCACCCACTCAGTGTTATTTAGTGTCAAAGGGCCCAATTCTCTCATTATCATGGAAGGAAATGAAACTCAGAGAAGTGAAAAGCAATGCTGGAACTAGATCCAACTGAGGCCTGAAGTTCTCAGCTTTAAACCCTAATCAATAGCCTTACCTAACACTCACTACAGTTGAAATAAAGAGTAGAAAACATAACTTGATGAAAAAGGCAGGTTAAAAAAAATTGGTATTATTGCCAGGCACACTGGTTCATGCCTATAATCCCAGCACTTTGGGAAGCCAAGGTGGGAGGATCGCTTGAGGCCAGGAGTTCGAGACCAGCCTGGGTAACACAGTGAGACCCCGTCTCTTAAATTAAAACACACACACACAGACACATATGTATAAACATATAAATAAAATATATATATTGAAGCGGAAATTAAATTGGCAAAATTCAGGTTGTGGAAAAACAGAAACTCATATACTGTTTGTTTGTTTGTTTGTTTGAGATGGAGTCTCGCTGTGTTGCCCAGGCTGGAGCGCGTGGCGCAATCTCAGCTCACTGCAAGCTCCACCTCCCGGGTTCACACCATTCTCCTGCCTCAGCCTCCCAAGTAGCAGGGGGACTACAGGCATCTGCCACCATGCCCGGCTAATTTTTTTTGTATTTTTTTAGAGATGGGGTTTCACCGTGTTAGCCAGGATGGTCTTGATCTCCTGACTTCATGATCCTCCTGCCTTGGCCTCCCAAAGTGCTGGGATTACAGGTGCGAGCCACCGCGCCTGGCCGCTCATATACTGTTGATGGGAATGCAAAACAGTATAATCTCTATGGAAGACAATGCAGCAGTATCTAGAAAAATTATATATATCTTTAAACCAGAGATTCCATTTTCAAGGAGGCTATGTTAAAGATCAACAGCAAAAACAGAAAATGGCATATGCATAGGATGGCACTGGGGCTTTATCAGTAATAGCAAAAGACTGGAAATAATCCAAAAGGATTATCAATGGTTAAAGAGATGAGAAAGATCTCTATACATCAGTATGCAGCAATCTCTAGTATATATTGTTCAATGAATAAACGAAGGCACAGAATAGTATATGTAGCTGATATCTTTTCTGTAACAGCAGTGTGTATGTGCGTATGTACATATGAATGAATTATGTATTTGCTTAATCTTTGCAAAATACGAAACAGTGAAAGGATAGATTTCTCTGAATATATCTTGTTCATAATTTGACTTTGGAAATGTTTTATATATTCAAAAAACAGCAGCAAATAAGACAGAAAAAAATACAATAATTTGAACACAAACAACTTAGTCTAACTGTATTATCAAACTGGTGACAAAACTGCCAGGGGAAATAATAACAATAATTCCAGGGCGGATGCAGTGGCTCACACCTGTAATCCCAGCACTCTGGGAGGCCGAAGCGGGTGGATCACTTGAGCCCAGGAGTTTGAGACCAGCTTGGGCAACACAGCAAAACACTGTCTCCATACAAAATTTAAAAATTAGCAAGGCATGGTGGCACACACCTATAGTCCTAGCTACTCAGGAGGCTGAGGTGGGAGGACTGCTTGAGCCGGGAGGCAGAGGTTGCAGTGAGCTAAGATCACAACACTGCCCTCCAGCCTGACCAACAGTGAGACCCTGTCTCAAAAAAAAATATATTATTATTATTATTATTATTTGAGATGAGGTCTTGCTATATTGCCGAGGCATGTCTCAAACTCCAGAGTTCAAGAGATCCTTCTGCCTCACCCCACCAAGCAGCTGGGATTACAGGCACATACCACTGTACCAGCTGTTATTTTACGTGACCTCAGAAAACAGCACTTGATGAACTCATATCTATTAGTTATACTGGTGTTATCTTGAAAGTATTTTGCCAGGCACAGAGGCTCACACCTGTAATCCCAGCACTTTGGGAGGCCGAGGTAGGTGGATCATGAGGTCAAGAGTTCGAGATCAGCCTGACCAACATGGTGAAACCCTGTCTCTACTAAAAATACAAACACTAGCCAGGCGTGGTGATAAGCACCTGTAACACCAGCTACTCGGGAGGCTGCGGCAGAAGAATTGCTTGAACCTAGGAGGCAGAGGTTGCGGTGAGCCGAGATCACGCCACTGCACTCCAGCCTGGCATCAGAGTGAAACTCTGTCTCTAAAAAAAGAAAAGAAAAAAAATGACCAAAGAAATAAAAACTCTGTAATGTTACATCTGAAGATAAAATACTAATGCAAACTTATGATTATTTTTCTTCTGAAAATACATACTTCCTGCTTCTTCCCACTGAAAAGGCTTAGAAGCAATTATACCCCAGCAGCAATGAACACACATAGCACTCAGATCGTGATTTTTAAATGCCATTTCCACTGAACAGAACCAGGGTCAAATGGGCCTGAGAACTGACTACTGTATCAGACATCCTTTTTTTTTTTTTTTTTTTTTGAGACGGAGTCTTGCTCTGCCGCCCAGGCTGGAGTGTAGTGGCCGGCTCTCAGCTCACTGCAAGCTCCGCCTCCCGGGTTCACGCCATTCTCCTGTCTCAGCCTCCCGAGTAGCTGGGACTACAGGCGCCCGCCTCGTCGCCCGGCTAGTTTTTTGTATTTTTTAGTAGAGACGGGGTTTCACCGTATTAGCCAGGATGGTCTCGATCTCCTGACCTCATGATCCGCCCGTCTCGGCCTCCCAAAGTGCTGGGATTACAGGCTTGAGCCACCGCGCCCGGCCCAGACATCCTTTCAGTGGGGAATTCAGAAAGCAATTCAAGGAACAGCTAAATCTAAGTCTGGGACGGAAAATACACAAGAGCTGCCTGGATACGGCCAGAAAGTAAGGAAACTACCGAAAACTAACATCAAAAGTACATAGAAGCCATCCTAAACAGGCTCTCACAGACAAAAAACAAAACAAAACAAAAATAAACCAACAAAAAACAAAAACAAAAAAACACAACCATATAAAGGGTAAAAAATATAAAAAATGTAATTATTTAAAATTAAAAAAAAATCTCATTGAATACCCTAGAACTTGGCCACCAACATCTTACTATGAAAATTAAAAGAATTAAACCTATATTCTGCTTTTCCCATATTTTTTTAAGATCCGTATTTCTTTCTTTTTTTTTTTACGGAGGCGCAATCTCGGCTCACTGCAAGCTCCACCTCCTGGGTTCATGCCATTCTCCTACCTCAGTCTCCTGAGTAGCTGGGACTACAGGCGCTTGCCACCATGGCTGGCTAATTTTTTTGTATTGTTAGTAGAGACGGGTTTCACCGTGTTAGCCAGGATGGCCTTGATCTCCTGACCTCATGATCCGCCCGCCTCGGCCTCCCAAAGTGCTGGGATTAGAGGCGTGAGCCACCACGCCCGGTCCCATGATCCGTATTTCAAGTCTACTAAATCATCCTGTTGATGAGGAAAAGGTTTTTTTTGTTTGTTTTTGAGACAGAGTCTTGATCTGTCACCCAGGCTGGAGTGCAGTGGTGCGATCTTGGCTGGCTACAACCTCCACCTCCCAGGCTCAAGTGTTCCTCCTACCTCAACCTCCTGAATAGCTGAAACTACAGGTGGGCGCCACCTTGCCTGGCTAATTTTTGTATTTTTTGTAGAGACAAGGTTCACAATATTGCCCAGGCTGGTCTTGAACTCCTGGGCTCAAGTGATCTGCCTGCCTCAGCATCCCAAAGTACTGGGATTACAGGCTTGAGCCACTGTGCCCGGCAGGAAAGTTATTTTTATTGAAGCATTTCAGCTCATCAAATGCGGAGGTAATAAGACAACTGAAAAACTGGACGAGCATGGTGGTTCACACCTGTAATCCCAGCATTTTGGGAGGCCTAGGCAGGTGGATCACCCTGAAGTCAGGAGTTTTGAGACCAGCCTGGCCAACATGGTGAAAACCCATCTCTACTAAAAGTAACCAAAAATTGGCCAGGTGTGGTAGCATACACCTGTAGTCCCAGCTACTTGGGAGGCTGAGGCGGGAGAATCACTTGAATTCAGGAGGCAGGGGGTGCAGTGAGTTGAGATCGTGCCACTGCACTCTAGACTGGGTGATAGAGCGAGACTCTGTCTCAAAATAAATAAATAAATAAAAATAGAACTGGAAAAATCATCATTTGTGGCCGGGCATGGTGGCTGATGGCCATAAACCCAACACTCTGGAAGGCCAAAGTGGGAGGATCACTTGAGCCTAGGAGTTTGAGCCCAACTTAGGCAAGATGGTGAGACCTCGTTTCTACAAAAATTAAAAGTCACATGTGGTGCTGTGTGCCTGCAGCTGTTAGCGAGGCTGAGGCAGGTCGATCTCTGGATCCAGGAATTCAAGGCAGCAGTGAACTATGATCACACCACTACTCTCCAGCCTGGGCCACAGAAAGAGACCCTCTCTATAAAAAATAAATAACATTTTAAAAATCAGCCAAAACATGGACCACACAGTGAGACCTTGTCTCTCTTAAAAATTAAAAAATTAGGCAGGCATGGCGGTGTGTGTCTGTAGTCCAGCTACTCAGGAGGTTGAGGCAGGAGGATCACTGGAGCCAGGAGTGCGAGGCTGCAGTAAGCCATAACGGTGCCACTGCACTCCAGCTGGGTGACAGAGACTCTGTTTCAAAAACAAAAATGTTAGGGTATGGTGGCTCAAGACTGTAATTCCAGTTACTCGGGAGGCTGAGGCAGGAGGATCGCTTAATCCTGGGAAGTCAATGCTGCAGTTAGCCGTGACTGTGCAACTGTACTCCAGCCTAGGTGACAAGAGTGAGATTCTGTCTCAATGAAAAAAAAAAAAAAAAAAAACCCAGCAGCAGCAGCAAATCACCATTTGCCATTTCAACTAAAATGATTAATTCAGGCTATGATCATCAATGGATACAATCACTTGATAAGGAGAACTTTACAAATGAAGGAACCAGGCTGTCATTACCTGAACTCAGCGATCACATCAGCATTACTAAAAATAGGAGAGCCAGACATCCTGTTTCTCCAGATGGGAGGCAATACACAGTTTACAGTAACACCTAAAGAGCCAAAAGCGTTGAACCTAAATCTAGTCAAGGCATTTAAAGCTAACTTCCATTTAACAAAATAATAAAAACAAAGAACAGATTAAATAAGCGGTTTCCTGACTCTCAGCCAGTGAATAAATCTTTCCACTATACTACTACTAACCTCTCTGATCCTCAGGACGAATAGAAGCTGCAACCTTAAGACCGATTTTCAGATGGTACTGATATGGTTTGGATTGCTTGTCCCCTCCAAATCTTATGTTGAAATGTGATCCCCAATGATGGAGGTGGGGCCTGGTGGGAGGTGTTTGGGTCATGGGAGTGGATTCCTCATGGATGGCTTGGTACCCTCCTGATACGGTTTGGCTGTGTCCTCACCCAAATTTCATCTTGAATTGTAGCTCCCATAATTCCCATGTATTGTGGGAGGGGCCCGGTGGGAGATAACTGAATCATGGGGGCGGTTCTCCCATACTGTTCTCGTGGTAGTGAATAAGTCTCAAGAGATCTGATGGTTTTATAAGGGGAGACCCCTTTTGTTTGGTTCTGAGTCTCTCTTGCTGCCACCATGTAAGAACTGCCTTTCGTCCTCCACCATTATGGTGAGGCCTCCCCAGCCATGAGGAACTGTGAGTCCATTAAACCTCTCTCTCTTTATAAATTACCCAGTCTCAGGTATGTCTTTATCTGCAGCGTGGAAATGGACTAATACACCTCCCCACAGTAATGAGTGAAGTAGTTGTTAGTGCACACAAGAGCTGCTTGTTTAAAAGGAGCCTGGCACCTCCTTCTCTCTCTCTTGCTCCCTCTCTCGCCATATGACACGCCCGCTCCCCTTTTGCTTTCTGCCATGAGTAAAAACCTCCTGAGGCCTCACCAGAAGCCAAACAGATGCGGGTGTCATGTTTATACAGCCTGCAGAAATGTGAGCCAAATATAAATTACCCAGTCTCATGTATTCCTTTATAGCAACACAAAAAAAAAAAACGAACGCAGGTACCTTTCTCCATCCAAAGCATTCAAAAACCTTCTTAATTTTGTTTTCTCTGTCTGCTCCCAGACTAGAACTAAGCAGCCAAAGTGAATGCTTAGCACACTCTCGGGGAAGCACAGTCTGTCTTGTACCAGTGCCAGACGCCACCAGAACAGTGGCGCAGGCAACTGGATGAAGACAAGACATTCCTCTCCCAGCAGTGTAACACCATCACAGGAACGGTTCTGTCCGGACAGCTGACTACTGCTGGAAAGAAACCTGCTCAATTTTAAATCTGCCAGCCACTTTTTAAAGTTGCTGGATCTACAATGCCAAGTATAAACAGTTACTTTTTTGATCTGTGTCTGAAAGAGTGCATGCAAGCTTAATTTTGTAAATCAAACTGCATTTACTTAAAAAGGCAGGGTAATAGCAGAATCTAAAAAGAATCTTATTGAGACTTAGGTAAGGAAGGCTTAAGTTCCAAGTTTATTTCTGCTCTTCAGATCGTGTTTGCATTTAGCAGCTTGCCCTTGCCATGTGTTAAAATGGCCATAAAATGCTGAGAAAAAGTCAAGGCAAACTCTGACTGCCTGAACATACTGATAAGAAAGGTCACGAGCATAGTCACCTCAAAGACTGAGCACTGTAGAGTATGTCTTCTTTCTCAAGGCCAATGATACTTCAGATACCAGATGGTTTCATTTTTCAATTGTGGTCCAAAGAGAGGGTTGAGTTGGGCCAGAATTGCAATCAGCCAACTAAAAGAAGGATGGGAGAGAAACAACAACAAAGTGGTGAAATCATGTTGGAACATGACCAGTTTCAATTAGCATGAAAAAAGTACACTAGCAAAACTTAAATCTACTGCATTCACACCAAACCTTCTATATACACTGTGCTAACTAACAGCAGCTTGTCTGATAACAAAATGTTTCCCAGGACGTAGCCTGCCTTCATCTTGAGACATATCACAAAGCAGTGAGGCTTCATCACAGTAAGTCTCTGACTTTTCTCTTATTACTCAATTACCTTTCTAAGTATCCAAGATTTCCTGAATTCATGATATCTTCGCTTCAAAGTGTTTTCACCTAATCTCAATTTATCATCATCACAATTTCCAACATCAGGGAAAATATGTCTTATTTTATCCATTCTCCAAATGTTAAGACCCATAACCTATATGACACACCCATTTTTACTGGTACAGGCAAGGTTTGACTGCAGCTTATCATCTTCCAATTAGACTGTAACACGTAAGGTCCCTTTCTCTAATCCCCACCACCACGAAAATATGTAACACATCCTACTGTGAAACTTAACAGAATGGGCATTTACCTTCTCCCCAGTTTACTTCAGAATCTAAATAACGAGGCATTCCTCTGTATTACAGACTAACTATAAAGGAAGTACAATGGTGCCACATCTTATTTCAGGGTGAAAAGTGAAAAACAGGTTGGGTGCGGTGGCTCATGCCTATAATCCCCGCACTTTGGGAGGATGAGGATCACTCGAAGCCAGGAGTTGATGACCAGTCTGGGCAACACAGTGAGAACCCATCTCTACAAAAAAATTTTTAAAATTCATCAGGTTTGCTGACTCGCACCTGTAGTCACAGCTACCTGGGAGGCTAAGGTGGGAGGATCCCTTGAGTCTGGGAGTTCAAGGCTACAGTGCTATAGTTACATCACTGCACTCCAGCCTGGGCAACAGAGCGAGACCCTGTCTCTAAAAAAAGAAAAGAAAAATAGCACAGATTTATCTGTAAAATGTTCTTATATTGCTCACAAAGTTCTGTATAAAGGGTCTTATATATGATATGGTAATTCATACGCCAAATAAAGTTTAAGAATCACTTAGCGGCTGGGCGTGGTGGCTCAAGCCTGTAATCCCAGCACTTTGGGAGGCCGAGACGGGTGGATCACGAGGTCAGGAGATCGAGACCATCCTGGCTAACACAGTGAAACCCCGTCTCTACTAAAAAATGCAAAAAAACTAGCTGGGCGAGGTGGCGGGCGCCTGTAGTCCCAGCTACTCGGGAGGCTGAGGCAGGAGAATGGCGTAAACCCAGGAGGCAGAGCTCGCAGTGAGCCGAGATCTGGCCACTGCACTCCAGCCTGGGCGACACAGCGAGACTCCGTCTCAAAAAAAAAAAAAAAAAAAAAAAAGAGAATCACTTAGCTCAGACAAAAGCAAAGAACAACAACAACAAAAAATATGCAAATGTCTGGGTATTCAAACCATTCTTCACTTACTAAAGAAATATTTAATGAGCACCTACTAGGTTCTAGGCCTCAGAAATACAATGGAGAAAAATGAAATGTCACTGTCCTCATAGAGCTTACATAATAGAATGTCAGGTGATAACTGTTATGAAGGAACTCAAGCAGGGAGAAGGAATAGAGAATGGCTTCTGGGGGCATTACTTCGACAAGGTGGTCAGGGAAGGAGTAAGACAGGCAGGGGGATGAAGCAGAATACACACTGCCTTTAGTTCTTACTCAAAATCCAATTGACCACTGAACAACATGGGTTTGAACCATGCAGGTCAACTTGGATGCCTGGGTCTGCTCATATGCCTGCCTCTCCTGCCTCCACCTCCCTTTCCACCTCTTTCACCTCTTCTTCTGCCTCTACCACACCTGAGACAGCAGGACCAACCCCTCTTCTTCCTCCTCCTCAGCCTACTCAGTATGAAGACAACAAGGATGAAGACCTTTATGCCGAGACAACAAGGATGAAGACCTTTATGCCGATCCGCTTGCACTTCATAAATAGTAAACATATTTTCTCTTCCTTATGCTTTTCTCAACATTTTCTTTTCTCTACCTTCCTTTATTATAGGAACACAGGATGTAAAACATATACAAACTATGTGTTAATTGACTGTTTATGTTATTGGTAAAGCTTCTGATCAACAGTAGGCTATTAGTAGTGAAATTTGGGGGGACTCAAAAGTTATAAATGGATTTTCAACTGTGCAGGGGACTGGAACCTCTAACTTCCACATTACTCAAAGGTCAACTGTGCATGAATTTGAACTTCTTTTGTTGGTGGACAATGGTGTGGGGAGGAGGGCAGGGTTAAGGTAAACAAGCCCAACGAACCTCCAGCTACCGATCTGGGAGAGTGAAATTTGGTAACATACTGCTATCCTGTCTGCATGGTGCACTGGGATCAACGGAATCACTTTCTTTTCTTTTTTGTTTTGTTTTGTTTTTTTGAGATGGAGTCTCGCTGTTGTCCCGGCTGCAGTGCAGTGGCACGATCTCAGCTCACCACAACCTCCGCTTCCTGGGTTCAAGCAATTTTCCGGCTTCAGCCTCCCGAGTAGCTGGGATTACAGGCGTGTGCCACCATGCCCTGCTAATTTTTGTATTTTTAGTAGAGACGAGGTTTCACTATGTTGGCCAGGCTGGTCTCAAACTCCTGACCTCGTGATCCGCCCGCCTCAGCCTCCCAAAGTGTTGGGATTACAGGCGTGAGCCACCATGCCCGGCCGGGAATCGCTTTCTAAGGATAAGTAGATGTATCACTACAGCAGTCTCCTTTTAAACTTTCAGGACTTTCAATTTCCCTATAAGCGGGGAACTAGCCAAGCCCCAACTAGGCCATTATCTGGGTGGATCTCTTTTCTTCCATTTACTGTCATTTTTAGAGCTTTTTTAGAGCTGATTCTGATCACCAATGGAGAGACTGCTGGAGAATTAGCCAGCACCACATCAGAAGCTTGTGCCCACAGAAACAAAAGGTGATTTTGTGACAGGAAACATGACACCTGAGGAAACCAGGCCAAAACAGATAGTTCAAGCTGACTCATTTAATAAACAAAAAGTTCATTCAGATGATATTTTCTGATCCATCCTTAGAACAAGGGTATTAAACACAAACACAATACTAAGACTTGTAGTTGAGGTTCAACATCCATCTGACATTATAAAAAAAGGAGGAGAACAGCACAGGCAGACACACTGAAGAGCTCTGTGACTGCAGTCAACGCTAATGGTGCAGAGCTAAGAGTCATGGAAAATTCCAAACTAACCGAGGACTTCCCCAATCCCGGCAGGCAATACCAGCTGCCTGAAAAAAAACACTTTCATAAGAGACTGAGACAACTGGCCAATGCCTAGAAATACTAAATAAAAAATCCATTAGAATTTAAACTAGCCCCATCTCCTTTTGTAACCAAGAATATATAGCACAGAATGAAAACACCACTTCCTAGCACTTTGTAGGATGTTGTAGCGGAGTGGTTCTCTTCCCCAGCTGCAAATTATAATCACTCAGGGAACTTTTAAAATATACTGATGCTATTTCTGAGAGTGGAAAAAACATTGACTCCTTTTCCTCTGCTTTCACACCGCAATAATCAACATAGAAGACTTCTATAGCCAAACGTGTGGGGACTTCTCCCCACCAACAAGCACACAATCAATTCTGCAGCAGACACCAGCTGGGTGTCCTCCAATTCAATCCTGACACTATCTGCCTGGAGGTAGCATCAGATCTCACAGGGTGAGGGCTTGGTTCCACAAGACTGCCCCTCACTTCTGATTCCAATCGCAAGTCTACCTGTGCTTCTGACCAACTGGCTATAAATCGGGGAGGCCCCAACCCTTCTTAGCTTCAGTTAATCTGCTAGAGCAGCTCGCAGAGCTCAGGGAAACACGTTTTTCTGGTTTACTATAAAAGATATTACAATGTGGGCACGGTGGCTCACACCTGTAATCTCAACACTTTGAGAGGCCAAGGCAGGTAGATCACTTGAGCCCAGGAGTTCGAGACCAGCCTGGCCAAGATGGTGAAACCCGTCTCTACTAAAAATACGAAAGTCAGCTGGGCATGGTGGCACACATCTGTAGTCCCAGCTACTTGGGAGGGTGAGGCAGGAGAATCGCTTGAACCTGGGAGGTAGAGGCTGCAGTGGAGATCGCACCACTGCACTTTAGCCTGGGTGACAGAGTGAGACTGTCTCAAACAAACAAACAAAAGATATTACACAAGATACAGACAAAGTGATGTAGAGGGTGAGCTATGGAAAGGGGCACAAAGTTCCCACGCTCTTCCTGAGAACACCACCCTCCAGGAATAGCTTCCAGATTTTCCAAACCTCTCAGAACCCAATCCTTTTGGATTTTTATGGAAGCTTCATCGTGTAGGCATGATTGATTACATCACTGGCCATTGGTGATCAATTTAAGGTTCAGCCCCTCCCCCATCCCCTGAGGTTTGGCTGTGGGGCTGGAAGTCCCAACCCTCTAATCCCTCCCTGGTAGTCTGGTAATTAGATCCCATCCTGGAGCTACCAAGGGTTGTCAATCATCAGTCAACTCATTAGTATACAAAGAAACAAGTCACTTTGGAGATGCTAAGGATTTTAGGAGTTATATACCAGGAAATGGAGACAAAGACTAAATTTATATTTCACAATATCACAACTTCACATATAACCTTTCATTTCATTCTTGTACTAGGAAACAGGCAGAAAGTCTAAGTGATTGGCTTATGGTCACAATGCTAATTAGGTAGTAGTAGATCATAGACCAGGAATCAAATCAGATTAATGTTTCCACTTCAAAAAGTGACATTCTGGAATATGTTAACTGAGAACATTTCAGAAGGCATTAATGTAGCTAAATCTAAATAGAGAATTCAGAAAATGAGAATCCATCCACTGAGCACTGATTAAGTGCAACACAAGCCTTCGGTACCTTTGCTAAAGAATATCCAGAAGCAAGAATGAAGACCACTTTCTTGGTCAGGTCAGTATTTAGAAACTTTTTCTTCTCATTTACCATTTCTCTGTGTTGGTATCATTTCAAGTCCTCTCTTCCAGTTGGTATGAAATACACAAAGTACTGTTGCTGAGTATAGTCACCCTATTTTGCAATCAAACACAGAAGGAACTTATTTCCGCTGTTTAGTGTTTGTACCCATTGTACTACTCTTTATCCCTACAACTTTCCTTCCTTCCCAGTCTCTCATATCTATCATTCTATTCTCCATGTCTATGACATCAAATTTTTTAGCTCCCACATATAAGTGAGAACATGCGATATTTGTCTTTCCACACTTGGCTTATTTCTTTTTTTTTTTCTTTTTGAGACGGAGTCTCGCTCTGTTGCCCAGGCTGGAGTGCAGTGGCCGGATCTCAGCTCACTGCAAGCTCCGCCTCCGGGGTTTACGCCATTCTCCTGCCTCAGCCTCCCAAGTAGCTGGGACTACAAGCGCCCGCCACCTCGCCCGGCTAGTTTTTTGTATTTTTTAGTAGAGACGGGGTTTCACCGTGTTAGCCAGGATGGAGCTTATTTCACTTAAGATAATGGCCTCTAGTTCCTCCCATGATCCTGCAAATGACATGATTTCATTCTTTTTTATGGTCGAATACTATTCCATAGTGTACATATAACACATTTTCTGCATCCATTCATGTGTTGATGGACACTTAAGATTGATTCTCTATCTTTGCTACTGTGAATGGCACTATGATCAACATGCGAGTGCAGGTATACCTTTGATATACTGATTTCTCTACCCCAGTAGCAGGAATGCTGGATCATATAGTAGTTCTATTTTTAGTTGTTTGAAAAATCTCCATACCGTTTTCTATATTGGCTGCACTAATTTACATTCCCACCAACAGTGTATAAAAGTTCCCTTTTCTCTGCATCCTTGCTAGCATCTGTTATTTTTTGGCTTTTTTTTTTTTTTTAAGATGGAGTCTCCCTTTACGGCCCAGGCTGGAGTGCAGTGGCACGATCTTGGCTCACTGCAACCTCCACCTCCTGGGTTCAAGTGATTCTCCTGCCTCAGCCTCAGGAGTAGCTGGGATTACAGGCGCCCACCACCACACCCAGGTAATTTTTTAATTTTTAGTAGAGATGGGATTTCACCATGTTGACCATGGTTTGGCCAGACTGGTCTCAAACTCCTAACCTCAGATGATCCGCCTGCCCAGGCTTCCCAAAGTGCTGGGAATATAGGCATGAGCCACCATGCACGGCCATATTTTGGCTTTTTAGTAATAGCCATTCTAACTGGAGTGAGATATCTCAATGTGGTTTTGATTTGCATTTCCCTGGTGATTAGTAATATTGAGCACTGCTGGCCATTTATAATGTCTTCTTTTGAGAAATATCTAGTCATGTCCATTTCTCAATGAGATTATTTGTTTTTTTACTGTTGTTTGTGGTCCTTATATATTCTGGATCTTAGTCTCCTGTCAGATGAGTAGTTTGCAAATATTTTCTCCCATTCAGTAAGTTGTCTCTTTATTCTATTGATTGTTTCTTTTGCTGTGCAGAGCTTTTTAGTTTAATATAGTCCCATTTACCTATTTTAGTTTTTGTTGCCTCTGCCTTTTTTTTTTGGACAAGTGTCTTGCTCTGTTGCCCAGGCTGGACTGGAGTGGCACAATCACAGCTCATTGCCGCCTCGATCTCCCAGGCTCCTAGGCTTAAGGGATCCTCCTACCTCAGCCTCCTGAGTAGCTTGGACCACAGGCACATGCCACCATCCTTGGCTAATTTTTAAAATTTTTTGTAGAGACAGGGTCTCATTATGCTGCCTAAGCTGGTCTCGAATTCCTGGGCTCAACTGATCTTCCCACCTCAACCTCCCACAGTGCTGGGATTACAGGTGTGAGCCACTGCACCCAGCCTGTTGCCTGTGCTTCTGAGGTCTTAGTCATAAAACTTTTGCCTAGACCAATGCTCTGAAGAGTTGTTCCTATGTTTGCTTCTAGTTGTTTTATAATTTCAGGTCTTATGTTTAAATCTTTTCTTTTGTTTTTTTTTTTGAGATGGAGTTTCACTCTTGTTACCCAGGCTGGAGTGGAATGGTGCATGATCTCAGCTCACTGCAACCGTCATCTCCCAGGTTCAAGTGATTCTTCTGCCTTAGCCTCCCGAGTAGCTGGGATTACAGGCATGTGCCACCACGCCCAGCTAATTTTTTGTATTTTCAGTAGAGACGGGGGTTTCTCCATATTGGTCAGACTGGTCTCGAACTCCCGACCTCAGGTGATCTGCCAGCCTCGGCCTCCCAAAGCGCTGGGATTAAAGGTGTGAACCACCATGCCTGGCCTTGTTTAAATCTTTAATCCATCCTGAGTTGACTTTTGTATATGGTGACAGGAAAGGTCCAATTTCACTCTTCTGTATATGGTTATCAAAGTACACACACATACACATATGCATGTGCACACACACACACACACACACATCTCACTTAAGGCTGAGGCAGGAGAATCACTTGAACCTAGGAGGCAGAGATTGCAGTAAATCAAGATCATGCCACTGCACTCCAGCCTGGGTGACAGAGCAAGATTCGGAAAAAAAAAAAAAAAAATTACCTGGGAAACAGTCTAGTCCGGTTCATTTGAAATTTCAGAGAGGAATTTACCCCCCTAACCCGCTGAACTTTGTGCCTGCCCCTCTCACTACCTCCTGACTTAAAATTTCCCTTTAAAGCTGATAAACATGCAGAGAACTGGGAGGGAAAAAAAAAATCCACTCTGAACTGATGGAAGTGGGTGGAGGAAGAGATCATATTCCAATGAATCTATTACTTCATGTGTACAAGAAAAGGAACTAAATGTACCTTTCATATTTGCCCAAACTGTACTGCATGTCTTCATAACCTGAGGGCCAGCCTAATAACCAATTTGAGATTATTCAAACAATTGAGGCAGCTAGGGTGCAACAATGTCTTCAGAGAACTGCAGAGCTGGAATGGATCTGAGATCAAGTCTAAGTTCTACATTTTAAACATGAGGAAATGAAGTCCTAGTGAGCTTACTAATACCCCATAGCAAATTAGTGAAGGGGGAAGCTGGAAGCTGGAAGGGGGGAATCCAGGACTCCTGAGTCTCATTATACCAGGCTGTTTCTATAGGCTATTAAGGGTGAAACAGGCCAGGTGTGCTGGCTCATGTCTGTAATTCCAACACTTTGGGAGGCTGAGGCAGGTGGATTGCTTGAACCTATGAGTTCAAGACCAGCCTGACCAACATGGTGAGACCCCCGTCTCTACAAAAAAAAATTTTTTTTCCCAATTAACCAGGCTTGATGGCACATGCCTATAGTCCCAGCTACGCAGGAAGCTGAGGTGGGAGAATCACCTGAGCCCTGGAGGTCAAGGCTGCAGTGAGCTATGATCATGCCACTGCACTCTAGCCTGGGCAACAGAGCAAGACCCTGTCTTAAAAAAAAAAAAAAGATAAATCAGGCAGCCTAGGGATTCTTTCATTTATTCCACAATCATTTAGCAGTGCCATGTTCCCTGTCAGCCTCTGAGGATACAAAAAGGAGCTGGCTGAGGGGCCAACCCAAAGGGACTCACGAGCTGTGAGAAATAAACCAAGGAGAGTAGTAGAGTATGTTTTCATAGAGATATGCATGGATGCCTTCATATTACAAACCCTCTCTGGCTATTTCTTAGGAGCTCTGCTCTTGGTTACTAGAACTCTCCCAGCATAAACCATGCCCTCGCCACTACACTCAGCTCTCTCAAGCCCTGCTTTGTTCTTCTGTTCCACATTCAGATATAAGAACAGGGAACAAAGGCACGGGTTACTTCCCGGTGACACACAGATTGAGCAGTCTCAGCTTCCCTGCTGGAATGGGGAAGCCTGGCCAGGACCTCTCTTCTGATCCACTGTCCCTCCAGCCAGGGCCATGACAGCAGTGACCTCTGTCGGTGAGCTCCTTAAGAGACAGCAGAAATGCAAGAAAGTGATTTGCCCTAGCACCACTAAAATGACCTCTCATCCCAACTGAATGATACAAATACTTTCCAGAGGAGCAACATTATTAGATGCTCCTAGAAAACATGGGATTCAGTATTAGACAGAGTTGGATTTTAATTCTAGCAACACTAAATATTGGTGAACTGAATCCAGGCAAATGTCCTTACAACCCCAAGCCCAGTGTCTCCTGTTGTAAAATGGTGATAACAATCCTTGCCTCAAGGTATTAAGTAAAGTGCCCTCTGCAGTGGCTGACAAATAGATGTTCAATAAACACTGGTTATTCCTTCTCTTTCTCTGTAAGACAGCTAAAAATGTATTCAAGCTACAGAATGAACTACAACCTATTTACTTCACAAAGGAGTTTCTCTTGTAGCACTGAGTCATTCTCATCTCCACCTCCTCTCCCGCAACCACCCACTCTGTGGCAGACAGATTTCAATTCTCCCGAGGTTCCCACCCCTCAGTATACACCCTGCATAAAACTCAGAGAATCTGACAGGACAGTCACTCCATGGTTAGATTGTATTATCTGATACAACTGGCTTTAACAAACCGGCTATCCAGGCTGGGCGCAGTGGTTCACGCCTGTAATCCCAGCACTTTGGGAGGGCAAGGTAGGTGGATCACCAGGTCAGGAGTTTGAGACCAGCCTGACAAACATGGTGAAATTCCGTCTCTACTAAAAATAGAAAAATTAGCCAGGCGTGGTGGCACGTGCCTGTAATCCCAGCTACTCAGGAGGCTGACGCCTGTAATCCCAGCTACTCAAGAGGCTGAGGCAGAAGAATTGCTTGAACCCGGGAGGCGGAGGTTAGAGGGAACCCAGGAGGCGGAGGTTGCAGGGAACCCGGGAGGTGGAGGTTGCAGGAGCCCAGTTGCGCACTGCACTCCACCCTGGGCGACAAAGCAAGACTCTTGTCTCAAAATAAAAAAAATTTTAAAAAATAAAAAAAAAAAAAGAAAAGGAAAGTGGCTATCCTGAGTGAACGTGACCTATTCAGATGAATTTTTGTTTTTTTCTTTGAGATGAGAATCTTTTTATGTTGCCCAGGGTAGTCTTGAACTCCTGGCCTTTAGCAATCCTCCCATCTCAGTCTTCTGAGTAGCTGAGATTGCAGGCATGAGGTGCCACCACTGGACATGGCTTCAGACAAGTTCCTTTTTTTTTTTTCTTTAATTTGTATTTTTTGAGACAGGATCGCTCTGTTGCCCAGGCTGGAGTGCAGTGGTGCCATCCTGGCTCACCATAACCTCCGCTTTCCTGGTTCAAGTGATTCTCATGCCTCGGCCTCCCCAGTAGCTTGGATTACAGGTGCATGCCACCATGCCTGGCTGATTTTTCTATTTTTATTAGAGATGGGGTTTCACCACGTTGCCCAGGCTGGCCTCGAACTCCTGGCCTCAAGTGATCTGCCTGCCTTGGTCTCCCAAAGTGCTAGGATTACAGGCATGAGCCACCCATCCAGCCCTCAGTTGAGTTCTTTTTTCTTTAGACGGAGTCTTGCTCTGTCGCCTAGGCTAGAGTGCAGTGGCGCCATCTCTGCTCACTGCAAGCTCCGCCTCCCGGGTTCACACCATTCTCCTGCCTCAGCCTCCTGAGTACCTGGGACTACAGGACCTGGGACCACCATGCCCGGCCCACGCCTGTAATCCCAACATCTTGGGAGGCTGAGGCGCGCAGATCATTAGGTCAAGAGATCAAGACCATGCTGGCAAACATGGTGAAACCCTGTCTCTACTAAAACAACAAAAATTAGCTGGACATGGTGGTGCACGACTGTAGTCCCAGTTACTCGAGAGGCTGAGGCAGGAGACTGGCTTGAACCCGGGAGGCAGAGCGTTGTAGTGAGCCGGGATTGTGTCACTGCACTCCAGCCTGGAGACCTCTGGACTCTATCTCAAAAAAAAAAAGAGAAGGAACAGGACCGTCCCTGACAAAGACATTTGGAGTGTGTGTTTCAGTCACGAATTTATTGCCTCTCAGCTCTGAACATTAGGCAAATGAAGTGCAATTCAATGTGTGCTCTGTGATAAACAAGTGAATTACTTTATTTCTCCTGTAAAGTGAGCACGCTGTTAAGCTTTCTCAGTAGAGGAAGCTGGAGGGACATTTCAGGCGTAGCCTGGAGGTTGTGGAGTGGGTGTGAGAACATTTGGTGAAGCCTACTAAGGCTTGAGGCCAGAACATGGTACCTCTTTGATCTTGTAGGCTTGGCCTGGCAATAACTTCACAACCTTCTCCACATGTTAAGCAAAGCCCCTGCACGGCATACATGCCTTGAAGGCCTCTTGCTCATACAGGGACAGGGACTTCCACTACATCCATGGCCACAATGACCTCTCCCCCTGCCTGTACTCTAGAAGAGGCCAACTGCTTGCCCAGAAACTCCAGGCAAACCCTGGTCTGGCCAAACCAGCAAACTCCTTTGCTCTCTGGTGGGTTCAACCATACTTTCTCTAGTGAGGTCTGAATCCCTTCCAAGTCTGTTCTTTGGGTACTCTCCCTCAGTCCTAGGGAACCAAATATAGTTTCTTTATATCTGTTAGTAACTCTTTTGCCATAATTAATAATAATTCTGAAATCTCTCTCAACCTATTTTGGTTTGTGCAGCTACCTAATCCACAAAAGAAAAAAAATAATTCTTTATATTACTCTTCCCCTGCTTAACCGACTATGTGGTTTCTATCTCCTCATTAGACTCCAGACTGCTATAGGATGAGATGATTTGACACAAAGGAGATTCTCTTTTCCTGGCTGTGAAAATGGAAGGGCCATATGGCCAGGAATGAAGGTGGCCTCTAGGAGCTGAGAGTGGTCCCAACTAACAGCTAGCAAGGAAACCTGGATCTTGGTTCTATAAGCACATAGAACTGAATTCTGACAGCCATAAGAGCTTGGAAGAGAAGACCAAGCTTCAGATTAAAAGTTATAAACATGACCGGCTGCGGTGGTTCATGCCTGTAATCCCAGCACTTTGGGAGGCCGAGATAGGCAGAATGCTTGAGCTCAGGAGTTCAAGACCAGCCTGGGCAACATGGCGAGACCCCCATCTCCATAAAAATAAAAAAAGTCACAAATGTGTTTTCCATTAACCTAATGCCAGCCTATGGCTATTTCACTACCAAAGGAATATACCCTATTTTTGCCAATTCTAAACTTGAAATATCTTTCCTTTTTTCTCCCCATACTTATTTTCTTTTTTTTTTTCTTTTTTTTTTTTTTTGAGACGGAGTCTCGCTCTGTCGCCCGGGCTGGAGTGCAGTGGTGCGATCTCGGCTCACTGCAAGCTCCGCCTCCCGGGTTCCCGCCATTCTCCTGCCTCAGCCTCCCCAGTAGCTGGGACTACAGGCGCCCGCCACCTCGCCCGGCTAGTTTTTTGTATTTTTTAGTAGAGACGGGGTTTCACCGTGTTAGCCAGGATGGTTTCGAGGATGGTTTCGATCTCCTGACCTCGTGATCCACCCGTCTCGGCCTCCCAAAGTGCTGGGATTACAGGCTTAAGCCACTGCGCCCGGCCTCTCCCCATACTTATTTTCTATACCAGACCTTCCAGCTCAAAGTCTAAAAATTCCTCTTATCTGCCAAATTATAAATGCAAACATTACAAAGTCAGACTAAGAAAAATAAACTTTTCCATATAGCAAGTAATATGCTGGGCCAGGTGCCTAGATTTCCCTTCCCTTCCCCTACAAACATCTCAAATGTATTCATAAGAAATTCAAGCAATTCTCAGGCCCAAAAAACCCCCAAAACCCAACTGAAGGCAAGTACTCAGAGAGGAAGGTGACTACAGGTTGCTTTCTACACCTTGAGTGTATGTAACAAACAAGATGGACTTGAGCTTTCGTTTACAGATCTCACAGGGCACAGGAAACAGCAGACAAGGCCCAGGGCCCATCCAGAGAAGAGTGTTTTGTTTTGTTTTTGAGACTGAGTTTCGCTCTGTTGCCCAGGATGGCGTGCAGTGGCATGATCTCGGCTCACTGCAAACTCCACCTACCGGTTTCACGCCATTCTCCTGCTTCAGCATCCCGAGTAGCTGGGACTACAGGCGCCCACCACCACACCCGGCTAATTTTGTTTTTGTGTTTTTAGTAGAGACAGGGTTTCACCGTGTTAGCCAGGATGGTCTCTATCTCCTGACCTCGTGATCCGCCCGCCCCGGCCTTCCAAAGTGCTGGGATTACAGGTGTGAGCCATCGCGCCCGGCCCAGAGTAGAGTTTACTAAAATCTTCACCCCCTCCAACAACTAGGATCCTAAAGGGTTATATCTTGAATTAAGGATAAATCAATCAGAACTCAAGAGGAAAGAAAGGGAGAAACAAGAAAATCCACAATCATAGCTGGTAATTTTTAGTATCCCTCTTTTCATAATTAAAAGCAGTAGACAGAAAAAAAAAAAGGACATAGAAAATTTGAACCACCGTGACCTGATACAGAATACTACAACCAACAACTTCAGAATATAGATTCTTTTCAACCTCACACAAATGGTTGTCAAGATCGTCCATATGCATAAAATAAGTCCCAATCTCAAAAGACTGAAATCTTAGAAGGTATGTCTTCTGACCACATGGCATTAAATGAGAAATCAATTAACAATAAGAAGACATCTGGAACAGCACCAGATATTTAGAAATTAAACACCACAATTCTGAATAACCAATTGGTCTAAGAAATTACAAGAGAAATTAGAAAATATTTCAAACGGATTAAAATGAAAATACACCTTATCAAAATTTGTGGGATATCGCTGAGCAATGCTTAGAGGGAATTTTACTGTATTAAATGTTTACACTAGAAAAGACAAAATTAATCCAAAGAAGGAAGGAAATAATAACATGCAGATGTCAACGAAATAGAAGGACAAAAAAAATAGGAAAGTAACCAAGATAAAATTTTGATTATTTGAAAAGATTAATAAAATTGATAAATTACTAACTACTTCGTTAAAAGAGCATCAAAAATTACATTAAAATGGCCGGGCGCGGTGGCTCATGCCTGTAATCCCAGCACTTTGGGAGGCCGAGGCGGGCGGATCACGAGGTCAGGAGATCAAGACCATCCTGGCTAACACGGTAAAACCCCGTCTCTACTAAAAACACAAAAAATTAGCCGGGCGTGGTGGCGGGCATCTGTAGTCCCAGCTACTCCGGATGCTGAGGCAGGAGAATCGAGAGAACCCGGGAGGCGGAGCTCGCAGTGAGCCGGGATCCAGCCGCTGCACTCCAGCCTGGGCCACAGAGCGAGACTCCGTTTCAAAAAAAAAAAATTAGCCGGGCAAGGTGACGGGCGCCTGCAGTCCCAGCTACTGGGAAGGCTGAGGCAGGAGAATGGCATGAACCCAGGAGGTAGAGCTTGCAGTGAGCTGAGATGGCGCCACTGCACTCCATCCTAGGCGACAGAGCAAGATTCCGTCTCGAAGAAAAAAAAAAAAATTACATTAAAATATTTGATACATTAAAATAACAAGAGACATACTAGGTATGGTGGCTCACGCCTGTAATGCTAGCACTTTGGGAGGCCAAGGCAGGCAGATCGCTTGAGCCCAGGAGATCGAGATCATCCTGGGCAACATGGCAAAATCCCATCTCTGTTGAAAATGAAAACCCCAAAAACCCAAGAGACATGTGAGATCTCTGCACCAAAAATTACAAAACATTTTTGAGAGAAACAAAAGAAAACCTAAATAAACGGAGAGATCCCATGAGGCTGGACATGGAGATACCAGTGAGATTAGAAAACTCAACATCATTAAGATGTCAGTTCTCTTCAAATTGATATATTCAACACAATCCCAATTAAAATCCCAACAGGTTTTTGTTTGTTTGTTTTTTTGGTAGAAACTGACTAGTTGATTTTAAAATATATGTGGCTATTTTAGAATAACCAAAACAATCGTGAAGCACAAAGATGGAGGACTCACACTTTCTAATTTTAACATAAATCTGCAATACTCAAGACAGTATATTATCATAAGGCCAGACAGAGATCAATGAACAGAAGAGATAATCCAGAGCCAGACTCATGAGATACAGGCACTAATTTTGGATGAAAATGCCAAAGCAATTTCACGGAGAAAGGATTTTCAAAAGCTGGTGCAGCAACAACTGGATGTCTATATTGGGGAAAAAAAGCAAAACAAAACAGAAAATAAAACAAGGCATGACCTGTACCATTTTAGTGCCTACAGCCTTCAGAAGCATCATGCCTAACTGCCAAAATCCTCTCCCCTGCCAAGCTACTGTGGAAAGACTTCAGGTCCCAGTTCTCGCCTAATAATGGAATATATAAACTAAGTTCAATAGGTCTCATATCTTTCCTTACCTCAATTTTTACCAGCATTTGAAACCTCCTGACCATCTATTATGATCCCATCCCCAGACTGCTCTGTGCTCATCTCACCATTTGATGCAACAACGGTGCATCCCTTCCTTTTCTTCCAAATCTTCCCCTTTCTTCCAAATCCTTCCACTGTGTTCTTTGTAAATCTTGCTCAATGATCTGCTACTTATGTATCTCCTTCTCTTCCAGCACTTTCCCTCTAGCTCAATTGAAACCCAGCTTCCCATCCCTTCTCACCAGGCTCTCTCAAGCAGAGAAGGCTGCTTATTTTTACACACCAGCTATCTCAGGCTTTGGTGACTGGGGTTAGTAACATCTTTTGCTCCCCTTGTGCTGCCTCCTAACAATTTTCACCCATCCTTGTGAAAAGCTGACTCTAAAGAAGTGCAACCGCACATCCTTAGGCAAATGAAGTGCAAGCTTGCTGATTACCACCCTGATCCCTTCATGCTTTCCCAGTCACCACCCTTATTCACCAAAGGAGGCTCAAGGTTGCCCTTTTCTGACTCTTCCTTATCTACACAACATCAAAATGTTGGCATTCCCCAGGTTTGGTCAGATCTTTTCTTTACTTTTCTCTTCCACCCCTTCCCTTAGGTCTGGGTTTCTCAACCTCAGCACTATTGAAATTTTGGGCTGCACAATTCTTCACTGGGGGAAAGTGAGGCTGTCCTGTGCAGTACAGGATGTTCAGCAGCATCCCTGGCCTCTATCCCTGGATGCCAACAGCAACCCCAGCAAATAACCACTGCCTTAGGTAATTCTATGTGTTCTCATGGCCTCAAATATCTCTGCTTATAAGTTCCTGTTTGACAACTTTTGGGCATCTTACAGCCATCTCAGTCCAAATTAGCATGTACCAGTTGAATCTCTCTTCAAATTCATCCTGTCCCAAGTCAGGATCATCTTAGTAAATGGCCCAACCTAGAACTGGGAGCCATCTCTGATTCTTCCTACATCTAACCCATCAGTACGACCAATAAATTTTACCCCCCAAATTTGCTCTCAAATCTGTGTGCCCCCCCTCACCTCAGACCAAACCACGGTGATCTCTCACTGGCATGCATGCAGTCACTTCCTGACAGGTGTTCCTGCTTCCATTCTCCCCGCCAAACAGTCTGTTCTCCACAGAGCAGCCAGAGTGATCATCCCATTCAAATCACTCCTCCATTAAAAATCTTAAAACATCTCCTATTCACTTAACATGAAACCTAAACTCCTTATGTAGCATCAGCAGGCACTGGATCTGGGCACTAGATGTGTAGCAATGAATTAACGACTCAGACAACCTCCCTGTCCTCTTTAATGAAGAGAGGCAGACAGTAAAAAAAAATCAAGAGCCAGAGAGGCCCAATCACTCCCCTCATAACCACTTCATTCACTTCCCAAACAGTTTCCCCCACTCACTTGTTCCCACAAATACCTATTCAGTTATGACCTTGGAAGATTCCCCCTCACTCATCCTTCGGCCCCCTACTGCTGTCAATCACACAAGGACCTGCACAGCCCATAAAATCCCACGTGGCCTGGGTCTTACATAAACTCTGAACCTACCACTCCCCACCTCACTATTAAGCCCAACACTACCCTGCCAGAACATTCCAAGCTGCTTTAAAAAAAAAAAAGAAAAAAGGGACAGGGCCTTGCTGTGCTGCCCAGGCTGGTCTCAAACTCCTGAGCCCAAGCGATCCTTCTGCTTTAGCCTCCCAAGTAGCTGGGACTACAGGTGTGATACCCCTGTCCCCGGCTATCCCAAGCTCTTTACCCCTCGGTGCCTTTGCATTTGCAGAAAGCCCTGCCTCCAATTCCCCTATGGTTGATTCCTCCTCAGACACAGGGTTTCACCATGTTGCCCAGGCTGGTCTCATACTCCTGGCCTCAAAAAATTCTCCTGCCTCAGCCTTCCGAAGTGCTGAGATTACAGGCTTGAGCCACCAGACTTGGCTTCTGTTTTGGATATAGTCTGGCTAATTAGTGAACAAGAAGTTACAGAAACAGAATATCATAAATGATGGCCAATAATACAAAAAAAAAAAAAAAATCAGACATTATGTACCCCTCTTGGAAGTACTCAATACCACTTATGAAGGAGACTGGTCAAAAAACTGAAGCTAAATCTGATTAGCCTTTAGCTATGGCTACCAATTCACAGAAAATACAGAAGCATGTGTTACCACCATGACAAGGCAATTAACAAAGACCAGACTGCAACATTAAAGGGCAAACAACCCAGTTTTTCTATTAAAATTTCCAAGAAAAAAGAGAAAGATATGGAGAAGAAGCCTATAAAGAGATATTGGAGAGACATCCACCAATCGCTATGTGTGGTCTTTATGTGGACCTTGATTCCAGCAAGCTGTAAAATAATGAGACAATTACAGAAATTTAAATATGATAGGATATTTGATGATATAAAGAAATTAAGTGTTTTGTGCATAATGGTATTGTGGTTGTACTTTTAACATTTAGAGACACATATTGAAATGTTTACAGATGAACTGATATGTCTGGGATTTGTTTCAGAATCATCTGGGGTGGAGAGGAAAAGTGTGGGGATAAAACAAGATTGGCCATAAGCTGATCATTTCTGAAGGTGCGTGGTAAGCAAATGAAGGTTCATTATCCTAATCTTTCCACTTTTGTAGAGAGAAAATAGTATGTTTAAAAAGCTCAACACCTTTGGGAGGCCGAGGCAGGTGGATCACCTGAGGTCAGGAGTTCGAGACTAGTCTGACCAACATGGAGAAACCCTGTCTCTAGTAAAAACACAAAATAAGCCAGGTGTGGTGGCACATGCCTATAATCCCACTTACTCGGGAGGCTGAGGCAAGAGAATCGCTTGAAACCGGGAGGCGGAGGTTGCAGTGAGCCGAAATCGAGCCATTGCACTCCAGCCTGGGCAACAAGAGTGAAACTCCATCTCAAAAAAAAAAAAAAAAAAAAAGCTCAAAACCAGAAAGTTTAAAAAGGAAATAGATGTTAAAGTAAATAGCAGCCCTGAAACCGATCAGCCAAAGTGCTGTGATCACAGGCGTGAGCCACCACATGTGGCTACTTGGTTGGAAACCAAAGCGGTGCACCCAGGCCCCTGAGAGGTGCTTATATCCTGTGCTCAAACTAGCTCTAGAACCAGGACCCAGAAAGGCCAGTGAGGGAGATGAGGCTCAGCTCTGGATTTGCAAATTCCTAGACATGTGAGGTGGAGGTTCTGTGGGCTATGCAGGTCCCTGTGTGATGGACAGCAACAGGGGGCTAATGAATGGGTAAGGGGGAATCTTCTGAGGTCATAACTGAGTAAGTATTTGTGGAAATGAGTGGATGGGGGAACCTGTTTGGGAAGTGAATGAAGGACAATGAGGGGAGTAATTGGGCCTCTTTGGCTCTTGATTTGTTTTATCTGCTTCTCCTCATTAAAGAGGACAGGGAGGTTGTCTGCTTTGTTTATTCACTGCTACACTGCGCCACCACACCCACCTAATTTTGTATTTTTAGTAGTGTCCAGATCCAGTGTCTACTAATGCTAAATAAATATACGTTGACTGCATGAATTCTAATAAGGCTAAGTAAAATATTCACTATACCAGCCCTGTAAGCAAACTGTGCTTACAAATAACACAGTCCTTTGAATTAAAATAACTTATTTTAAAAATCACTGTTTGGCTGGGGTTGGTGGCTCACGCCTGTAATCCCAGCACTTTGGGAGGCCAAGGTGGGTGGATCACTTGAGGTCAGGAGTTTGAGACCAGCCTGGCCAACATGGTGAAACCCCGTCTTTACTAACAATATGAAAAACAGCCAGGCATGGTGGCGCACACCTGTAGTCCCACCTACTCAGGAGGCTGAAGTAGGAGAATCACTTGAACCTGGGACGTGGAGGTTGCAGTGAGCTGAGATCTCGCCACTGCACTCCAGCCTGGTCGACAGAGTGAGACTCTGTCTCAAAAAAAAAAAAATAATAATAATTCACTGATAATATTACTTTAATTTTTGTTGTGCTTTACTGTAAGTTTTCACACACAGCATCTTACTTAAAACTCACAAAACCACCCTACAACATAATTGTGCCAAGTATCCTTTTGCCTAAAAGAACCTAGGTCTCCTGATTCTTAGTATTTATTTTCCTGTATCATGATGCCAGTAAGATTTACAGTTAGTCAAGTGCTAAGACATAGCATGTTTTCCAAGAAACAACTGTGTCTTCGCAATACAACATTACATTTCTAATTTCATGTGAGCTTGGTAACTCTGAGAAAACAACATAATTCAACATTAAAAATTAACCTAAGACCAGAAATATAGTATAGTAACTTAACAAGATTGTATGTTTAAGAGACAAAAGTGATCTTGTGCCTTAAAGAGGGTACCAGATATAACATTCAGATTTTCCTCTGCTGAACTATTAACAGAAACTGGGTTCTACCGGCAGAGAACCTAATTTACACAGAGCTCAAACAAGTGGAACCTCACGGAATCAAACTTTAAACTAGAACAAACTGGAAACAGAAAAAACTGGAACAAACAGAAGGCAATTTAAAAGTCTATGAATGCATTTCAAAACATGACTTTGTTTAGGAAAGCCGAAGTCTCTTTGGGTGTGCCTTACTTGAAAAGGGGCATTTTCAAGAAAATGTACCAGTGCCAAACAGTGAAGTTTCCTTTGAATTTCAATTTTGTTTTTTAATCGAATCTCACTCCTTTGTGGAATAAGGTATGTAAAATATTTGGGATTTGAATTCTGTCCACATTTTTTCACTCAGATATCATGCTAAAAAGGATATTTAGATTTCAAAGAAACAAAACAAAAATGATTTCATAAAGTCAATGCTATCCAGCTGATTTCCCAATAAAATGGCCTCCAGAAGCATTTACTGTTGGAACACTGTGTACGACCTTTATTAATACCCCACTAACAGTGCTGATCCACTGTCAGTCGAGGAGTCACCAGAACTTGGGAACAAAGGAAAAAATGGACTAATGTCTGTCTACACAGCAAGAGGCAAGGGCTCAAATCCAATTATTCATTTTATACTTCAAAGTGGAAATATGACGGGGCATGGTGGCTCACGCCTGTAATCCTAGCACTTTGGAAGGCTGAGAGGACTGCTTGAGCTCAGGAGTTCAAGACTAGCCTGGGCAATACAGCAGGACCTCGTCTCTACTAAAAATTTAAAAAAGTAGCCAGGTGTGGTATTGTGTGCCTGTAGTCCCAGCTACTCAGGAGGCTGAGGCAGGAAGATTGCTTCAGTCCAGGAGTTTGAGGCTGCAGTGAACTATGGTAGTGCCACTGCACTCCAGCCTGGGTAACAGAGCAAGACGTTGTGTCCAGAAAGAAAAAAAAAAAAAAGTGGAAATACAAGACATGAGACTGACTGGAAAAGGTTTTCTTTTGTTTTCAAGAGAATATCACGAAAATTAACCATATTTCAAAGACCATGGAGAACCAGGAAGTCACAAAATATTTTGGTCCTTTTTTGGTTTAAATCTCAAGTCATTCTGGCTGGACGTGGTGGCTCACGCCTGTGATCCCAGCACTTTGGGAAGCCGAGGCAGGTGGATCGTGAGGTCAGGAGATCGAGACCATCCTGGCTAACATGGTGAAACCCCATCTCTACTGAAAAATACAAAAAATGAGCCGGGAGTGGTGGCAGGTGCCACCTACTCGGGAGGCTGAGGCAGGAGAATGACATGAACCCAGGAGGCAGAGCTTGCAGTGAGCCGAGATCATGCCACTGCACTCCAGCCTGGGCAACAGAGCGAGACTGCGTCTCAAAAAAATCTCAAGTCATTCCTCTGTGCAATCATTCTCCCCACTCCCCCTCTCTTTTTTTTCTCCCTAGATGGAGACTTGTTGCCCAGGCTGGAGTGCAGTGGCACAATCTCGGCTCACTGCAACCTCTGCCTCCCAGGTTCAAGTGATACTCCTGCCTTAGCCTCCTTAGTAGCTGGGATTACAGATGCCCACGACCACACGGGGCTAATGTTGTACTTTTAGTAGAGATGGGGTTTCACCATAGTGGCCAGGAGTCTCGAACTCCTGACCTCATGATCTGCCCGCCTCGACCTCCCAAAAGGCTGGGATTACAGGCGTGAGCCATCACGCCCGGTCCCCATTTTCCTTTTGATAAGGTACCACCACTGACCTTACTGCTCACATCGCAGAGATCTTCAAAGCAATGAAAACAAAGGCCTTTTCAATGACAGACCAATCCTTGACACCTAGATTGATATGGAGCTCCCTTATTCTGAATTCCATAGGTGATTCAGTAGGATAGGCTGATGGTCAATCACCGTACTAAAATAAGTTCTTGATGATACATTTATTTGCCCTCATTTATTCTTTTTTTTTTTTTTTTTTTGAGACGGAGTCTCACTCTGTCACCGAGGCTGGAGTGTAAGGCGTGATCTCGGTTCACTGCAAGCTCCGCCTCCCGCCATTCTCCTCCTGCCTCGGCCTCCCCGAGTAGCTGGGACTACAGGCGCCCGCTACCACGCCCGGCTAAAGTTTGTATTTTTAGTAAAGATGGGGTTTCACCATGTTAGCCAGGAGATGGTCTCGATCTTCTGACCTCGTGATCCACCCACCTCGGCCTCCCAAAGTGCTGGGATTACAGGCGTGAGCCACCATCTCATTCTTGTCCCCCAGGCTGGAGTGCAATGGTGTGATCTCAGCTCACTGCAACCTCCACCTCCCGGGTTCAAGCGATTCTCCTGCCTCAGCCTTCCAAGTAGCTGGGATTATAGGCGCCTGCCACCACGCCTGGCTGATTTTTTCTATTTTCAGTAGAGATGGGGGTTCACCATGTTGGCCAGGCTGGTCTCGAACTCCTGATCTCAGGTGATCTGCCCACCTCAACCTCCCAAAGTGCTGGGATTACAAGTGTGAGCCACTGCACCTGGTCCCTGACCTTTAGTTTTTCACTTCCAATTTTGTGGAATTACATTTTAGGAGTAACAGATTTTTAAAGAAGAAGAAGAAGAAAAAAAAAGACCGAATTTCCTTGCTTACTTTGCGTATACAGACTGAATTTTTTTTTAAATAGCCATTTCCCCAAAGGAATGTGTCTTGCGTATTACTGACATTTGGTATATTTCATTCATTGGAATATTTCTTATTTTCTATGTGTTTCAAGAGTCTATGAGAAATACAGGATTTGATAACATTTTGAAGGCAGGAAAAACCCAAATTGTTTCTTCTTTGAGAGTCATGACTATCTTCTGGTGTGGAGAATTTGTCATTGGAAAAGGTGACAACTTTGATTCTCACTGGTATGTTTAAAAACTGAATTAAAAGAATAGAATTTTTCTTTTGATAGAGGATCACAAAACAATTCTAAAACCTACTGTTTTTACCATTGAAATTTAAATTGTGATATAGGTTTTAAATGTCTAGAATGCAACTGATAGGCTTTTCTTGAACTGTTAGTTTATTTGAAATAGAGTTTTTTCATGTTTAATATGTATTTGTAAAAAAATGGAAAACAAAAAAATTCCCCAAACCCAGATAACAACCAGAGCAAAACTGTTGTACCTTCTATTTACCTTTGATTTCAGTCTTGGCAATTGTTTAAAGTAAAATAATTTTTTAAGAATCTACATTTGTTTTATTAGGTTCAGCGTATGTGGGGAATTGTAGAATCCCTCTTTCATCACCTTGTATGTCTTCTGTTTGCCTTATTCTAAAATTGAGTCACAAATTGGAATGCCTTTGAAGACACATGCTTCGATAGAGGTTCTTTGACCTAAAATAGTTCAGCATTTGTATTTTTACTCTGATATCTAATCAGATTCCTAATCATAGCCCATAAGAAGGAATGTGACTTTATGTACATATGTATGGTTTTTTTGTTTTTTTTTTTGAGACGGAGTCTGTCGCCCAAGGCTGGAGTGCAGTGGTACGATCTTGGCTCACTGCAACCTCTGCCTCCAGGGTTCAAGCGACTCTCCTGCCTCAGCCCCCCAAGCAGCTGGGACTACAGGCGTGCGCCGCCACGCCCAGCTAATTTTTTTTTTTTTTGTATTTTCAGTAGAGAAGGGGTTTCACCATGTTGGCCAGGCTGGTCTCGATATCCTGACCTGGTGATCCATCCGCCTCGGCCTCCCAAAGTGCTAGGATTACAGGCGTGAGCCACCGCGCCCGGCAGGAATGTGACTTTAATACTGGACTTTGCTGATGTGCTCGTGTCCGCATTTTCTCTTTAAATCACAGCTATGTGGTAACTTTTCTATTTTGTTATGGTTCTCTTTTATTAATGGGCATGCAGTGGGTGTTTCTTGGAAATGGCCAATTTTTATTAAAATATTTCTGGAAAAAAAAAGGGTCATGGTCTTTCATCTATAGGATGGGTCAGAACTGTTGCTTCCTACCTCACATGGGCACTAAACAACGCTTCGGGGAACACCAACACTTTCCATGCCACTGAAGTCTCAGGAAGCCAGAAAGCTCTCTTCAAAAAAAGAGAACCACTGGTTCTAAATTCTAGAAAGAAATCCTGGCTGGGTGTAGTGACTCATGCCTATAGTCCCAGCACTTTGGGAGGCTAAGATGGAAGGATTGCTGAGGCCAGGAGTTCAAGACCAGCCTGGGTAACACAATATGACCCCATCTCTACAAAAATAAAAAAGTTAGCTGAGCATGGTGGCGCATGACTATAGTCCCAACTACTTGGGAGGCAGAGGCAGGAGGATCGCTTGAGCCTCAGAGTTTGAGGCTGCAGTGAGCTATGATCGTTGTTCTGTGTTGTGCTCAGTAAACAGAACATACAATCGGGTTTTACACAGAGATGTTCCATTGCCCAGGGACGGGCAGGAGACAGATGCTTTTCTCTATCTCAACCGCCAACAACTGCCAAGAGGCCTTCTTTCCTCTTGTACTGGTCCTCCTCAGCATAGACCCTTCACGGGTGTCAGGCTGGGGACGATCAGGTCTTTCCCATCCCACGAGGCCATATTTCAGACTATCACAGGGGGAGAAACCTTGGACAATACCTAGCTTTCCTAGGCAGAGGTCCCTGCGACCTTTGGCAGTGTACGTAGCCCTGGGTACTTGAGATTAAAAGAATGGTGATGACTTTTAACCAGCAAGCTGCCTTCAGGCACTTGTTTAACAAAGCACACCCCGCACAGCCCAAAATCCTTTAAACCTTGAGTCACCACAGCACATGTGTCTTGCAAGGACAAGGTCGGGGGTAGGGTCACAGATTAACAGCATCTCAAATACAGAACAAAATGGAGTCTCTTATGTCTGCTTCTTTCTATATAGACACAGTAACAGTCTGATCTTTCTTTCTTTTCCCCACACA
>NW_016819845.1:976874-1009422 GCF_001698545.2 Rhinopithecus bieti | reverse complement strand
AGACCCTTCACGGGTGTCAGGCTGGGGGACGATCAGGTCTTTCCCATCCCACGAGGCCATATTTCAGACTATCACAGGGGGAGAAACCTTGGACAATACCTAGCTTTCCTAGGCAGAGGTCCCTGCGACCTTTGGCAGTGTACGTAGCCCTGGGTACTTGAGATTAAAAGAATGGTGATGACTTTTAACCAGCAAGCTGCCTTCAGGCACTTGTTTAACAAAGCACACCCTGCACAGCCCAAAATCCTTTAAACCTTGAGTCACCACAGCACGTGTCTTGCAAGGACAAGGTCGGGGGTAGGGTCACAGATTAACAGCATCTCAAATACAGAACAAAATGGAGTCTCTTATGTCTGCTTCTTTCTATATAGACACAGTAACAGTCTGATCTTTCTTTCTTTTCCCCACACAACTTACAACAAATTGTTAAAAAATTATCCTTAGTCTACTTGGTTAAAATTCTAGCTCAAGTTCTGTCCATCAGATAAACAAAAGTCACAGTAAAGAAAGGCTTTATTAGCTCCATTAGTGAGATATTTCAGTGAAATAAGTAGATCTAAATACTTCACAATAGTACACCGGGCACGGTGGCTCACGCCTGTAATCCCAGCACTTTGGGAGGCTAAGGCGGGCAGATCACTTGAGGTCAGGAGTTTGAAACCAGCTGGCCAACATGGCAAAACCCTGTCTCCACTAAAAATACAAAAATTAGCCAGGCATGGTGGCGCGTGCCTGTAACCCCAGCCATTTAGGTAGCTGAGGCATGAGACTTGCTTGAACCCAGGAGGCCGAGGTTGCAGTGAACTGAGATCACGCCAAATAAATAAATAAATAAATACTTCACCATAGTAAAATATAAAGTAGTATAATCATAATTTCCAGCTATTTATAAGCTTTAAATTTGTGCCAATTAAACTGCACTTGTATTCCCAGAAGGATAGAGTTATTTGTACAACTCTACATAAATATACTGAGCATATGAAAAGCGTGATATTTTCAACTTTAGGACACTATTTCTAGATATTACATGAGGGATGAGCTCCAATAAAACAAATGTGTAAATCGCACACATTACAAATACCAAGAATAATTACTTATTATTTTAAGAAAAAATTACTTACAAGAGATAGCAGCAAACCGAACAGGTCACCAACATGGTAATGATAACTCTAGGGGAAAAAAGAAAAGCAAATGTCATTAAATAACTAGCAAACTATGCAAACATCACAGAATGGTTTAAGTCCCCTTTCCAGATTATCGAACTGGCATGGATTGCACACCAAGAAAATGGATCTGTATCTGCTCAAATATCCAGCAAACTGCGGTGTGCCCAGGGTGCACCTGGGAAAAGTTTATATAATTAAACATTTGTATTTAAAGAGAGATGTATTGATGCCATCATGTAGATGTCCAATCAAAATTTATCTGAAACTGAACAGGAAAGGCCGCAGTGACAATTAGTTTTGACACCTAAGTAATTACCCTATTTGGTAGTATTCTCTGTAATGAAATTAACACTATACTTCTAAAAATATGACTCTCTAGCAATGAGCTCTCCCCATCTCCATTCATGTCTGAAAAAGTTACACTTTGATCTCTCATCAGCAGAATTTCAACATTTCTAAACCTCAGTTCATGCTCTTCTCTTCCCATCTCTCTTTCTAAAAGTTCCCCTTCTAAATCTCCTACTCCTCAGAAGAAGCTCTGCCATGTTCACCCATCCGACCCATCCTCAAATCCATCATCTTTTGCTCATGCCTCCTCTGCACCTCCACAGTCACCAAATACTGTGGATTTATACTTCAAGGAATCTCTCCCCATGTGTATTTCTTCCTTCCTATTCCCACTGTCAGCAACAAAATTCAGCTGGTTCTCCTGGCTTAACTGCTGGCAGATTCAAACTTTCCTCCTTCTCCTTCATGCTATGAACAATCACCAGGATTTTCCACTTAAGACCTTTTGATGTCCCCTCTCCATCATCCATCATTTGGTTTCCAAGAGGCATGTCCACACCCTAAGTAGAGCAAGACCATTTCCTAGAACTTAGGAACCAAATATTATAACTCCTGTTTTTTTAGAGACAGGGTCTCTGTCGCCCAGGCTAGAGTGCCATGTTCATGATCATAGCTCCCTGTAACCTCCAACTCCTGGGCTCAACTGATCCTCCCACCTCAGCTTCCCGAGTAGCTAGGACTACTGGTGTGCACAACCAGGCCTCACTAATATTTTTAATTTTTTTGTAGAGATCGCGGGGTTCTCAATATGTTGACCAGGTTGTACTTGAACTCCTGGCCTCAAGTGATCCTCCTGCCTCAGCCTCCCAAAGTGTTGGGATTACTGGTGTGAGACACCACACCTGGCCCAGAACTCTTATTTTTATTTATTTTTAAGTTATCCTTTAGAAGTTCTGTGTGTCTTTTTTTTGAGACAGAGTCTCACTCTGTCGTCCAGGCTGGAGTGCAGTGGCACAATCTTAGCTCACTGCAAACTCCACCTCCCAGATTCAAGCGATTCTCCTGCCTCAGCCCAAGTAGCTGAGATTATGGGCATGCACCACCACACCCAGCTAATTTTTGTATTTTTAGTAGTGGGGTTTTGCCATGTTGTCCAGGCTGGTCTCAAACTCCTGGCCTCAAGTAATCCACCCACCTATGCTTCCTAAAGTGCCGGGATTACAGGCATGAGCCACTGTGTGTGTATTTTCTTTGGTTAACATATTGGCACATTCATTTACTCGTTCGACAGATTTTCACTCACTGAGTGTCCAGTATATGTATTAGGCTCTGGGGAGAGAAAAATAAACAGAACAGATAAAAACCACTGCCTCATGGCTGGGCATGGAGTTCATGAGAGGGTACCTGGAGTTCAAAGAAGAAGGGGGTCTGTGTGGCTGAAGGAGAGCAAGGAGCCTGGGGAAAGGTGAGGTCAAAGAGGTGCCATGTGGCCTCTGAAAGGACTTTCACTCTTAAAAGGCTTTGACTCGGAGTGAAAAGCAAAGTTATGGCAGGGTGCAGTGACTCACGCCTGTAATCGGAGCACTTTGGGAGGCCGAGATGGGCGGATCACGAGGTCTGGAGATCAAGACCATCCTGGTTAACACGGTGAAACCCCACCTCTACTAAAAATACAAAAACATTAGCCGGGCGTGGTGGCGGACGCCTGTAGTCCCAGCTACTCAGGAGGCTGAAGCAGGAGAATGGCGTGAACCCGGGAGGCAGAGCTTGCAGTAAGCCGAGATGGCGCCACTGCACTCCAGCCTGGGCGACAGATGAAACTCCGTCTCAAAAATAAATAAATAAGGCCGGGCACGGTGGCTCAAGCCTGTAATCCCAGCACTTGGGGAGGCCGAGAATCCCAGCACTTTGGGAGGCCGAGACGGGCGGATCACGAGGTCAGGAGATCGAGACCATCCTGGCTAACACGGTGAAACCCCATCTCTAGTAAAAAATACAAAAAACTAGCCGGGCGAGGTGGCGGGCGCCTGTAGTCCCAGCTACTCTGGAGACTGAGGCAGGAGAATGGCGTAAACCCGGGAGGCGGAGCTTGCAGTGAGCTGAGATCCGGCCACTGCACTCCAGCCTGGGCGACAGAGCGAAGCTCCGTCTCCAAAAAAAATTAAAAAAAAATAAATAAAAATAAATAAATAATAAAGAAAGAAAAGGGAAGTTATTTGGAGGGATTTGAGGAGAGGACTGACTAAATCTGATTCCAATTCTAATGGGATCTCTCTGCTGGCATGAAAGAGACTGGAGGAAGCGGGCAAAAAGAAAGCAGAGAAACCAGTTGAGAGGAATTATAATCATCCAAGTGGATCAGGCTGGCAGCAGTGCAGGTCGTAAGAGTTGGTCAGATTCCTTGAAATACATAATTTACATATCACACTTATGAAATAGAAATAAATATGTATGGGGGATTGTGCTAAAGAGATTTTGACAGTTGCACAATAAAAATGTTTAAAGACCTACACAATCAAGTCCCCCGCTTCATTTGTAACTGACTCCCTCCACCCACCCCTCTCACCTCCCTCTACGTTCAAGCATCAGTCCTTCATTCCTGAAGGCAGGCGTCTTCACTGTCCCCCAAGGCACAGTATATCTAGGATTCTCAATTTCAAGCCTTTACTCATCTTCCCCCAGTCCGTGCTCCACTGTGGGATCTCTTCCCTGTCTTCTCTCTTCTCCAAAAGCCCATGTCATAGAACTGAAAGAGCTGAGGCTCCTTTGTATTACCTGCTTAATATTAATAGTTTCATATAAAAGCTCCCTCATTAACGTATCAGCTCCTAATGTGCTTGGTCTTAGGAGCTGCATGCTGAGTGGTGAAATGCCACGATAACTGCAATTTACTTTCAAATGGTTCAGCAAAATTATATATACACACACTCATAGATAAAGCAAATCTGAATACGTCAAACAATGACTGAGTCTAGGAGGTAATATATGGCACGCACTGTACTATTCATCCTACTTTTCTACATGTTTTAAAGCATTCATGAAAAAAAGGGGAATTAGCTGGACACAGTGGCATGCCTGTAGTCCCAACTACTCAGGAGGCTGAGGCCGGAGGATCACTAGAGCCCAGGATATCAAGGCTGCAGTGAGATATGATCACACTACTGCACTCGAGGCCTGGGCAACACAGGGAGACCCTTTAAAACAAAAGCAAAAACAAAAAACAAAAAAACAGGCATGGTGGCTCAAGCCTGTAATCTTAACACTTTGGGAGGCTGAGGCCAGGTGTTTAAGACCAACATGGCCAACAGAGCGAGATTCCATCTCCATTTTTTTAAACTTTTTTTAAAAATTTTTGAGACGGAGTCTTGCTCTGTCGCCCAGGCTGGAGTGCAGTGACGCAATCTCAACCCCTGCCTCCCGGGCTCAAGCAATTCTCCTGCCTCAGCCTCTGGAGTAGCTGGGACTACAGGCGTGAACCACCACACCCGGCTAATTTTTGTATTTTTAGTAGAGACGAGATTTCACCATGTTGGCCAGGCTGGTCTTGAATTCCTGACCAAGTGATCCACCTGCCTCAGCCTTCCAAAGTGCTGGGATTACAGGCATGAGCCACTACGCCTGGCCAGCCCACCTCTATTATTTTTAATTAAAATAATCAAAAAATAAAAATAAAATAAAATAATTAAAACAAACAACAAAACAGAAAAGTGGAGTTGAGTGAACTCCTGGCAAACTCATCTCTGTGCTTTCCTTTTCTCCTCCCCTACATCTACTGGTTAGGAAGCCATTGGAGAAAACGGAAGCTTTAGAGAATCTATGGATTCCTTTAGAGAAAAGACGGAAATCATGAAAAACTAGAATGGGCAGGAAAGCTGATTCCAGGCACAGACCTGATTTTAGCTGGCCCTTTTCAGTTGCAAAAATAAAGAGCAAAGGGGCTTTATTTAGGTCATCCATAAATTCTGAAGAGTTTTTTCCAAGTGATCGTAGGCTATTTTTTTTTCTTTTAATAAAAGAAAAGATTGGTAAGTTTTTCCTGGCTGAGCACAGTGCTCACATCTGTAGTCCTAGCACTTTGGTTGGCTAAGGTGGGAGGACTGCTTGAAGTCAAGAGTTCAAGACCAGCCTAGGCAATAAAATGAGACCCAGTATCTACCACGTTTTTTTTAATTGGTTGGGCATGGTGGTGCATGCCTGTTGTCCCAGCTATGCTGGAGGCTGAGGCAGAAGGATTGTGTGAGCCCAGGTTGAGGCTGCAGTGGGCTATGATTGACTGTGCCACTGCACTCCAGCCTGGGCAACAGAGTAAGACCCTGTTTTAAAAAACAAATTTAAGAAAATCTTTGGCCGGGCATGATGGCCAACTCCTGTCATCCTCGCACTTTGGGAGGCCAAGGTGGGTGGATCACCTGAGGTCAGAAGTTCGAGACCAGCCTGGCCAACATGGCAAAACCCCATCTCTACTAAAAAATATAAAAATGAGCTGGGCATGGTGGCGCATGCCTGTAATCCCAGCTACTCAAGAGGCTGAGGCAGGAGAATCGCTTGAACCTGGGAGGCAGAGGTTGGAGTCAGCCAAGATCGTGCCATTGCACTCCAGCCTGGGCGACAGAGCAAGACTTAGTCTCAAAAAAAAAAAAAAAAAAAAAAAACAATTCAGTAAGGAGATAAATGAAGGAATCCTGTGAGGAGGAAAGAAGGGAGAAAAACAGGCATATTTGACGTTAAATTATCTTCCCCAAGAGATCCCTGCACACCAGAATGCTGAAAGCTGGGTAATTAGGAGGTTATAGGACCTGATGAGGCAGGTAAAAGAAAGGGCAGAAGGGAATTTTTTTTTAAGGGATGGTGTCTCACTCTGTTGCCTAGGCTAGAATGCACTGGCATGATCATAGCTCACTGCAGCCTCAACCTCCTAGGCTCAAATAATCCATCCACCCAGCCTCCTGAGTAGCTGGGACCACAGGTTTACACCACCATGCCTAGATAACTTTTTTAAAAATTTGTTTTTGTAGAGACCAAGTCTTGCTTTATTACCCAGGCTTGGTCTCTATTTCCTGGCTTCAAGTGATCCTCCCACCTTGGCCTCCCAAAGTGCCGGTGTGAGCCACCATGTCAGGCCCATTTTTATTTGTTTGAAGATATTTTTGATCACTTAAATCAGAAATGGTCCCCTGTATTAAAAATTCACCACAAGCTAGGTGCAGTGGCTTGAGCCTATTATCCCAGCACATTGGGAGGCCGAGGCAAGTGGATTACTTGAGGCCAAAAGTCCGGGAACAGCCTGGCCAGCATGGCAAAACCGTCTCTACTAAAAATACAAAAATTAGTCAAGCATGGTAACATGCGCCTTTAGTCCCAGCTACTCAGGAGGTTGAGGCATGAGAAGCCACTTGAAACTGGGAGGCGGAGGTTTCAGTGAGCCGAGATCGCACCACCGCACTCCAGACTGGGCAACTGAGCAAGACTCTGTCTCAAAAAAAAAAACCCCAAAAACAACTCACCACAGTGTGAAGCACTTCAGCTCCTTTATGTATCCTGAAAAATTTGATTTGCAGTATTTTCAAGAGGTAAAGGGGAACTAGTACTAATTCAGCATTAATATTTCCTTTCTTAAAAATTACCCACAGAAAAGCATATTTCCATTTTAAAATGAGGAAATGGGAACATGGAAAAGTTAACTAAATTGTGCACTAATATTTCCTTTTTAAAAAAATCCCTACAGAAAAGCATATTTCCATTTTAAAATGAGGAAATGGGAACATGGAAAAGTTAACTAAATTGTTCAAGGTCACAGGGATCATCTGCCTAGGTACAGTGTTTCTCAAAATGTATTACAGCAACTCTTCTTGGGGGGAGGACACTGTTTCAAGACCTGCTCAATCCAGCCAAGAGCAGGAAAAGCAAGGACTGCAGCAGAGGCTGTGAACTGGACCCAGATAATACAGGCACTTGGCAACTGACCTTTCAATCAATGAATGCATAAAGACAGGTGGTCCCATAAGATGACAATGGAGCTGAAACATTCTTATCACCTAGTGACATCTTGATGATCCTGAGCCTATGTAGGCCTAGAATAATGTGTTTGTGTTTTTGTTTTTAACAAAAAAGTTTAAAAAGTTAAAAAAAATTTAAATGGAAAAAAACTTATAAGATAGGATATAAAGAAAGAAAATAGATCAGGTGAGGTGGCTTATGCCTGTAACCCTAGCACTTTGGGAAGCCAAGGTGGGAGGACTGCTTGAGGCCAAGAGTTGGAGACCAGCCTGGGCAACAAAGAGAGACCCTGTCTCAAAACAGCAACAAATTAGCTGGGTGTAGTGGTGCATGCCTGTACTAGCAGCTAGTGGGGAGGCTGAGGTGGACGGATCCCTTGAGCCTTGGAGTTTAAGGCTGCAGTGAGCTATGATGGAGGCTCTGCACTCCAGCCTGGGTGACAAAGTGAGACTCTGGGTCTCTTAAAAAAAAAAATTATACAGCTGTACAATGTGTCTGTGTGTTTTGTTTTCAAAAGTTTACTCTTACATGTACAATGTACAACAGGCTCCAAGACAACACTTCATTCTAAGTATAGGTGGCAAAGATGTTATGGCAGGGGGCTGGGTGTGGCAGCTCATACCTGTAGTCCCAGCACTTTGGGAGGCTGAGGCGGGTGGATCACCTGAGGTCAGGAGTTTGAGACCAGCCTGGCCAACACGGTGAAACCCCTTCTCTACCAAAAATACAAAAATTAGCCAGGCATGGTGATGGGCACCTGTAATCCCAGCTACTCAGGAGGCTGAGGCAGGAGAATTGCTTGAATCCGGCAGGCGGAGGTTGCAGTGAGCCAAGATCGTGCCACTGCACTCCAGCCTGGACAACAGAGTGAGTGTCTGCCTCAAAAAAAAAAAAAAAGTTATAGCTGGGAATCCAGATGTTTAAATACAAATGGAATCAAGGGTCACCATCGATCGCCTCAGGCACATGGAACAGCTTATTTGTTGCCAGATTTCTTAATTCCACCTATGACCGGGGCCCCTTCCCCATGGCCTTCACTTTCGGCTCCTCCAGTTTCTTCTGCTCCTCTTTTTGTTTAAAAAACATATCTTCCAGCCGGGCATGGTGGCTCACACCTGTAATCCCAGCATTTTGGGAGGTTGAGATGGGTGGATCACGAGGTCAAGAGATCCAGACCATCCTGGCCAACAATGTATCCCTTTTGTTAAGTGACACATGTCTACATATCACTAGCTGGTCAAATACCTGAATCATGACACTCACTAGAGCTAGAAACTGAGTGGAAATAGGATGGGTTTCATTACCCTGGATAATGGCAATGACATCCAAAGGAAGGGGAGAGAATGGTCTTTAAGAAAGGAATTGTCACTGCCATCAAAGCAGCACTTTATTGTTCTCTAACTCCAGTAGGAAAAACAAGTCTAATTAAATTAGGTTAATACAATTGCTTTAATAATGCCAGAATTCTGACTCTGTTCATCAACCTCTATGGGTAGGGGAGATGACCCCATATAGCTGGTGTTACCAGGGAGGAGGAACTTGGTACTTAAACGATAAAAATTCACCTACCATGTTTCTTTTTTTTAAAAAAATATAAGTTTAAACTAATAAAGCAAATGCATTCCAGGGAGCAAAAGGGGTTCAGGTCACAAAATATTAGGGAAGTAATAAAAATCTTTTTTTTTTTTTTTTTGAGACGGAGTCTTGCTCTGTCACCCAGGCTGGAGTGCAGTGCAGCGATCTCGGCTCACCACAAGCTCCGCCTCCCGGGTTCATGCCATTCTCTTTCCTCAGCCTCCCAAGTAGCTGGGACTACAGGCGCCCGCCACCACGCCCGGCTGATTTTTTGTACTTTTAGTAGAGACGGGGTTTCACCATCTTAGCCAGACTGGTCTCGATCTCCTGACCTGGTGATCCGCACGCCTCGATCTCCCAAAGTGCTGGGACTACAGGCATGAGCCACCGCGCCCGGCCAAAAATCTTTTTCTTTTAATAAAGACAATAGAACTATCCACTCAACAGGTATTTACTGGGTGCCTCCTGTGCATACAAGGTACTGTGAAAACCAGGCACTATGAAGCCACCAATTAAGTTGAAGGAATAAAGCAAGAGATGGTGTTTCTGACAAACTGACTTCAGTCGAAGTTTCACCTCTCATCATCTTGAACTGAGAGAAAATGACTAAAAGCAAAACAGGAACCAGAAAGAGGGCGTTCCAAGGTTCCTTTGAAGATTAAGGCTCATTTTATACCACAGTTAAAAAGTTTAATTCCAAAATAGACAAAGCTCTCTCCAACAAAGAAGTCTGAAAAAAAAAATGTTTTTTCCTAGCCAATCATTCTAAGGATTTCTTACACTCACATACAAGAGCCGGAGCGCCCTCCAAAAGGTATGACGCAGAGCTTTCTCAACAATACCTCCTGCTCTTTGGTAATCAATCTCGCTTTAGATCAGGCCCCAACCGCCTCCTGGAGCCCACTAGATGCAAGGCCTGGCTCAATGTCGTCCAACGAGCTTGTTCTGTACGTAACCGCGACAGGATGGGAGGCAGAGAGGGCAATTTCTGTTTTATTTATTTGATCCTTAAGTTCAGGGAAACGAGGCCTCATGTGGGTGGAAGGCAGGGCTAAAGGAGGAGAGTCGACTAGGGACAAACCCCAGTGTCTCCCAGATTCGGCCTGCTCATTTCCGACTGCACCTCCCCACACAGGACTATGATGAGAAAAAAATTCCCCTGAAACTCGTTTCCAAGGAGGGTCCACCAAAGGTCACCCTCCACTCGCTCAGGCCGGAGGACACTGAAGCTGCTGCGAAAAGGAACACAAGGAGTTCCGCCGGGGCGAGGGCCTGACTCTGCAGCGCGGGGGGCGCCCATGCAACATTCTGTGACCCGTGTGGGGGTCGTGCCTGTCCCCGCCCCGGCCTGCTCGCTCCTCACCGCGCGTTCCTCCCAAGGCGGGCCTCGCGCACTTACCCCCGGTTAGGACCCTTAGGGATGAACCAAGGCACCAAGAAGCCGACGAAGCCCCAGAACACGCTCATCACAATAAGAGGCACCGTGAGGCCTTGATACGCCATGGTCACCGCCTGAGCGACAGCCCCTACCCGCCGCCTCACTCGGATCCCACCAGGAAGTGTCAATAGCTGACCACGTGACCAGCGTGTGCAAGCCCCGCCTCCCGCGCCCCCACGTGACCCGCGCGCCGGCCTCCGCCCCTCGAGGAGCCCAGAGGCAGAGCCCCGCCTTCACCTGGCTGTCTCCTGGTTGCAGGTCCTTAGAGGCATGTCGCTCACCCCAGAGCCAGGGGTTCGGTCACCACGGGCTCAGCAAAGTGTTCTGATGAGAACTTGGCCCTTTTAGACAGAGTGCAGTTATTTACAGCCTCGTCTACTTATGCAACAGAGAACTTAACAATAGTTCTCTATTACTATTCTGAATTCCCGTGTGCCTGGCACTGGATCATGATCTTTAAGTTCATGAACCTAAGGCGCGGGGGAGGGGCTCACGCTTGTAATCCCAGCACTTTGGGAGGCTGAGGCAGGTGGATCACTTGAGGTCAGGAGTTCGAGACCAGCCTGGCCAACATGGTGTAACCCTGTCTACTAAAATACAAAAATTAGCCTGGTGTGGTGGTGCGCGCCTGTGGTCCCAGCTACTCAGGAGGCCGAGGCAGGAGAATCGCTTGAACCCTCGGGAGGTGGAGGTTGCAGTGAGCCGAGATCCTGCCACTGCACTCCAGCCTGGGTGACAGAACAAGACTCCGTCTCAAAAGAAAAAAAAAAGTGCATGAGCCCGTGTTGAACTCCTTACTTCAGCCTATGAGGTAATTGTAATTATTATCCCCACTTTGCAGTTAAAGAAACTGAGGCCCAGGGAGGAGACGAAGGATCTTGCCCAAAGTCACATAGTAAGTGGCAAGGCCAGGATTCAACCCCTGATGATCTGATTTTCAAGGCCAGAGCTTTTAACTAGTGACCACTGTTTATCTTGTGCACTGTGCCAGGTTCTGGAGTTACAGAAGTCAATCAGGCACCCCTGAGGGAGTTCACATTCTGGGGAGCAGATGGCCTTGCAAACAGGCCATTCAATGCAGTGTGAAAGTAAGTGGACGACCCTGCAAGGCTTTCCACCCAACTAGTCCTTGCTGAGCCTTGAAAGACAAGTAGAAATTAGCCAGAATAGTAAGAAGAAAAACAGGTCAGGCATGGTGGCTCACACCTGTAATGCCAGCACTTTAGGAGGATGAGGTGGGCAGATCACCTGAGGTCAGTAGTTCGAGACCAGCCTGGGCAACATGGTGAAATCCCATCTCTACTAAAAATACAAAAATTGGCCAGGTATGCACCTGTAGTCCCAGCCACTCAGGAGGCTGAGGAACGAGAATCGCTTGAACCCCTGGGAGGCAGAGGTTATAGTGAGCTGAGATTGCACCACTGCACTCCAGCCTGGGCAACAGAGCATGACTCTGCCTCAAAACAACAAAACAAAAAAGTAAAAACAGTTTTGTTTGCTTTTGTTTTTTTTGAGACAGGGCCCTGCTCTGTCACCCAGGCTGAAGTGCAGTGGTGCTCCATAGCTCACTGCAGACTGGAACTCCTGGGCTCAAGCCATCCTTCTGTCTCAGCCTCCTGAGGAGCTGGGACTACAGGTGTGCACCACCACACCTGGCTAATTTTAAAAATTTTTTGTAGCGAGAGAGCCTCGCTATGTTGCCCCGGCAGGTCTTAAACTCCTGGCCTGAAGGGATCCTCCACCTCAGCCTCCCAAAGTGCTGGAATTACTGGCATAAGCCACCGTGCTGAGCTGATACACAGGGCTTATAACGCTTGCTGAGAATTTTCACATATGTTAGTTATAGTATGCACCAAGTTTGGAATAGACAAGGAAGCCAGTTCTCAGAGAGGTTGAGGAGCTTGATGATAAAGCTTACAGGTGAAAGCAAGATAGAAAGCAGGTCTATAAATGCAATGTGCTTTACCGGGGACCATGGTTTCCTTGCAGTAGCCAAATTGCATTACCTCCTGATTTCTTTCATCAAGTAGAATGGATTCCTGTTATTAAATGGGAAACTGGACCAATAATCTTCAACATCTGCACCAACTTTTCGGACATGATTCTAAGCCTCTAACCTGATCAGCAATGTAGGAAACTAGTTTGTCTCCTTTGTGCTCATAATGCTTCCCCAAAACTTAGCCCCAGCAGAAATCCTATGGTCCTTAAGTTCTAGTCCAAGCACCACCTTCTCCAAGAGCTATTTCATCCTGCTAGCGCTTCTCTTTGGCCTTGTTGTATATGTATCTTGACCAACGCTCTACTAGAGGGCCAACTCCTTGAGAACAGGCACTGTTTCACTGATCTTTGTTTCTGGGAGGACTTTATACATAGAATGTGCTCAGTAAATAATTGTGCAATTGAATTGAGTAGCTAAGAAGGGTGAGGTCAGTCAGAACAAAACTAGAGAAAGAAGTTAATTTCTACTTTCTACTTGAACTTTAACTTGAACTTCAGCTCATTTCTCCCTCCCTCCCTCCCTCTCTTCCTCTCTCTCTCTCTCTCTTTTTTTTTTTTTTGGATGGAATCTCGCTATGTTGCCCAGGCTGGAGTGCAGTAGCACAACGTTGGCTCACTGCAACCTCCACCTCCCAGGTTCAAGCGATTCTACTGCCTCAGCCTCCTGAGTAGCTGGGATTACCGACACCCTCCACCACACCCAGCTGTTTTTTTTGTTTTGTTTTTTGTTTTTGTATTTTTAGTAGAGACGGGGTTTCACCATGTTGGCCAGGCTGGTCTCAAAGTCCTGACCTCAAGTGATCCACTCGCCTCGGCCTCCCAAAGTGCTGGGATAATAGGAGTGAGCCACCACGCACAGCCCGTTTCTTTCTTTTTTTTGAGACAGTCGTGCTCTGTCACCCAGGCTGGAGTGTAGTGTTACATTCATAGCTTACTACAGCCTTGAACTCCTGGGCTCAAGGGATCTTCCCACCTCAGCCTCCAGAGTAGCTAGGACTACAGGTGCATGCCACTATGCCGGCCTAATTGTGTGTGTGTGTGTGTGTGTATAGAGATGAGGTTTCACAATGTTGCCCAGGCTGGTCTCAAACTCCTGCCTCAAGGGACCCTCCTGCCTTGGCCTCCCAAAGTGCTAGGATTACAGGTATGAGCTGCCGCATTCAGGCCCTTTCCTTTTAATAATGGAAAATATGGGTAACATATAAGTTACTATCCTAACCTTTTTATTTTATTTTATTTTATTTTATTTTATTTATTTATTTAGAGATAGAGTCTCGCTGTCATCCAGGTTGCAGTGCAGTGGTGTGGTCTTGGCTCACTGCAACCTCCACTTTCCGGGTTCAAATGATTCTCCTGCCTCAGCCTCCCAAGTAGCTGGGACTACAGGCGTGCGCCACCACACCCAGCTAAGTTTTGTTTTTTTAGTGGAGACGGGGTGTGAGCCACCACACCCAGCCCTTAACCTTTTTAAAGTGTACATTAAGTATATTCACATTGTTATGTAACCAATCTCCAGAACTTTTTTCTTTTCTTTCTTTCTTCCTTTTTCATTTTTTTTTTTTTTTTTTGAGACAGGCTCTCACCCCATTACCCAGGCTGGAGTGCAGTGGCATGATCACGGCTCGCTGCCTTGACTTTCTGGGCTCAGGTGATCCTCCCACTTCAGCCTCCCAGTAGTTGGGACTATAGGTATGCACCACCACGCCCTGCTAATTTTTTGTATTTTTTGTAGAGATGGGGTTTAGCCATGTTGCCTCAGATGGTCTCAATCTCTTCAGCTCAAGTCATCTGCCCACCTAGGCCTTCCAAAGTGCTGAGATTACAGGCGTGAGCCACTGTGCCCAGCCCAGAACTTTTTCATATCCCTTAAACAACCACCTCTGGCCAGGTGCAGTGGTGAGATCCCCATCTCTACAAAAAATTTAAACCAAAAACTAGCTGGGCATGATGGTGCATGCCTGTAGTCCCAGCTACTGCGGAGGCTGAGGTGGGAGGATTGCTTGAGCCCAGGAGGTAAAGGCTGCAGTGAGCTGTGATCACGCCACTGCACTCCAGCCTGGTGACAAAGCAAGACTCTGTCTCAAAAAACAAACAAACAAAACAACCACCTCCCATATTCCCTCTCCTAGCCCATGGCAAACACCATTCTACTTTCTGTCTCTATGAGTTTGACTACTCTAGGTTCCTTCAAGAGGAATTATATAGCATTTGTCCTTTTGTGGCTGACTTATTCACTTAACATAATATCCTTAAGACTCATCCATGTTGTGCAAGTATCAGAATGTCTTTTTTTTTTTGAGACACAGTCTCGCTCTGTTGCCCAGGCTGGAGTCCAGTGGCGTGTGCCCAGGCTGGAATGCAGTGGCAGGATCTTGGCTCACTTCAAGCTCTGCCTCCCAGGTTCACCCCATTCTCCCGCCTCAGCCTCCCGAGTAGCTGGGACTACAGGCATCCGCCACCACTCCTGGCTAATTTTCTGTATTTTTTAGTAGAGATGGGGTTTCACTGTGTTAGCCAGGATGGTCTCAATCTCCTGACCTCGTGATCCGTCCGTCTCAGCCTCCCAGAGTGCAGGGATTACAGACGTGAGCCACCGCGCCCGGCCTGTCCCCTTCCTTTTTAAGGCTGAATAACATTCCATGTGTGTATATAGCACATTTTGTTTATCCATTCATCCATCGATGGACATTGGGGTTGCTTGCACTTTTTGGTTATTGTGAATTCTTTCCCATTTCTTAAACAAATGCAAACTTTTGTCTTAAATTGATCCATTTTTGTGTCTAACCTTTGCTTTATCTTCTAGGCAGCCTCTTTGAGAAGCAATGTCTGGAAGTGCAAGGATGTAACTCTTTTTTTTTTTTTTTTTTTTTTTTTTTTTTTTTGAGATGGAGTTTCGCTCTTGTTGCCCAGGCTGGAGTGCCGTGGCGCAATCTCGGCTCACTGCAACCTCCGCCTCCTGAGTTCAAGTGATTCTTCTGCCTCAGCCTTCTGAGTAACTGGGATTACAGGCACGTGCCACATGCCCAGCTAATTTTTTTTTTTTTGTATTTTTGGTAGAGATGGGGTTTTGCCATGTTGGCCAGGATGGTCTCGAACTCCTGACTTCAGGTGATCCACCTGTCTTGGCCTCCCAAAGTGCTGGGATTACAGGTGTGAGCCACTGCACCCGACTAGGGACGTAACTCTTTAGACACCAATTCTGTCTAAATCTGTTGGTTTCATCTGTGAAATGAGAAAAGTTAGTATCTCAGTTTAATATATTTGGGCTAGTATTGGCCTATAGCTCCCTCTATCAGTCAATCTGTCAAAAGCATTTTATCACACATTGAATGAAAACTGTCCCCATTCGTGACCCACCAAATGAAGAAATAGTCTCTGCCCTCAAGGTGCTAAAGTCTTCAGGAAACAAATCGAACTCTGGGTGGTGTGGTCCAAGGACCCTGGGGAATCCCTGAGACTCCCCCAGCAGGTTCTTCCTTTCTTTCCTTTCTTTTCTTTCTTTCTTCTTTTGAGATGGAATCTTACTCTGTCGCCCAGGCTAGAGCGCAGTGGCATGATCTCGGCTCACTGCAACCTCTATCTCCCAGGTTCAAGCAATTCTCCTGCCTCAGCCTCCTGCATAGCTGGGATTACAGGTGCCTGCCACTGCACCCAGCTAATTTTTGCATTTTCAGTGGAGACGGGGTTTTACCATCTTGGCCAGGCTGGTCACAAACTCCTAACCTTGTGATCCACTTGCCTTGGCCTCCCAAAGTGCTGGGATTACAGGCATGAGCCACCACACCCGGCCACCCCAGCAGGTCTTTTCTAACTGTGAATCTCTGTAAGGCTGAATTTTCTTCCTGTAATTAATCTAAAACAACATCACATCAGATTGAATGCAGTAGTATTATGAGAATGCATTTGTCTTCTATTAAGCCAGAGATCAAGGAATTTTCCCAAAATGTAACACAATGTTACTCTTCCATTTTTTGTTAGTTTTGGAAAAAACAGCTATTTCTCATATAAATATTATGGTAACATGTTATGGGTTTCTTGTTGCTCTTTTTATATGAATTTAAAATAAATATGTTGGCCAGATGCAGTGACTCACGCTTATAATCCCAGCGCTTTGGGAGGCTAAAGCAGGAGGATCACTTGAGGCCAGGAGTTCCAGAGCAGCCTGGGCAAAACAGTGAGACCCCCATCTCTACAAAAAACAATTTTGACATGGTGCTATCTCCTATAGTCCTAGCTACTTAGGAGGCTGAGGAGGGAGGATTGCTTGAACCCACAAGTTCAAGGTTACAGTGAGCTATAATTGCACCATTGCACTACAGCTTGAGTGAAGAGTGAGACCTTGTCTCAATAATAATAAAAAAATTAATATGTTAAAATTTGATGTTTTAATTTCTAACATGGCAAATATCAGTAGCTATAACTTATATAAATGTTAAGTCCCTCAGGTCCTCCATAGTTTTTAAATGTGTAAACAGGTCTTGAGGCCAAAAAGTTTGAGAAGCACCACTAAAGGAAAAGCCTCAGAGGCCCCCCAGCAGCATCAAGTAAACAAGAATTGACTGAGGCCGGGCGCGGTGGCTCAAGCCTGTAATCCCAGCACTTTGGGAGGCCGAGACGGGTGGATCACAAGGTCAGAAGATCGAGACCATCCTGGCTAACACTGTGAAACCCCGTCTCTACTAAAAAATACAAAAAAAAAAAAACTAGCCGGGCGAGGTGGCGGGCGCCTGTAGTCCCAGCTACTTGGGAGGCTGAGGCAGGAGAATGGCGTGAACCCAGGAGGCGGAGCTTGCAGTGAGCTGAGATCCGGCCACTGCACTCCAACCCGGGCGACAGAGTGAGACTCCGTCTCAAAAAAAAAAAAAAAAAAAAAAAAAAAGAATTGACTGAAACACTATTGTGCACTGAGCCGAGGAGCCCTTCCTTCCTAAACGCAGTCCTGTAGGTAAAAACAGGCATGCAGAGTCATGAAGATGTGCTGTCATAGAGCCCCTTTCCAAGCTACTCTGGAAGCCTGGAAGTTACTGGGGCAGCTGAAAACCCTAGGAGGATTTATTACTCCTTTGCCAGGTAGTGTATATGGAATGTACACTACGTAGGGCCACCAATACTACTGCTGCCACCACTGCTGGAGTGATTGCCACCTGCCAGACATTGGACTAGGTGCTTTGAATTATCTGTCTCATTTAATGCTCATGACACTGAATATAGGTATTTTTAAATCTATTGTACATATTTTAAAAAGGCTTATAATTTGTTTTTTTGTTCTTTTTTTTTTTTTGAGACAGAGTCTTGCTCTGTCTCGCCCAGGCTGGAGTGCAGTGGTGGCGATCTTGGCTCACTGCAGCCTCCGCCTCCTGGGTTCAAGCAATTCTCCTATCTCAGCCTTCTGAGTAGCTGGGACTACAGGTGGCCGCCACCACACCCGGCTAATTTTATATTTTTAGTAGAGACGTGGTTTCACCATGTTGGCCAGGCTTGTCTCGAACTCATGACATCAGGTGATTCACCTGCTTCAGTCTCCCAAAGTGCAGGCATGAGCCACTGCGCCCAGCCCAAAAAGGCTTAGATTTGTAACTTAGCCAAAGCATAGCTGTTTTCAGTGACAGAGCTCGGATCTGAACATGGCTTCAAAACTCCTGTTCTTTCCACTAAGCCATGCTGGCTCTCCTATTTCAAGAAATAAGTCGGCATACAAAGAATCCTAAATTACAGACAACTTCACAAGATTCAGACATCATCTGCTGCATAAGATGAGACCTTTAAAAGCCTGTTCTAGCACTAGCCACCCTCCTGCTAAGAATAGGCTGGAACGTGGCTGATTTAGTTATTTCTTTTTCTTTTCTTTTTTTTTTTTTTTTTTTTGAGACGGAGTCTCGTGCTGTGGCCCAGACTGGAGTGTAGTGGCGTGATCTCAGCTCACTGCAAGCTCTGCCTCCCGGGTTCACACCATTCTCCTGCCTCAGCCTCCTGAACAGCTGGGACTACAGGCACCAGCCACCATGCCCAACTAATTTTTTGTATTTTTTTTTTAATAGAGACGGGGTTTCACCATGTTAGCCAGGATGGTCTCGATCTGACCTCGTGATCCACTTGCCTCGGCCTCCAAAAGTGCTGGGATTACAGGCGTGAGCCACCACACCCGGCAATTTAGTTATTTCTGATGGGCAAATAACATTTTCATAACTCTGCAAGTTTTTGTAATTATGGTGTTCAGACAATAAATCAACCTTATATTGCTGTTAAATTTGGATGACCTGCTTTTCTCATGAGGACTTTCTCATGGATCAAACTTTCAATAAACATTCAATTGTATATGAATATAATAAACACTGTTTTTGGAAGGATACAAAAGAAACTGGAAACAGTGCCTCTGGAGCGAACTGAGTGACTGAGACTCAAGGTGACAAAGAAACATACTTTTTACCATCTACTTTTTTGCTTTACCTTTTAATTTTGTACCATATATAAGCACTACTTACCTAATTAAGAAAATACCAGTTTAAAAGGACAATGAACAAGCCTCTAGGTAAACTATCAGATAGGAACTGCTCAAAGTCTGCAGCATCAGAGAATGGTGGACTCTTGGTTAGTAGGGTTCTGTCTGGTTCCTGAAAGATTCAATTACTTGCCCATCCAACTCACATCAAAAGTTCTGTGGCTGCTGGGTGCGGTGGTTCATGCCTATAATCCGAGCACTGTGGGAGGCTGAGGCAAGCAGATTGCTTGAGCCCAGGAGTTCAAGACCATCCTGGGTAACATGGCGAAAACTCATCTCTACGGCCGGGCGCGGTGGCTCAAGCCTGTAATCCCAGCACTTTGGGAGGCCAAGATGGGCGGATCACGAGGTCAGGAGATCGAGACCAGCCTGGCTAACACGGTGAAACCCCGTCTCTACTAAAAAAATACAAAAAAACTAGCTGGGCGAGGTAGCGGGCGCCTGTAGTCCCAGCTACTTGGGAGGCTGAGGCAGAAGAATGGCATAAACCCAGGAGGCGGAGCTTGCAGTGAGCTGAGATCCGGCCACTGCACTCCAGCCTGGGCGACAGAGCGAGACTCCGTCTCAAAAAAAAAAAAAAAAGAAAACTCATATCTACAAAAACCACAAAAATTAGTTGGGAGTAGTGGCATGTGCCTGTAGTCCCAGTTACTTGGGAGGCTGAGGTGGGAAGATCGCTTGAGCCTGGGAGGCGGAGGTTGCAGTGAGCTGAAACCACACCACTGCACTCCAGCCTAGGCGACACAGCGAAACCTTGTGTGAAAAAAAAAAAAGAAAAAAAAATTATGTGGCCGAACATCTCATGCCTATGCAATGTGAAAGCAGACATTCAAAAGCAGTTATCTGAAGTTTAAAAGTTTGGCATCTTCCCAGCATAGCAGAAGGGAACCACTCAAGGGAATGGACATCTGCAAATGTGATGAAAAGGTCAGTAGAAAACTGTATAATTCATTCATTCCAGAAAACAAGCTAATACCTCATGGCCTGAACTTTGTTAGGCAGGCCCACCCATCTGGCATTCTCCAATCCTCATTTCCTGCAGCAGCCCAAACACATCACTGTTGCCCTTAAACTCTTCCCTTTTTTCAAGAATCAGTATTTGTCTCATCTCCCTAGAGAAAAACTTTTCCTTCTGTTCCTGTGAAAGAACTCCATTGCCAATCTCCTTTAAGAGACAATAGTTACAACTTCCTGAGCACTCTGTGCTTTACGCACAGTTATCTCAAGTAATAAGTCTGACAACTCTATGAAGTACTAATTTTATCTCTATTTTATAAATGACAAACCTGAGGTCCAGAGGGGTTAAGCTGTTTGCCCAAGGTCACACAGCTAGGAACTGACAGAGCTAAGATTAGAACCCAACTTAAGGCCTAGTTCCTGCTCTTGATCACGCATTACTATTATAAACCTGGCTCAGTATAAGCAGTGTGGTATGATTTGGATACCTACAGGGGGATTACAGCTCTCAAAGCTCTTATTGGTCATTTTTGTTGGAATAAGTTGCTGCAAACAAGCCAAGTCTGATTCCTAGACGATATCATAACTTACATTTACTAATGAAAGTAATGGCTGGAGCCTGGAGCTCAGACCAGGTATCAGACTATAGGGTAAGGAGCTGTGAGTTTAGTATGAAATCTGACTTTCATACAACTCTTGGAGTCCTAAAATATGTATTGGTTGAGAACAAAGACAAGAATCAAATTAGAAAATACAAATTTCAGAATTTACTAGTTAACCTACTCATATTCATTAGATACATAGCTCAGCATGTTAATGATTATACAGCTGCTGTATGATGGGCACCTACTCTGTTTTATTAATTTTTGAGGCAGGGTTCCGCTCTGTTGCCCAGGCTGGAGTGCAATGGTGTCATCATGGCTTACTGCAATCTTGACCTTCCAGACTCAAAGAATCCTCCCCACCTCAGCCTCCTGGGTAGCTGGGACTATAGGCATGGGCCACCACACCCGGCTAGTTTTTAAATTTTTTTGGCGATATGGGGTCTCACTATGCTACACAAGCTGGTCTCAAAACTCCTGGGCTCCAGCGATCCTCCCACCTTGGGCTCCCAAAGTGCTGGGATTACAAGTGTGAGCCACCGTGCCTGGCAGCTTTTACATAAATAGAAAACAGAAAATCGGAAAAATGACCTCCCAGGGACAAGAGCAGGATTTGAACCCAAATCTGTCTGACTCCAGGGACAGGACAGTATCTGTCTACCTTGTGTCAGTGAGTTCAATGTATCAATGCCAAGTCAGAGAACACATCTTGAGTTTTGTGGCTTTTGAAGTCACTCATTTTTTTTTTTTTTTTTTGAGACGGAGTTGTGCTCTGTCACCCAGGCTGGAGTGCAGTGGTGTGATCTTGACTCACTGCAAGCTCCGCCTCCTGGGTTCACATGATTCTCCTGCCTCAGCCTCCCGAGTAGCTGGGACTACTATAGGTGCCCACCACCGTGCCTGGCTAATTTTTTTGTATTTTTAATAGAGATGGGGTTTCACTGTGTTAGCCAGGATGGTCTTGATCTCCTGACCTCAAGTGATCTGCCCGCCTTGGCCTCCCAAAGTGCTGGGATTACAGGTGTGAGCCACTGCGCCCCACCAAACTCACTGTTTTCTTTTGTGAAAAATAATTGCCTCTTTGAGTGCAGAGTGAATGTCAGAATTGTACATATAAGTAAACTGAACAGTGATAGTGAAATTAACATTTGTATACTCACAGCTTTCAAGGAGTACTCAAAAACGGCCCATCTGATCTTGCCATTTTATCTTTGCATTTTCGATGCGATAGGAAGGCAGAGCAGGTATCATCATCCATTTGGAAGTCCAGAGATGAGTAATTTGCTCAATGGCTGATGACTGCCCAGTGGCAGAGCTAGGATTAGACCTCGATGGCTGGTGATAATGCTTTTCTCACTAAGTAGCGCTACTGGCTGCAAACACATAGGTTCTTGTCTGTTCCACATAAATGTCCAGTCTCTTATCAGACTCCAGTGAAAGGCTGACAGAGTGAAGGAAGGAAGACTAAAGATAAGTGGCTAATGTGGGAAGTGAATGGCCTTTGATGCAGTCAGGCTCAGGTTCAAATCTTGGCTTCATTTCTTATGCTACGATTTGGACAGTTAACCTAAGTTCATTTTCTTCATCAGTCAAAATGGGAAACAACACTGATTCAATTAACATTTATTAAGAAACTCTAGTGTGTCAGATAAGCCACTACTAGAAAGTCATAAAAGGCTGTTGGATACATTTTAATCAATACATTATTATTTTTTAGGCTAGTCATGGTGGCTCATGTCTAATTCCAGCACTTTGGGAGGCCAAGGAAGGAGAATCACTTGAGGCCAGGAATTTTACTAGCCTGGGTAACATACTGAGACTCTCATCTCTACAAAAAATTTTAAATATTAGCTGGGTGTGGTGGCACATGCCTGTAGTCCCAGCTACTTGGGAGGCTGAGGTGGGAGGATCACTTGAGCCTGGCTGTCAAAGCTGCAGTGAGCTGAGATCACACCACTGCACTCCAACCTGGGTGACAGAGCAAGACCCTCTCTTAAATTTTTTTTAGGACAGGTGCAGTGGTTCATGCCTATAATCGCAGCACTTTGGGAGGCTGAGGTGGGCAGATCACTTGAGGTCAGGAGTTCGAGACCAACCTAACCAACATGGCGAAACCCCGTGGTGGCAGACGCCTGTAATCCCAGCTACTTGAGAGGCTGAGGCAGGAGGTTCACTTGAACCCAGCAGGTAGAGGTTGCAGTGAGCCGAGATAGTGCCACCACACTCCAGCCTAAGCAAGAGGGAGACTCTGTTTTTTGCCATTTTATCTTTGCATTTTTGATGAGATAGGAAGGCAGAGCAGGTATTATCATCTGTTTGCAAGTCCAGAGATGAGTAACTTGCTCAAAGGCTGATGACTGCTCAGTGGCAGAGCTGGGATTAGACCTCGACAGCTGGTGATAATGCTTTTCTCACTAAGCAGCACTACTGGCTGCAAAAAAAAATTTTTTTTTCCCACAGGGACAGGATTTTGAATGTGGCCCTGGAGATAAATTTTTAAAAAATCTTTATTCACTACATACCTCTCAAAGGAACCAAATCTTTTTTTCTAATTAAAAAATTATTTATTATTACTACTGTTATTATTATTTTTTTGTAGCGGTGGGGTCTCAGTAGTTAACCAGGCTGGTCTTAAACTCCTGGGCTCGAGCCATCCTCCCACAAGTGTCCAAAAGTTCTGAGATTACAGGCATGAGTCACTGTGCCTGGCCAAAGGAACTAAATTTTGAAGAATGAAAGTTAGATCAAGAGTCTAATGCAGAGGCCAGTGGAGGCCAGGCAAGAAGCGTATGGAAACAACACAGGTGGGATAGGGAACCGCTAAGCCCTCGGCTGCACTTTATACTGCAAAACAGGGAGAGCCCCGTGCAGCCAGGTGAAGCAGGTGATTCTCTGTGGAGTCTCCCACATTTTAAATGTTGGAAATTTTTTAAAATTATAAAATATAGGGAAAAACAGTATCTCAGTTAAATCTTTCCTGTAGGCTGCCAGTTTCTTAAGTTAGTTCCAGAGGAAAAGGGGCATTTCAGTCACATGAAAATGGCAACTGCAAAGTCAAAACTTTGGGAAGATGAGCCTGGTCAGGGAGCTGCTACATGATTTGGTTTAGTTGGCACTTGGAGAGAAAGCTGGGGAAGCACAAGTCAGGAGGCCAGAGAGCAATCTGTCAGGCCTGCGATGTGACAGTGGTGCCCTGAGTGCGCCAGTGCACATTATGACTGCTACTGAGTGGTGCAAATCCCTCCATCAAGGACCAGAGCATGGTGGCTCATGCCTGTAATCCCAACACTTTGAGAGGCACCCAGGAGGATCATTTGAGCCTAGGAGTTCAAGACCAGCCTGGGCAAGATGATGAGACCTGTGTCTATCTATCTATCTATCTATCTATCTATCTATCTATCTATCTATCCATCCATCCATCTATCAATCAATCATCTGTATTTCTATATAGATAAATACATATATATATTGTTTTATATGTATATATTTCTATATAGAATATATATGTATTCTATATCTATATCTATTCTATATCTATTCTATATCTATATATTTTTTTTTTCAGGACTAGAGCCCTGCCCTTTCTACTCTATCGGCACAAGGGTCCAGGCAAGAGGAGGGCCATTTCACTCTATCCCTGCGATTTTGCTATTCCACACATTAAATAGGAAAAGACTGGCAAAGGGGAATTGATAGTAAGTGGAATTTATTTTATTTATTTATTTATTTATTTATGAATAATAAATGGTCAGGATGGTCTCGGTCTCCTGACCTTGCGATCCACCCGCCTCGGCCTCCCAAAGTGCTGGGATTACAGTTGTGAGCCACTGCGCCTGGCCAGTAAGTGGAATTTATTTATAAAACAATGCAAATACTATTTGGAATTAGGAAGCATTTCCCATTTTAATCATAAAATTATTAATTGAAATTGCAAAAGTAGATTTATAGAGCCACAGGTAGCAAAACAGGAAATGAAATATTCCAGAGAGATTCTGAAAAGTTCGAAAGAAACATACACTAGCCTCAAAATCTCCGGTTAAACTGTGGTTGCACAACAGGTTCTATTTATTCCTGCATTTTCTCAATAAGTTCTTCCTTATATTTGCCTTTCTCTTTTCCGACTTGTCGAGACTTGGCTTTGTGTTCAAGAATTTTTTTCCGATCCTTGTCCAGTTTTAGCCTGGTGATAACCACCTGTTGGGAGTGAGAAAACAGATCTTTATTGCCACATCGCCACCAGCTATTGAGCAACATAGACATCATAAGACAGACCTCAGCCATTCAGCCTTTTTTTTTTTTTTTTTTGAGACAGAGTCTTGCTGTGTCGCCCAGGCTGGAGTGCAGTGGCGTGATCTCGGCTCACTGCAAGCTCCGCCTCCTGGGTTTGCGCTATTTTCCTGACTCAGCCTCCTGAGTAGCTGGGACTACAGGCGCCCGCCACCATGCCCTGCTAATTTTTTTGTATTTTTAGTAGAGACGGGGTTTCACCATGTTAGGATGGTCTCCTGACCTCGTGATCCGCCCGCCTTGGCCTCCCAAAGTGCTGGGATTACAGGAAAGAGCCACTGCACCCAGCCAGTCATTCAACTTTTAAGGAACTGAAACTCTGGAAGGAAAACAGATCCTATAACACAATATAAAATAGGAACACAAAGGAGAAGTAGCAGTTCCACTAGGTAGGCATAAGGGCTACAGGAAGATATATTCTCTCTTATCCCTCTAAATATTATACGTTGGAGGAAGTGATGCCTGGAACACTTGGAAGCCTCTTGCAACCAGCTTAGACAGCCATCAGCCGGGTGCAGTGGCTCACGCCTGTAATCCCAGCACTTTGGGAGGCCAAGGCAGGTGGATCACGAGATCAAGAGATCGAGACTATGCTGGCTAACATGGTGAAACCCCGTCTCTGCTAAAAACATAAAAATTAGCTGGGCGTGATGTTGGGTGCCTGTAGTCCCAGCTACTCGGGAGGCTGAGGCAGGAGAATCACTTGAACCCAGGAGGCAGAGGTTGCAGTGAGCCGAGATCGTGCCACTGCATTCCAGCCTGGTGACAGAGTGAGAGTCCGTCTCAGAAAAAAAAAAAAAAAAAGGACACCATCACCAAGAAAGGCAAAATAGAAAAGAGAAGAAAAATCTGGATCCTTGATGATATCACAAAGCTACTGAATCAATCAAGTCCACGTGGCCTGCCTCAGCCACCTGTGCAGGGAGTACCGAACACCAATAACTTTTAACAGTATTGACACACTCCATGGCTGCTATTGCCACTCAGTCCTTGATCATACCTTGCTTGGGTGAATGCCCACATGGACGGTTGTGCCGTTGGCCTTCTCACGCTGCACCCGCTCGATGTAGATGACATATTTCTTTCTGTACATCTGGACTACCTTGCCAATTTGCTGACCTTTGTAGTGTCCTCGAACTACCTAAGAGAAAATACAAAAGAGAATCCCCCTCCATTTGTAATGCATGATCATAATGAGGAAGCTAACCATCAGGAACACATGGGCTAAACATATAACTTTGCACAAAAGCAGCTTAATCCTGGCAGCCAAAAATTAGCTACTTGTCTGGTATAAATCTATGTTGTGTTATGGCTGGGTGGAGATTTTTTTACCTGAATCCCACAGAAATGTGCGATATGAGCTTTAGAGAAAAAAGGAGAATACAAAACTACATATAGAATACACTCTGAACTATATGTATATATACGTCAAGTATCCCTTATTCAAAATGCTTGAGACCAGAAGTGTTTTGGATTTAGGGTTTTTGGGATTTTGGAATATCTGCATTACTCACTAAGCACCACAAATCTGAAAATCTGAAATCCCAAAAGCTCCAAAGACTACTTCCTTTGACCATCACATTGACACTCAAAGTTTCAGATTTTGGAATATTCTGAATTTGAGATACTCAACCTGTATGTGTGTATGTGTATATATATAATATATTACATATGTGCACATATATGTATATACACACATATATGTATATACACACATACATATATGTATATATACACACACATTTCATATATATCGCATGACACAGTGGGATAAAATATATATAAATATTGGTAACAGCTGCCATTAGGCAGGAAGTAGGATTACAGATGACTGTTTTTTAGATTTATATTCTTCTAAATTTCAAGATTTCTACATTTATACAAATATTTTAAAGTCAGAAAAAAATTAAAATCTCACGGACTGTTTTACTGTACTAAAAATCTACTCTATTAAAAAACCAACTAGATTAGGGTTTCCTTGGAAGCAAGAGCTTATTTTATTTTATGTTTTTTTGAGACAGAGTCTCGCTCTGTCCCCCAGGCTGGACTGCAATGGCATGAGCTTGGCTCACTGCAACCTCCAACTCCCAGGTTCAAGTGATTCTCCCACCTCAGCCTCCCAAGTAGCTGGGATTATAGGCACATGCCAGCAGTCCCGGCTAACTTTTGTATTTTTAGTAGAGATGGGGTTTCACCATATTGGCCAGGCTGGTCTTGAACTCCTGACCTCAAGTGATCCGCCTGCCTCGGCCTCCCAAAGTGCTGGGATTACAGGTGTGAGCCACCATGCCCAGCTGCAAGAGCTTATTAAACACCACGCACAGAGGCAGGGCTGATCGACTGGACTGGAGAGGTGAGGATGAAGAGGGAAGGATGATACTGAGAGTCTGGCTTGGACAACTAGGTAGATGGAAATGCCTTTGCCAGATGCAGGGAACATAGGGGAAGCCCCATATTTTAGGAGGAAATAGTTTAGTTTGGAACATGCTAAATTTGAGGCATCTGGGGACATTCTAATAGATAATTCAGACACAGCTGGAATGCCAACTGGGCCAGCGATAGAGACGTGGGAGTCATCCACAGAGAGGCAATTAGAAGCTTCATTTTGCTCAAGGAGCTGATGGTATGAGAAAAGGGCAGAATATACACATGTGAGAAAAGCCAGCATTCTGGAAGAGCTTGTGAGAAATTAATGTGGCCAGAGAGAATGGGAAACCATGCAAGTGTGGTGTTAGAGCAGCCAAGAGAAGAATGCCAAATTCTGCGGGACCATCAAGTACAGAGAGGGTAAGGTATTTAACAGATCTGACAACAAGGTCATCACCAGTGGCTGTGGCTGGAACACCTTCAGTGAGCGGTGGGATGGAAGCCATTTACAGTAAGGTGATGAGTGTACCAGGTGAGAAGGTGAAGGTGAGAAAAGACAGTCCAAAGGAGCTTGGCTCTGAAGACGAGAAGGGGATAGATGTTTGAGGGGGATGGAAAGCTAAGGGAACTTTTTTTTTTTTTTGAGACGGAGTCTCGCTCTGTCGCCCGGGCTGGAGTGCAGTGGCCGGATCTCAGCTCACTGCAAGCTCCGCCTCCCGGGTTTATGCCATTCTCCTGCCTCAGCCTCCCGAGTAGCTGGGACTACAGGTGCCGGCCACCTCGCCCGGCTAGTTTTTTGTATTTTTTAGTAGAGATGGGTTTTCACCGTGTTAGCCAGGATGGTCTCGATCTCCTGACCTTGTGATCCGCCCGTCTCGGCCTCCCAAAGTGCTGGGATTACAGGCTTGAGCCACCGCGCCCGGCCAGGGAACTTTTTTTATTTTTAAAAAAGGGAAAACATGATTGTGTTTAAATGCTGATGGGAAGGAACAAGTATGGAGCAAGAGGGTAAAAGAAACTACAGAGAAAAAAGGGACCAAAAAAGCTCCAAGAGAAGAATGGAGCAGCACCCAGCGGCAGATGAATTAGGCTTAGGCAGAAATAGGGATATTTCTTTTTTTGTGTTTTTGAGACAGAGACTTGCTGTGTTACTCATGCTGGAGTACAGCGGTGTGATCTTGGCTCACTGCAACCCCCGCCTTCTGGGTTCAAGTGATATCTCATTGCCTCAGCCTCCCTTGTAGCTGGGATTACAGGCATGTGCCATCATGTCCAGCTAATTTTTGTATTTTTAGTACAGACAGAATTTCGCTATGTTGGCCAGGCTGGTCTCGAACTCCTGGCCTCAAGTGATCCACCCGTCTAGGCCTCTCAAAGTGCTGAGATTACAGGCGTGAGCCACTGCACCAGGCCTGGGATATTTCTTTTATTGTAACAGGAGGGAAAGAAAATAAGGAGGGGTGGAACTACAGGTAAATGTGTAGGTGTGGAGCCAGGATTTCTTTTTGAGACGGAGTCTCACTCTGTTGCCCAGGCTGGAGTGCAGTGGCATAATCTTGGTTCTCTGCAACCTCCACCTCCTAGGTTAAAGCGATTCCCCTGCCTCAGCCTCCTGAGTAGTTGGGATTACAGGCGTGTGCCACCACACCTGGTTAATTTTTGTACTTCTAGTAGACACGGGGTTTCACCATGTTGGCCAGGCTGGTCTTGAACTCCTGACCTCAGATGATTCACCCACCTCAACCTCCCAAAGTGTTGGGATTATAGGTGTGAGCCACTGCGCCTGGCCATGATTTTAGATTTTATAAGCACATCAGGCACGACTGGTAAGCACCTGGCTAACTCCTCACTTTTCAGGTCTTCTCTTAAATTTATTAGTTCCTCAGAGAAGGCTTTTCAGGTCCTTTAATTAATATGGTAGCATCCTTTATATTTTCTTCACAGCAACAAACACAATTTGAAATCGTTTTATTTTTAACTGAGGCATCATTTACATACAGTAAAATGCACAGGTCAGTTTTGGCAGATATAAAACTGCCAAAGTTTTTTTTTTTTTTTTTTTTTTTTTGAGATGGAGTCTTGCTTGTCACCCAGGCTGGAATGCAGTGGCGCAATCTCAGCTCACTGCAAGCTCCGCCTCCCGAGTTCATGCCATTCTCCTGCCTCAGTCTCCCAGGTAGTTGGGACTACAGGCGCCCGCCACCACGCTCAGCTAATTTTTTATATTTTTAGTAGAGACGGGTTTTACCGTGTTAGCCAGGATGGTCTCAATCTCCTGACATCATGATCCGCTCGCCTCGGCCTCCCAAAGTGCTGGGATTACAGGCGTGAGCCACTGTGCCTGGCCATTTTTTTTTTTCTTTTTGAGACAGAGTCTCACTCTCACCCAGGCTGGAGTGCAATGGCACAATCTTGGTTCACTGCAACCTCTGCCTCCCAGGTTCAGGCGATTCTCATGCCTCAGCCTCCCAAGTAGCTGGGATTACAGGTGTGCACCACCACGCCCGGCTAATTTTTTTGTATTTTTAGTAGAGATGGAGTTTCACCATGTTTCCCAGGCTAGTCTCAAACTCCTGAGCTCAGATGATCTACCTGCCTCGGCCTCCCAAACTGCTAGGATTACAGGCATAAGCCATCATGCCCAGCCTGTCAAAGGTTTTAAATAGGACCTGATTTGCAAATAATACCACTCTGTGGAAAATGGACAAAGGTAAGAGAGGGAGCTGCAATGCTGCCTTGAACTGGACTGGAAATAGGTTCAAGACTTACTTTGGAGGTAGAATCAACAAGCCTTGATGGTGGATTACAAGAGGGGGTTAAGGAGCATTGTTAAAGATAACAAAGGTTTAGGGGCATATGCAACTGGGGAGATACAAATGGCACTTACTAGAGATGTGGAAGATGGGAGAAGAGTTGGATTCTGGAGGCAGAGGGTGTTAGGATCAAGAGTACTCTTGGATAAGAAGCTTGAAATGTCAATGGGCTACCTAAATAGAGATGTTCTGTAGGTAGTCAGATCTTTAGGTCTGTGTTGTAGGTAGTCAGATGTATAGGTTGTCTAAAGTGGTCTGGACTAGGATATAAAAGAGGGAGTTGTTAGCACAGAGCACACACTTAAAGCTCTAAGAATGGATTATTACCTATTCTTTACCTACACAGAGAACACAGAGCAGAAAGAGATGCTAGATGTGTCCATTGGATTCAGTCACGAAGATGTTATTGGTGATCTATGCCAAAGTAGGTTCTATAATGCAGTGGGCACAGGGAATAGACTGAAGAGTATCCAAGAGTGAATGGGAGATGAGGAAGTGGAAACAGCTCTCTTGAGGAGGTTGGTTATGAATAGAGAACAGAGTAATAGCTGGAAGGAAATGTGGGGCTAGGGAAGTGAATCCAAATTTTCCAGCTCTCTTTGAAAATCCAAGAATTTAACAATGGGCCTGCATTTCCCCCAGGCACCCACGGGCTCAAGGTAGATGATTATATCCGATATGTGAGGCTTGAGCTTTCCAGTTTGCCATTTTCTTTTCAGCTCACTTCCCTAAATAAGGGAAGTGAGAGCTATCCTTACTATCCCCTATAAGTATTTGCAATTCCCCCATTCTAGAACATGTCTGATGGGAAGGATCCAGGGCAGAGGGGGTTGAAACTGCTGATCATACCTCTGAACTACTTTCCACTCTTCCTGTCACACTCCCAGCTTAACTCCACATTTTTTCCTCCTTAACATATCCCCAAACCTTCAAAGAGTCCCAGTGTCTCAGATGATACACCAGGTCTCATCACCTTATGTCATTTCATTCTAAGACAATAGTTCTTAACTGAGTGAGGGAAGAGTTGATTTTGTCCCCCAGGGAGCATTTGGCAATATCTGGAAATATTTTTGCTTGTCACAACTGTGAAGGGAGGGAATGCCACTGGCATCTAGTGGGGAGAGGCCAGGGATGCTGCTAAACATTCTACAACGCACAGGAGAGCCCCCTCACCCCCCGACAACAATTATCCAGTCCAAGATATCAATAGCGCTGAGGCTAGGAAACCCTGCTCTAAAACATGACCTCCAGGAGAACACCGGCCTTGTCAATCTTGTTCTAGAACAATGTCTGGTAAGTCCTCCATAAATATTCCTTTGAGGAATGAATCCAGCCCCTGTTTATTTCACTCATGGCCAACTCCCTTCCCCCTTCATGCATTCTAAGCTCCAATCACAGAGAACAGAAGGCTTGCACGTTCTCACATGGGCCACTCTTTTAGAAATTATGAAAGAGTGACTCGCTGCATCTTGACCATTTCTCCTGCCAAATCCAATGCTATCACATGGCCAGCTCCCACAAATTCCTGTCCATCAATCCCACTACACCCAAATACACTAGAACACTACTCTCACTGCAACACTTTCCCCTACAAAGTCTGCTTCAACAAGCCACCTTGTGCAACAACACTTGGCAAACTAGCAGCCAGAAGTTTAAATCAAAAGCATTTTTGGCGGGGCACGGTGGCTCACATCTGTAATCCCAGTGCTTTGGGAGGCTGAGGTGGGAGGATCACTTGAGGTCAGGAGTTCCGAGACCAGCCTGGGCAACATAGCAAGACCCTATGTCTACAAAACAAACAAAAAAGCAGGTTTTTGCTTGGCTGACATACTGTTTTATTAAATTTTACTATAACTATTAAATAGTTAAATGCTCTAAAGCAACGCAGGCACTCTCCGGTGGCTCTGAACCCTATCTCTGGCCTAACACATCTGAAGTGTCACACTACTTGCCAGAGTCCTGAGGCATGTGAGTCTGTGACTGCTCCATGACGTTCTCAGGCAAAGGTGTCCGATCGCCACTAGAGCCGGAGGGAGACGTACCTGGACCTCGTCGTCCTTGCGGATGGGCATGGAGCGGACACTGTACTTCTGCCGCAGCTCCTTGGAGAGCGGGGATGACATGATCTTCCTGCGCACGTGTGAGGGGGCATTGAAGTGACGTTTCCGGTTTTTGCTGCGGTCTGACGTCACGAAGGGATTGAACTTCATGGTGACCCTCTACAAAGGGCGGAGAGAGACGGAATGAAGGGGCGCTCAGTGGGTTACAGGGACCTGTTCTCGATCCAAGACACTCCTCCTCATCCCCGCACAAAGGCTCTACGGGGGAGGTGACCTCTGAAAAGGCAACTGAGGGAGGAGAGAGAGATGCGAGTGGTCTATCACACAAAGTGGGACGTGTGGCGGTCGCATGCCTGACTAAAGGGGTCGTGGGGAGAGGGTGGCACTGGGACCTTGAGGCTAAGGAAGGAATACTAGGGTTAGGCAGGAATGAGTGGTCGGGAGGTCACGCAAAGAGAGCTGTGGGGTGACATGTGTCCCCGCCACACATGCAGGGTCTAA
>NW_016819845.1:972667-976597 GCF_001698545.2 Rhinopithecus bieti | reverse complement strand
CGTCTCAAAAAAAAAAAAAGTTCCCTTAGCTTTCCATCCCCTCAAACATCTATCCCCTTCTCGTCTTCAGAGCCAAGCTCCTTTGGACTGTCTTTTCTCACCTTCACCTTCTCACCTGGTACACTCATCACCTTACTGTAAATGGCTTCCATCCCACCGCTCACTGAAGGTGTTCCAGCCACAGCCACTGGTGATGACCTTGTTGTCAGATCTGTTAAATACCTTACCCTCTCTGTACTTGATGGTCCCGCAGAATTTGGCATTCTTCTCTTGGCTGCTCTAACACCACACTTGCATGGTTTCCCATTCTCTCTGGCCACATTAATTTCTCACAAGCTCTTCCAGAATGCTGGCTTTTCTCACATGTGTATATTCTGCCCTTTTCTCATACCATCAGCTCCTTGAGCAAAATGAAGCTTCTAATTGCCTCTCTGTGGATGACTCCCACGTCTCTATCGCTGGCCCAGTTGGCATTCCAGCTGTGTCTGAATTATCTATTAGAATGTCCCCAGATGCCTCAAATTTAGCATGTTCCAAACTAAACTATTTCCTCCTAAAATATGGGGCTTCCCCTATGTTCCCTGCATCTGGCAAAGGCATTTCCATCTACCTAGTTGTCCAAGCCAGACTCTCAGTATCATCCTTCCCTCTTCATCCTCACCTCTCCAGTCCAGTCGATCAGCCCTGCCTCTGTGCGTGGTGTTTAATAAGCTCTTGCAGCTGGGCATGGTGGCTCACACCTGTAATCCCAGCACTTTGGGAGGCCGAGGCAGGCGGATCACTTGAGGTCAGGAGTTCAAGACCAGCCTGGCCAATATGGTGAAACCCCATCTCTACTAAAATACAAAAGTTAGCCGGGACTGCTGGCATGTGCCTATAATCCCAGCTACTTGGGAGGCTGAGGTGGGAGAATCACTTGAACCTGGGAGTTGGAGGTTGCAGTGAGCCAAGCTCATGCCATTGCAGTCCAGCCTGGGGACAGAGCGAGACTCTGTCTCAAAAAAACATAAAATAAAATAAGCTCTTGCTTCCAAGGAAACCCTAATCTAGTTGGTTTTTTAATAGAGTAGATTTTAGTACAGTAAAACAGTCCGTGAGATTTTAATTTTTTTCTGACTTTAAAATATTTGTATAAATGTAGAAATCTTGAAATTTAGAAGAATATAAATCTAAAAAACAGTCATCTGTAATCCTACTTCCTGCCTAATGGCAGCTGTTACCAATATTTATATATATTTTATCCCACTGTGTCATGCGATATATATGAAATGTGTGTGTATATATACATATATGTATGTGTGTATATACATATATGTGTGTATATACATATATGTGCACATATGTAATATATTATATATATACACATACACACATACAGGTTGAGTATCTCAAATTCAGAATATTCCAAAATCTGAAACTTTGAGTGTCAATGTGATGGTCAAAGGAAGTAGTCTTTGGAGCTTTTGGGATTTCAGATTTTCAGATTTGTGGTGCTTAGTGAGTAATGCAGATATTCCAAAATCCCAAAACCCTAAATCCAAAACACTTCTGGTCTCAAGCATTTTGAATAAGGGATACTTGACGTATATATACATATAGTTCAGAGTGTATTCTATATGTAGTTTTGTATTCTCCTTTTTTCTCTAAAGCTCATATCGCACATTTCTGTGGGATTCAGGTAAAAAAATCTCCACCCAGCCATAACACAACATAGATTTATACCAGACAAGTAGCTAATTTTGGCTGCCAGGATTAAGCTGCTTTTGTGCAAAGTTATATGTTTAGCCCATGTGTTCCTGATGGTTAGCTTCCTCATTATGATCATGCATTACAAATGGAGGGGATTCTCTTTTGTATTTTCTCTTAGGTAGTTCGAGGACACTACAAAGGTCAGCAAATTGGCAAGGTAGTCCAGGTGTACAGAAAGAAATATGTCATCTACATCGAGCGGGTGCAGCGTGAGAAGGCCAACGGCACAACCGTCCATGTGGGCATTCACCCAAGCAAGGTATGATCAAGGACTGAGTGGCAATAGCAGCCATGGAGTGTGTCAATACTGTTAAAAGTTATTGGTGTTCGGTACTCCCTGCACAGGTGGCTGAGGCAGGCCACGTGGACTTGATTGATTCAGTAGCTTTGTGATATCATCAAGGATCCAGATTTTCTTCTCTTTTCTATTTTGCCTTTCTTGGTGATGGTGTCCTTTTTTTTTTTTTTTTTCTGAGACGGACTCTCACTCTGTCACCAGGCTGGAATGCAGTGGCACGATCTCGGCTCACTGCAACCTCTGCCTCCTGGGTTCAAGTGATTCTCCTGCCTCAGCCTCCCGAGTAGCTGGGACTACAGGCACCCAACATCACGCCCAGCTAATTTTATGTTTTAGCAGAGACGGGGTTTCACCATGTTAGCCAGCATAGTCTCGATCTCTTGATCTCGTGATCCACCTGCCTTGGCCTCCCAAAGTGCTGGGATTACAGGCGTGAGCCACTGCACCCGGCTGATGGCTGTCTAAGCTGGTTGCAAGAGGCTTCCAAGTGTTCCAGGCATCACTTCCTCCAACGTATAATATTTAGAGGGATAAGAGAGAATATATCTTCCTGTAGCCCTTATGCCTACCTAGTGGAACTGCTACTTCTCCTTTGTGTTCCTATTTTATATTGTGTTATAGGATCTGTTTTCCTTCCAGAGTTTCAGTTCCTTAAAAGTTGAATGACTGGCTGGGTGCAGTGGCTCTTTCCTGTAATCCCAGCACTTTGGGAGGCCAAGGCGGGCGGATCACGAGGTCAGGAGACCATCCTAACATGGTGAAACCCCGTCTCTACTAAAATACAAAAAAATTAGCAGGGCATGGTGGCGGGCGCCTGTAGTCCCAGCTACTCAGGAGGCTGAGTCAGGAAAATAGCGCAAACCCAGGAGGCGGAGCTTGCAGTGAGCCGAGATCACGCCACTGCACTCCAGCCTGGGCGACACAGCAAGACTCTGTCTCAAAAAAAAAAAAAAAAAAAGGCTGAATGGCTGAGGTCTGTCTTATGATGTCTATGTTGCTCAATAGCTGGTGGCGATGTGGCAATAAAGATCTGTTTTCTCACTCCCAACAGGTGGTTATCACCAGGCTAAAACTGGACAAGGATCGGAAAAAAATTCTTGAACACAAAGCCAAGTCTCGACAAGTCGGAAAAGAGAAAGGCAAATATAAGGAAGAACTTATTGAGAAAATGCAGGAATAAATAGAACCTGTTGTGCAACCACAGTTTAACCGGAGATTTTGAGGCTAGTGTATGTTTCTTTCGAACTTTTCAGAATCTCTCTGGAATATTTCATTTCCTGTTTTGCTACCTGTGGCTCTATAAATCTACTTTTGCAATTTCAATTAATAATTTTATGATTAAAAATGGGAAATGCTTCCTAATTCCAAATAGTATTTGCATTGTTTTATAAATAAATTCCACTTACTGGCCAGGCGCAGTGGCTCACAACTGTAATCCCAGCACTTTGGGAGGCCGAGGCGGGTGGATCGCAAGGTCAGGAGACCGAGACCATCCTGACCATTTATTATTCATAAATAAATAAATAAATAAATAAAATAAATTCCACTTACTATCAATTCCCCTTTGCCAGTCTTTTCCTATTTAATGTGTGGAATAGCAAAATCGCAGGGATAGAGTGAAATGGCCCTCCTCTTGCCTGGACCCTTGTGCCGATAGAGTAGAAAGGGCAGGGCTCTAGTCCTGAAAAAAAAAATATATAGATATAGAATAGATATAGAATAGATATAGATATAGAATACATATATATTCTATATAGAAATATATACATATAAAACAATATATATATGTATTTATCTATATAGAAATACAGATGATTGATTGATAGATGGATGGATGGATAGATAGATAGATAGATAGATAGATAGATAGATAGATAGATAGA
>NW_016819845.1:965213-970043 GCF_001698545.2 Rhinopithecus bieti | reverse complement strand
GATGGGCATGGAGCGGACACTGTACTTCTGCCGCAGCTCCTTGGAGAGCGGGGATGACATGATCTTCCTGCGCACGTGTGAGGGGGCATTGAAGTGACGTTTCCGGTTTTTGCTGCGGTCTGACGTCACGAAGGGATTGAACTTCATGGTGACCCTCTACAAAGGGCGGAGAGAGACGGAATGAAGGGGCGCTCAGTGGGTTACAGGGACCTGTTCTCGATCCAAGACACTCCTCCTCATCCCCGCACAAAGGCTCTACGGGGGAGGTGACCTCTGAAAAGGCAACTGAGGGAGGAGAGAGAGATGCGAGTGGTCTATCACACAAAGTGGGACGTGTGGCGGTCGCATGCCTGACTAAAGGGGTCGTGGGGAGAGGGTGGCACTGGGACCTTGAGGCTAAGGAAGGAATACTAGGGTTAGGCAGGAATGAGTGGTCGGGAGGTCACGCAAAGAGAGCTGTGGGGTGACATGTGTCCCCGCCACACATGCAGGGTCTAACGGGGCAGTGGGCTTCAGAGTCCGAGAAAACTCCAGCCTCCACTCATTCACCCGGCCACCAAGGCCCCAGACCCTGAGTGCGCAAGGCCGGAAATGAGTTTCCATGCCGCGCAAGCGCAGAAAGACATCGAAGCCCCATTTCCGTAAGAGCGAAGCAGAATGGCGCCCCATGCGGCTTGGGGTGGGATCGCAGTGTCTCGTTCCTAGGGTCACCGGGAGCGCGATGCCAGTGAGGACAAGGGCCTACTTGTGTAGGGCCTGCAGTAGAGGCTTACTGGTGTTCTTTTAATAGGCACACCTGTCAGTAGTCTCTCACCTACCGCAAACTCTCTTTGCCCCCGTTTTTCTCCGCACAGGAGGCTGCAGAGGTCGTCTAGGCGTATATATTGTCTGGTGTTTTATTTAATTTTTATTTTGTATTTTGAGATAGGGTTTCACTCTGTCGCTCAGGCTGGGGTGCAGCGGTGCAAACACAGCTCACTGCAGCCTCAGCCCCCCGGGCTCAAGCGATCCTCCTGCCTCAGCCTCCCAAGTAGCTAGGACTACAGATGTACGCCACCACACTTGGCTAATTTTTTATTTTTTTTTGAGACAGCGTCTCACTCTGTCGCCCAGGCTGGAGTGCAGTGGCGTGATCTCAGCTCACTGAAAGCTCTGCCTCCTGGGTTCACGCCATTCTCCTGCCTCAGCCTCCCCAGCAGATGGGACTACAGGTGTCTGCCACCACACCCGGCTAAGTTTTTGTATTTTTAGTAGATACGGGGTTTCACCGTGTTAGCCAGATGGTCTCGATCTCCTGACCTTGTGATCCGCCCGCCTCAGCCTCCCAAAGTGCAGGGATTACAGGTGTGAGCCACTGTGCCCAGCTTGGCTAATTTTTTTATTTTTATTTTTTGCAGAGATGGAGTTTCACTATGTTGCCCAGGCTGGTCTTGGACTCCTGGGTTCAAGTGATCCTCCTGCCTCAGCCTCCCAAAGTGATAAGATTACAGGCTTTAGTCACTGTGCCCCGCCTGTCCCGTGTTTTAAACATCATGAGGCTTCAAATGCCATCTGTAGAGCGGCTTCTTCAGAATCATGGAGAAGCCTGTTCAAATTACAGATTTTCAGGCTCCACCACCGTCCCACAAAACCAGACAGTGGTAGGATGGGACACATCTGAATTTAAAGCAAGCATTCTTCCCTCATCCCTACCCCCCAAGATTTTGAGGTGCGCTAATGCTTGAGGATTGTTGTGAATCAAACACCTGGCTCTGCAAAACTCCCCCCTAGTTGTTTAGCCCTGTTCGGAAGAGTGGGGTTGTAGAATCAGACTGGACCCAAGTGCCTCTTCGTTTGGCAGTCCTAAGAAAGGAAGTCATTTCCCATCAGCAACCCAGGAGCAGACGCTGGCCTGACGGTGCACACACAGAAAAGGTCAGAGGTTCTCCTCAGAACAGTCCTTAGGTGTTAGTGAAACCCATGCCCTGCCCCAAGTTCATTCATTCATTCCTTCACTTACTCACTGGTTCTGTTTATTCACTCACTTCTCTATTACATATCCATTTATTGTCATTCAGCTACTTATTTACTCATACATTCATTCATTTGCTCATCAATTTATTTGGTACCCACATGGACCAGGTACAAGGCTTGATTAAAGAGATCTGGGAAGGAGTGCTCCCAAGAAGTTCAGAGCCTCACTGGTAAAGGAAACCACGTGAAGACAGATCTTGTGAACCCAAGATCATCAAGGAGTATCCATGATCAAGCAGGGCAGGGAAGAATTTTTGTTTTGTTTTGTTTTGTTTTTAACATGCTGTGTGGTTCAGTAAAGTTAAAACAGGCACAATGACATCCTGGATGACAAGAGCTGGAGGCTGTCATTCTAACTACATGATGTAGTGGGACTGGCTGTCTTGTCTCACGCCCACTCCCGGAAACATGCACAGGAACTCAAGCACCTAGCACAGAGGAAGTGTCTGGTGAGTACTTTTATTTCTCGGAGGCAGTGGCTGCATGGGGAGGTGCTTGAGCACTGGCACCCAAATCGCCTGGGCCATTGCATCTCTGCCATTTCCTGGCTCTTTGGCTTTGGAGAAGATATTCAGCCTTTTGGTCACTCACTTTATTCCTATCTGAGAAAATGGGAATAATGAAGTACTTACCTCATTGGTTTGGTGTCAGGATTTTTTTTTTTTTTTTTTTTTTTGAGATGGAGTCTAACTCTGTCATCCAGGCTGGAGTGCAGTAGTGCGATCTCGGCTCACTGCAAACTCCACCTCCTGGGTTCACGCCATTCTCCTGCCTCAGCCTCCCCAGTAGCTGGGACTACAGGTGCCCACCACCACGCCCAGCTAATTTTTTTAGTAGAGACGAGGTTTCACCGTGTTAGCCAGGATAGTCTCAATCTCCTGACTTCGTGATCTGCCCACCTTGGCTTCCCAAAGTGCTGGGATTACAGGCGTGAGCCACCGCGCCCGGCCTTTTTTTTTTTTTTTTTTTTTTTTGAGATAGAGTCTCACTCTGTCGCTCAGGCTGTAGTGCAGTGGTGCAATCTCTGCTCACTGCAATCTCCACCTCCCAGGTTCAAGTGATTCTCCTGCCTCAGCCTCCTGAGTAGCTGGGACTACAGGCGCATACCACCACACCCGGCTAATTTTTGTATTTTTAGTAGAGACAGGGTTTCACCATGTTGGTTAGGCTGGTCTTGAACTCATGACCTCAAGCAATCCACCTGCCTCAGCCTCCCAAAGTGCCACCTGTAATCCAGCCTGGTGTCAGGATTAAATGAACCCTTAGCATAATACCTGGTACAGAGGAAGAACTTAATAAATGTCAGAATTTATTTATTTATTTATTAGATGAATAATAATAGCTCTTCCTAATGGGCTGAGCATTTACTGTCAGGCATTGTGCTAACAGGTTTACAAGCATTACCTCATTTCAGTCTGTTGACGGTATGAATCGTCCCTTTTACAGGTGAGAAAACTGAGGCTCTGAGTGAGATGGGAATAAAGAATGGACATAATCTACCATTAGATGCTCAATATTGTTATTATTTATCTTGCAGCCCATAAAGATAATAATGCGATCCATATTTGTTAACCTAGAAGGATGTCTGTTAAGAGAGGGCTAAGCTACATAGTAATATGAACAGTATGATCCCATTTTGCTTATCAAAAGGCATCACTAAAATGTCATCATTAAATGATCATCTCTGAAACCAAACACCGCATGTTCTCACTCATAGGTGGGAATTGAACAATGAGGTCACTTGGACACAGGAAGGGGAACATCACACACCGGGTCCTATTGTGGGGAGGACGAGGGGGAGGGACAGCATTGGGAGATATACCTAATGTAAATAACGAGTTAATTGGTGCAGCACACCAACATGGCACATGGATACATATGTAACAAACCTACACGTTGTGCACATGTACCCTAGAACTTAAAGTATGATAATAATAAAAAAAGATCATCTCTGATTAGTGGGATTATGCGTGACTTTCGTTTTTCCCCTTTTACTTTTTTTAGTATTTTATGATTTTCCTCCAGTGGGCTTATAAGCCTGTGTTATTTGTGTAATTAAAATTACATTTTGAAGATTTAAAAAATTGTGAAGAACGCTATCCCTGCGAATGTTTAATTTAGATTTTTTCTGCAGGAAAAACAAAACCAAAAAAAAGCACCTCCTGCTCTGACCACCCCTATTTCCAGTTTTCCCTTTTGGCACAGCAAAGATGACCTTGGGACTGAGGTGGAACCATGTAATTCTTCATAATCCCAGAGTCAGGCAGAACTGGGTATGAATTCCATCTTTACTGAGTGCGTGACTCACTGTGTGGCCACGCCAAGTTACCAGGTCTCTCTGTTTCCTCCTTCCTAAAAAGGAGATAACATCCATCTCGAAGGAAGATCTGGCCTGAAGAGCAGTCACTCTTGCCTGGCATGCAGAGAATGCCAAATCATATCAATGACTGGCCAGAATGAAGTGAATGACCTCATCACTCCATAACTGACAGGAAACAACTGCTGGGGCAAGAAAAAAGGGTCTCCAGTGAGTGTTCTTGTCCACACACATCCCCACTCACGTTCCTGGACTACTGCATCTAACTGCGGCAGCAGCTAATGAACCTTCTGGAATAAATGACCAGTTTCTGCCGGGCGTGGTGGCTCATGCCTGTAATCCCAGCACTTCGGGAGGCCGAGACGGGCGGATCACGAGGTCAGGAGATCGAGACCATCCTGGCTAACACGGTGAAACCCTGTTTCTACTAAAAATACAAAAAAAATTAGCCGAGGCCGGGCGCGGTGGCTCAAGCCTGTAATCCCAGCACTTTGGGAGGC
>NW_016819845.1:939492-964518 GCF_001698545.2 Rhinopithecus bieti | reverse complement strand
AAAAAAAAAAAAAAAACAAACACCAGTTTCTTAAGAAGGGATTCAGACCTTCAGTGGCCTGCCACATTGTTTCTGGCAAGAATTTAAAAATTATTTTTAACATATAGTAACAAAAAATAACCACAGGCTGGGTGACATGGCTCACGCCTGTAATCCCAGCACCTTGGGAGGCTGAGGTGGGCGGATCACCTGAAGTCAGGAGTTCGAGACCAGCCCGACCAACATGGCGAAACCTCGTTTCTCCTAAAAATACAAAAATTAGCTGGGCGTGGTGGCAGGCGCCTGTAATCCTAGCTATTCAGGAGGCTGAGGCAGGAGAACTGCTTGAATCTGGGAGGCGGATGTTGCCGTGAGCCGGTATCGCGCCATTGCACTCCAGCCTGGGTGACAAGAGCAAGACTCCATCTCAAAAAACAAACAAACAAACAAACAAAAAAGACTAACCACAGCTACTATTTATGAACCCTAGTGTCACACCCCATTTCTTCCCAGGTTTCACCCACCCCAGCCAGTGTTGGCTGCAGCACTTCAGCTTCTCTCCTCATGAAGCACATCTCCAGAGACACCTTTTCTGCAACACCTTCCCACGGAAGCCATTTCTGCCTGGACCACGACAGCTCCCAACCTATCACACACCCCTGTAGGGTTTTGCTCTGTAATCCTGATTTAGAAATCCTTTTATGTGAAACCCCTGTAATCCACATCTGGTTAGACAATTGGAAAAGTTCGTTGAAAGGAGAAATAAAAAAAATGGCATCCATCCCTGAAATGTTGTATGCCAACGTAAAACACATTCAACAGTGACCCTGGGCTAAGGCTTTACCACTGAGAAACCTGTATCAGTGTTCACCTTCACTTTCCCTACATAAACCAACCAGAAAGCTTCAGTTGTTCCTTTCTCTGTCTCTCTCCCTCTCCACAGCCCCCTTCCCTCTCCCTCCCTCCCTCCCTTTCTTTTTTGAGAAAGAGTCTCACTCTGTCACCCAGGCTGGAGTGCAATGGTTAGATCTTGGTTCACTGCAGCCTCCACAACTCCCCCGCTTCCCCCACCGCAGCCTCCCGGGTAGCTGGGACCACAGGCGTGTGCCACCACGCCCACTACTTTTTGTATTTTTTTAGAGACGGGGTTTCATCATGTTGCCCAGGCTGGTCTCAAACTCCTGGGCTCAAGCAGCCCTCTCACCTCAGCCTCTCAAAGTCCTGGGATTATAGGCGTGAACCACCACGCCTGGTCTCCCAAATCTTTTACAGTAGTCTTGTTCACTTCTAATTCAGTGACATTTTGAGGGAGGAGGGGTAACAACTCACCTTAATCAAGTCTCTCTAAAGCATTCAACTTGGTTTCACTAGGTTCATTTCTCACAGTTCATTGGTTTAACAGTTCCCCAAATCACATCCTACCAGTATAAAAGCACAACTGGTATGAACAGGTTTGGGAACACACATAACTCAAGTATCAGTATGTAAGAGTGAGAGCATGGGGAGAGTTAGTGAAGAGTTTCTCGCAGACTGATTCCCTCTCACATTCATCTCTGGTGTGTTTATCCGCATTAGTGCTGTTCCGATGAAAGTCTCGTAGGACTGGGCAGCAAGATGGGAAAGATCCATGGAAGTCCATTGCTCACAGCTGATGATGATCTCTCACTGCTGAGCTTAGGGTTGAAGAAGGAGTGCCAGGTCCTTTGAAATCAAGAATTTACGAATCCCTTTCATTTATGGAGCCCTTAGCTCAGAGCTCTAAAGAAGAATGTTAGTCTTGTTCTCAAGAAGACTATATCCTATTTGGGAATACTCGTAATGGTACAATCACTATTTTTGAAAACTTACTGTGTACCAGCAATAAACACTCTTCTACATAGACAATCTCATTCTGATATTTCTGTGCACATACTAGAGATTCTATTTCTGAAATACCCCTATGTGGTAGTTTTATTACTATCCTCGTTTTCACCCAACAAATCTGAGGCACTGAGAGGTTAAGGACCTGGACTGAGGCTGCACAGCTAGAAGGTGGTAGATCCAAGAACATTCTGGAGGGCTTAATAAAGGGAGGGCTTCATCTAAGGGGCTTGACTTTCTTTCTTCTTTTCTTTCTTTCTTTCTTTTTTTTTTTTTTTTTTTTTGAGATAGAGTCTCGCTCTGTTCCCTAGGCTGGAGTGCAATGGTGCGATCTCAGCTCACTGCAACCTCCGCCTCCCAGGTTCAAGCGATTCTCCTTGCTTCAGCCTCCCCAGTAGCTGGGATTACAGGTGCCTGCCACCACGCCCAGCTAATTTTTGTATTTTTAGTAGAAATGGGGTTTCACCATGTTGGCCAGGCTGGTTTTGAACTCCTGACCTCAGGTGATCCACCCGCCTCGGCCTCCCGAAGTGTGGGATTACAGGCGTGAGCCACCGTGCCCGGCCAGAGGGTGTTTGACTTTCTGATCATCCTCACAGATCTCCTTTTCAACTCTTCTATCTTCTCTCCTCTAGAAGTGAATTCCATTCTGGCTGTGATTCCAGCCTCTAGGTTACCCAGTCCCAATCAAGGTAGAAAGAATCACACCATAATATTTCTGAAAATCAGCCTTTTAATCTAGTTGAACCCAGTGAGTGGGGAAAGAACTAAAATATTTTTTTCCCTTGAGACTTTGATTATAAGAATAACAGGTCAGAGGTGTCTCTTCCATAGGAAACTGACATCCCCTATGTCCTCCGAGTTTTTTTTTTTCCCCAAAAAATGCATAAAAGTAGAATTTCAACTCATGTGCATGCCACACATTTCCATCCCCACCCCACCCTGCCCCACCCTCTACAGGCACACATATTCACACACCAAAGGGACTCCTTTCTGTAACTGAGGAACAGAATGTAAAAAAAGAAATCCATCCAAGTGGCCACAGATACCAGAAATAGCCAAATGCGTTTACACTCACAACATCAGTCAACTCATATGCACAAGGAGAAGCTTCTCCAATTGGAGCTTAGAGCCAAAAATTACAAATGGCAGAGACTTGAGCTATCCATAAGATAATTTTAAAAATCCTTCCACTGGACACTCCCCTTCATTACAAAAGTATGCAAACAATCTTGCTATAAATGGAAAACAGGCGTGTGGCTCTCTCCCTGGGATATGAGGGCATAGCTAAAATTCCCTGGGTGGAATTAATGCCTGGACCATTGCTCCTCCCTTTCAGGACAAAAGGGAAAGGATGAAGAGGAGCAGCAGGGTAGGGACCCACCTCAGGAGCAGGTGGGGCACCCTGGAGCTGCCCCAGGGGCTGAGCACGTGTTGGCATGTGACCAGCTGATGGAACACAGGGGCAAGTGGGCCAAGACTGGGTTGTAGAGAGACCCAAGTGCTCTGCACCCACAGGGAATCCAGAAGGTAGAGGTCCACGGACAGGACAGGGCTGGCCTCCTTTGTTCCTCCACCTAAGGCCTTGGGACTGATGGCGTCCATCTGAGAGAGGCTGCACGATGATTTCAGGGTCGCAGGAAGGATGCTTCCCATCTGGACATAAGTGCACAAACCACGTCTATCTGGATCTGAAAAGATGACTTCCCCTTCACACAACCCCCACTCCCTACCACTGCAGATCCCAGCAGAGTGGTGGGAGGTCTTGGCAGTGGGAACCAGCCCCTTCACCAAGAAATGCTGTTGCCACACAGCACACAGGCTGAGGCACATTGGTGGGGGGTTCAGAGGAACAAGGAGAAGACAGGAAGAGGAATCTGTGACCCGCCTTGTGACTGGTGGGCAGATTCAAGTCTCTACCGCTGCTGCTGAGCAACTGGGCATCTGCGTCTTGGAAGAACAAGACAGGGTGGGGGTAAAGGCTTGAGGCCTGGCCTCTAGGTTGGGCAGGAAGGGATCGGGCAGAAGTCAGGGTTCCATCTATAGTGACAAATGGTAGGGGTTTGCTTGGGAAGTACCATCTTTCGTGGAAGGTGCTGGGTGTATAAAGGAGTACCTTTGGGCAGCCTGGTCCCAAAGCTGACAGCCCAGGTCTGGTGCTGCCCAGGGGAGAAACCAAATCATTAGTGTGTCCACACTGCGGGGGCCGCGAGATTGTTGAAGCCTGGCTGAGAGCTGATCGATATGCGTTCTGGGATATTCCTCTAAGAGGGAAGAGACTGCAGCTCTCCTAGGAGGGGTCCCCAAGATCCCTGGACTCGCCACCCCTTGCCTGACTCTACTCTTGGGGATCCCCAGGGAAAGGGGAACTGCAACTTCAGGCAGTGTAATTTGTCTAAAATAAAACACGGGGAAAAGAGGTAGCTGCGAAACATGGAGCCATCCTCTACTTTCCCCCCACCTCCCACACACACTTTGGGACACAGCCAGATTTGGGGCCAGATTGAGGGCCAAAGGAGACAGGGTGCTGGAGGCAAGGCTGGCGATGCCCAGGGTCCTCGGCTGTGAGGCTGGGTGCAGCGTCAATGCATCTTGCCCAGTTGGATCTTCTTCCAGGCCTCGGAGGCTGTGAAGATGCATGAGTCCAGAATGCCGGCGACGGTGAAGGTCCCGCCAATGATGGCACAGATCTGCAAGAGGGCAGGGGTGGGGTGGGAGTGTCAGAGGTCAGTGCTGGAGGATGCACCAGGCCAGACCCCTCCCACACCATGAGATGATGGGCTCTGCAAGGCAGACATTGCCCCGTTAAGCCCATAATGCCCACTACATAGTCACCAAGAGTCTTGAACATACTTAGGGCTCAAAGGAAACCAGTTATTGGATGGTGGATTTAATAATAATAAAATAATTATCACCATTATGAGCTCCTTTAATTCCCATATTCACCCTCTGAATGAGGAAGGCAATTATTAGACCCATTTCACAGGGGAGGAAACTGAGGTTTATTAGGTAACTTGCCTAAGTTCACGACGTAAGTAGCAGATGCAACTTGAACACAGGTACGTCTTAACCCTGGAGCCTGTGGTCTTAACCTCAACTCTGGATTTATCACATATTTACAATCCCATTTGCAGATGAAGGAAATGGAGGTTCTGAAAGGCAGTCCCAGGGGCCCAAGGTCACCCAGCCAAGAAGTGGCGTCCTGGGATTTGATGGGTAGTAAGCAAATTATCATATGAATAAATGCAAAATTATAACGTAGGCAAGTGCTACAAAGGAGAGAGAGGCCTTTGGTGCTACCAGAAAGCTTCTATCAGGGCAAGGTTTCTAATGGCACCATTGACATTTGGGGCCAGAGAATTTTTTGCCACAGGAACTGTCCTTTGCAGTGAAGGATTTTAGCATCCCTGGCCTCTACTCAGGAGATGCTGGTCATCCCCCCTCTCCCATGCTGTGACAACCACAATGTCTCCAAACATTGCCAAATGTCCCCAGAGGTCAAAATTGCCGCTGGTTGAGAACGGCGGTAGCAGGGAGATAATGAATGTCACCTGTCACATCTGTGCTTCGTAACTGCCTGCCACATCATAATCTACTAACCACCAGAAAATACACAATACTTACCTTCCCAGTGAATCCCCAGCTCAACCCTAGGCGGTAGGTACTATTCTTAGACCTATTTCACAGCCAGGGAAACTGAGGCACAGAGCCCCTGAATCCCTCGTCCAATGCCACAGCAAGTGGCTGAATAGGGGTTCAAAACTTTGGAGTCTGTGCTCTTAATGTAACACCCTGTTGCTTCTCAGGCGCAAAACACCCACCTAATTGAATCACAAAGCTTTGCAGTGGTCAGGACACCATTTGGGACTAATCGAACTAACGTTATGTTTTACTCAAAATGTTATGGCCTACAAATTGCTTTCTGATGACTTCAGAGATCAAAGCATGGATGATGGAAGACAAATGAAGTTCATAGAAGGTTTGCAAGGAAACTTACTGATTTGTAGGGACAGGATCTCACTCTGTCACCCAGGCTGCAGTGTAGTATGTGATCACAGCTCACCACAGACCCCAACTCCCAGGCTCAAGTGATTCTCCTGCCTCAGCCTCCGGGGTAGCCAGGATTACAGGTGGTGCCACCATGCCAATTTTTAAAATTTTTAATTTGTAGAGGTGAGGTCTCGCTATGTTGCCCAGGCTGGTCTCCAACTCCTGGGCTCAAGTGATCCACCTATCTCAGCCCCCCAAAGTGCTGAGATTACAGGCATGAACCATTGCTCCAGGCCTTGCAAGAAAATTTTAAACATATTTTCCTCTTGAGCATCTACTTTATGTCATTCATAAGAACCAACACCTCCTATCCTAGCAGCAGCCATAGGTCTCGGAGGAGCAGGAGTCCTACAGCCCATGAGGGAGATGGCTCTTCACTGAGTACCCATGGGGTACAGAGAGGGAAATAACTTGTCCGAGGTCACACAGTACATGGGACACTCGCTCTTCCCCCCACGCCACATTTAAGGGGCATTTAAATGACCACAGGACCCAGAATAAACAGTTGTGTGGCCCCAGAGGCCATTAGCGGCCCCAGAGGCACCACAGGTGGACGGCCAGCCACTGACCTGCAACCTCTGGGGAACTCTGGGAGCCAAGAACACCTTAATAGATGAACTGGTGCGCAGTGGTGGGAGGCCAGGAGACACAGCAAAGGCGAGAGGGAAGTACGAATCAAACCAGTGTTTATTTTTTAAAATGATATTTCCATGAGATGAGCTAAGCAGAGGACTGTGAGGCCCAGGACGGACAGACCAGGTCTGTATGGATGGGTGGCAGGAAGCAGCTGGTCCTCCAGTAATAACAGCCCAGGAAACTGGAGCAGCCCCCTAGGGAGTGGAGAGGACCGGGGGGCGCTGGGGGGATTATGGTGAAGTGTTTTAAGTGGGCAAGGCCCCTCCCTGCCGGCCTTAGAGCATGACGCAGGGGTACTTTTCAGGGAAGATGACGGCAGGGGAGCTGGTTTATTTCGGTAGAGTGGATCAGATGATGGGAGATTTTATACCACAAAACGCTTTTAGAGCTTGGATCAGAAGATAGGAAAATGTGACTTACGAGCAATGAAGCAAAAAATAAAAAATAACCACATACACACACACACACACACACACACACACAAAACACATCTGTATTCATCTACACACAATTTGGAACCCGAATGCTTATGACTCACAGACACCTGGCACCCAGTCTCAACTCTCCTTTCATGGGGCTGGCCCAGACCAGAGGGAGACAATGTGTATATTGAGGTACACAGGAAAGTACATCGCCTGAGGGGAAACTGAGGCCCTGGGGCATGGAAACTGCTATGCAACTGGCTTAGTCACAGGGTGAGTGACTGCAAGCCTGAAGGCTAAGGGGGAACCCTGAGGCAGACTCCCTCTGAGTATCTACTGATACTGGTCAGTGTGCCCCCATCACCCCGCATCTGTTGAAGGGGCTGGTCACTGTTCACTTGAGGAGGTGAGGGGAGGGGAAATCCTGACAGATTCCGGGGGGCTTCCCTCAAAGCTGAGAGAACTCAGCCGGCACAGTGGCTCATGCCTGTAATCTCAGCACTTTGGGAGATGAAAGGATGGCTTGAGTCCAGGAGCTTGAGCCCAGCCTGGGCAAAACAGTGAGATCCCCATCTCTACAAAAAATAAAAAAAAAATTGGCCAGGTGTGGTGGCTGTGGTCCCAGCTACTCTGGAGGCTGAGGCCTGAGGATCATTTGAGCCCAGGTCAAGCCTGCAGTGAGCTATGCACTCCAGCCTAGGTGACAGAGCAAGATCATGTCTTTTTTCTTTTTGAGATGGAGTCTCACTCTTGCCGCCCAGATTGGAGGTGATCTTGGCTCACTGCAACCTCTGCTCCTGAGTTCAAGAGATACTCCTGCCTCAGCCTCCCAAGTAGCTGGGATTACAGGCGCCCATCACCATGCCCAGCTAATTTTTGCATTTTTAGTAGAGATGGGGTTTCACCATGTTGGCCAGGATAGTCTCGAATCCCTGACTTCAACTGATCTGCCCACCTCGGCCTCCCAAAGTGCTGGGATTACAGGTGTCAGCCACCATGCCTGGTTCCGTGACTTAAAACAAACAAACAAAAAATGCTGAGAGAACTCTAGCGGCCAGGCCCACATTGCCACGGCCCTGCTTTCATTATTTTATCTCTCATCCCTCAGGCCTCCCCAACACACTGGCAGTCAGTAGGAGGTGACTGGCATGAGGTGACGTAGTCACAGGAGGGGGTTCTGGCACTCCCAGGAGTGGCACTTCCTGGATTCTGACATTGGAAAGATTCAGAAATGTCCAGCACCAGGGCGTTTCCACACCTGAACTCGCTCAGGGAAGTGGCTGGTCATGGCTGTCCCTGTCTTAGAAGGTCACCATGCCTACTGGAACATGGGGAGATGCAGCCATGAGGCTCTGCCAGGTGGTGTATCTGCCTTGGAATTCAGGCCCTACATGGGCGGCAGCAAGATGACAGGCTTTGCCATTGAGGATTCCTGGGATGATGTGGGAACAATGGGATCCAACAGCAGATATTCTGAAGCTGGAGGAGATGCTGGCGGGATCTCAGGAACGCAGAGGGGAGGGCAGGGGTGCCACTGGCAGGAGGGAAGACGGTGATTGGCATGTCCCTGGGCTGTGGGGACGGGGCCTGGGAGGAACACTAATGAATTAAAATGAAAACAAAGCAAATTGCAGTCCTGACACTTAGTTCCCACAGCCTGTTGTTGTTCACACAGAGAAACGAGGCCTCTCCAGGGGAGCCCAGGGCAAAGCTGGGGCTGGGAGGTGTGTACCTCCCTGTTGGACATGGTGAGGGTGGCACGAGGTGAGGGCTGGGGAGTCCACCCGGCTTTCCTGCCATGGCAGCAGAGAGCACCCAGCCTTTGCAGGCTGCATCGTGGCATCACTTGCTAATTCTAGCCATGGGAGAGCCTTTACAGGCCTCAGTTTCTTCACCTATAAAACAGGAAAGCCAGCCGGGTGCAGTGGCTCATGCCTGCAATCCCAGCACTTTGGGAGGCCAAGGTAGGAGGATCACGTGAACTCAGGAGATTGCGACCAGCCTGGTCACATGGTGAAACCTGTTTCTACTAAAAACACAAAAATTAGCTGGGCATGGTGGCAGGCGCCTGTAATCCCAGCTACTCGGGAGGCTGATGCATGAGAATTGCTTGAACCTGGGAAGTGGAGGTTGCAGTGAGTTGAGATTCAGCCACTGCACTCTAGCCGAGGTGACAGAGCAAGACTGTTGCCAAAATAAATAAATACATAAATAAAAACAAAAATAAAGCGGGAAAAGCCCTGCTGCTCTGCTGAAAACACATCTGGAGCACCTAGCACTTAGACATTCAGTAAACGAAACCTGATCTTATCTTTCAGTTCACTGGAAGGCTCTAACCTTGTGGTTAAGATCTGGAATTTTCTAAACCTGAGACCCACTCAACCGGAAACATCAGTAAAATATTACTTATTCCCCAGAGCACACCTTTGGGTCTCAACTTCCGTTCTCTCTCTAGCACTTTTAGCAGAGGGCAGGATGAGTCATATAAGAACAGGACAGCAAGAGTGTCCCAGGCACCACGGGCAGACTCTCTGAGGCTGCCGGGGGCCCACACACTCCAAGGGCCCTCTGAAGTTACTCAGCAACCCATTCAACAGATCGGGTAGCTGAGGCCCAGACAGGGTGTCCTCAGGTAAGTGCCAAGATGTGTTTGTGATGAAGAACGTCCCTGCAGGGCAAAGCACCTTAGGCCAGAAGTGGGTTCCACCCTCTGGCCAGTGAGGGAGCTCCCTAAATCTCAGCACCTCAAGTCTATTGGGAAAACTCTCATTTTCCTGAATGCCCAAGGAGAGAAGACAGCAGACATAACTGACCACATGGGCGGTGCACAAGACGCGGTTGTTGAATAAGTAAAGGAGTGAGTGAAAGAATGAGGAGCGGATGGGTGGGTTCCAGAGTGAGGGAACGAATGACCTGCTCAGGAAAGGCACAGAGTTCCACACCCAAGGCAGGGGCAAAGGTGGCTTGCTCAGGGGAGTCAGTCGGGGGCGTGGGGAAGGCAGTGCTGATGAAAAGGTGGGCCTGGAGGGGGAGACCCCGGATGGGGCAGGCAGGATGTGCCCCTCTCCACTAAGTTGCTGCGCCTGGAGACCCTGCACCTGGAAAGCGATGCCATGGAGGGCCTGGGCTTTGGAGGCTGGCAGAACTGGCTTGGACCCCTCCATCCATGTGCTCTTGTGCCACCCTAGCTCCCGGTGCCTGTTTTGTGGCTTTTAAAAATGGAAAGACTGGCCGGCCATGGTGGTTCGTGCCTGTAACCCCAGCACTTTGGGAGGCCGAGGCGGGTGGATCACCTGAGGTCGGGAGTTTGAGACCAGCCTGGTCAACATGGTGAAACCGTCTCTACTAAAACTACAAAAATTAGCTGAGTATGGTGGCAGGTGCCTGTAATCCTAGCTACTCAGGAGGCTTGAACTCGGGAGGTGGAGGTTGCAGTGAGCCGAGATCACACCACTGCACTCCAGCCTGGGCAATAAGAGTGAAACTCCGTCTCAAAAAAAAAAGAAGGGAAGACTAATCCTCACCCCCTAGGACTGTGGTGGCATTGACTGAGAGTGGCTTGGTCCCTTGCGGCTGCCATGCTCTTGTATCTCCCAACCAGGCCTCGAGGCTTGGGGAGAACCTGGGGTGGGGTCTTCCCTGTGGGGGATGAGGAAGCAGGGCCGCTGAGCCAGGAAGGGCCACCTCGGCCAGTGCACGCACCACTGCTCTGGGCAGCAGCCACAGCTCCAGAAACAGAAACAAGGACAGTTCAATACCTGGGCCCCAGTGAGTCTGAGGGCAGTGCAGGAAGCGGCATTCATCAGACGTTACCCGATAATGCCCCTCTGTGCCCACCAGCAACTTCCTCCCAGGGGCCCCGTCAGCTTCTTGGCCTCCCACTGTGACTAGAATGAAGTCAGCCTGTCTACCTTTAAAAGAGGTGCGTGTGTGTTTCCCTTACATTTTCATTATGGTTCTTAATTCCTTAAGGGAAGGATGTGTTAGGCACACTGGAGGGGGAGCTAAACGCCTGTTTTTCCACCAGCACAAACGCCTTCCCAGTGCATTAGTACCCCCCTCCCCATTACTCTCCCACAGTGTGCAATGGAGAGGCACCACACACACCGCCGTGGGAGGTGAGATTGTGGGCTTTGGAGTAGACACTCCTGGGGTCCAATCCCAGCTCTGTGGCCCTGGCCGGGAAAGCCAGTTCACCTCTCTGAGCCTCAGCTTCCCCCATCTGTAGAATGGGGCCCACTGCAGGGACTGGGATGACACTGTCCAGCTGCCTGCTGCACCCTAAGTGCCCAGGAACTGTTCAGTCACTTTCCTTGTTCAGTCAGCACTGCTTTAAAAGCATGTGGAGGAGGCGCGGCATGAGGAAATAAATAATGAATTGGAATCTCATCAGGCTCCAGCAGCGGCAGACAGGCTGGAGCCGGGGATGAGAACACCAAAGTCGTGGAGGAGGCAGAAGTTGGGGGTGTAGTCGTGGAAGGGAAGTGGTTGACTGGGCCCTGGAAAGGCTGGGAATGGGGGAGGAGAGGGTGTGGTATCAGGCCTTCCAAAGCTCCAGGGGCCTCGGGAGAGTAGAGGCCTCCCCCTGACATTTTCACAATTCCTATGGGCTGCAAAATACCCACCCACCCCACCTCGAAAGAATTCACTTTGGTTGAGCATCTATTATGTGCTGGGTCTGAGATGGCACCTTCTCCTCTTTTCTCATTCAATCCTTGCCACTGCTAGGTGACCCTCATTTCACAGACAAAGACACAGAAGGTCAGAGAGGGAATGACTTGTCTATGGTCACAGGCTACCGAGTAAGCAAGGATCACTAGAAGCCAGGTTTGGGAGGCTGCCAAGGGCCTGCTTTTTCTCTTAGCCCACCTTGCCTCATTCCCAGCCGGAAGACTCTTCCTGGCCCCTCTCTTCACGTACAGATAGCTCCCATGCAGGGAATCTGTCTTCTCAATTCTGTTAAGGTTTACGTACCAAATTTCCTGACGTAAGGGATCCCCGTCAGCAAGGGCTGTGAAGTAAGAAGCTGTGCATCTATAAAAACCAGCCTGGTGTGCAAAATGGAGCCCACTCGGTCTCATGTTCCTCTTCCGCCTCCGAACCTGCTCTGGGAGCGCGCGCGCCAGGAGGCCCCTGTCTGTGTGCAGACCCAGTTTGGAGCAATCTGTCTCTGGAACACAACCTTCTTGAAGATCTAGTTCAGCTCAGAATACCACGGAAGGATCTGAACTGAAGTGTTTCGCACATTTCCAGACCTGAATCACCAAGCTCCTAATATGGGTTCTGTTCTGTCCCTTGGAGAACAGAAATCGTCTTGGTGGGGGGTGTACCAAGGCGTACAACTCTCCTTCTATTTGCTCACTGTTTGACACCTATTTATTCCCACATTGATGCACTGGATCTAGAGATCAGCGATGACTAAACCTGGCTTTGTCGGAGCTCATGGTCCAAGGAAGGGAAACACCGAGGGAACTCTGAGCAGGGTAGTGGGGGCAGAGAGGAGAGAACCGAGGCTGCATATGGGAGCTCTGAAGGCTGTCCTGCCACTCCAGGGCCAAGACGATCATTTTTCTAACTCACATCATCTCAGTGGGTAGAACCTTCTCAGTTTGAAGTTTGTCTCTTGTCAATTCTTCTTCTTTTTTTTTTTTGAGATGGAGTCTTGCTCTGTCACCCACGCTGGAGTGCAATGGCACAATCTCGGCTCACTGCAACCTCTGTCTCCCTGGTTCAAGCGATTCTCCTGCCTCAGCCTCCCAGGTAGCTGGGATTACAGGTGCACACCACCATGCCTGGCTAATTTTTGTATTTTTAGTAGAGACGGGGTTTCACCATGTTAGTTAGGTTGGTCTTGAACTCCCGACCTCATGATCCACCCGCCTCGGCCTTCCAAAGTGCTGGGATTACAGGCGTGAGCCACCGCGCCCAGCCCTGTCAATTCTTCTTAATGCCCACTGCCCTCTTTCCTGCCCCAGCCCTTGCTGCCTTAGTTTCTGGCAAATGTTTGCAGAAGCCTAAACAGATGAACAAAAGGTATCAGATATGGGCAGGAAAACTTGCAAACTATCAGCCAATCTGCCTCAGATGGACGATGGCTTTTTTAATAGTTTGTATATGTGAAGCTGTGATTTCACCATGCATATTCACAATAAAATAAAACTTTGTTTCCTGCTCTAATATTTCTTCCTGATTCCCAGGATGAAAGTCACTGTATCAAATGGTCCTGGTGTCTGTCTTACCAGGAGTTCTATGACTTCTGGGGGCTTTGTTGCTGCAACACCCCTGACAGCCCTTGTTTTGGAAGACAGAGGCTCCCGAGACAGTGCTGGGGGTAGGGGATGTTGCAGAGGCAGGCACTGGGGTCACGTTTGAGTCTTGCCATTTGCTGGCTGTGTGTTCTTGGATGAGTTTTTTCACCTCTCTGAGCCTCAGTTTAATCCATTTATAAAACAGGAACAAAATCATCTACCTTGAGGGGTTGCTGGGAGGGCTAAAGGAGGTAACTATGTAATTACCTAATAGGGGTAGCTATATGATCACTTTTTCCCCTCATCCTGTCTGGCTAGGGAAAATATGATCTTTTTTTTTTTTTCTTTTTTGAGACAAGGCTGGAGTGCAGTGGCACGATCTTGGCTCACTGCAGCCTCCACCTCCCGGGTATAAGTGATTCTCCTGCCTCAGCCTCCACAGTAGCTGGGACTACAGGCATGCACCACCACACCTGGCTAATTGTTTGTATTTTTAGTAGAGACGAGGTTTCGCCATGTTGGCCCGGCTGGTCTTGAACTCCTAGCCTCAGGCGATCTGCCCACCTTGGCCTCCCAAAGTGCTGGAATTACAGGTGTGAGCCACTGCGCCCAGCTGAAAATATGATCACTTCTTTAGGCAGCTGCCCCTTACACATTTTTGAGCACCTGTGTCCAGGCCAGGCCCTTCACTGGATGCTGGGGACACAGGTAAGTCAGACCCGGAGGTCATCATCAGGCCTGGCAACCAGGCAGGGCAATCTAAAGTCTGGGGGATTAGTCCCCTGGTTAGAAAGCATGAAGGAGGGCAGCAGAGAGGAACGTCTGTGGGTGGGGCTCCCTGTAGCAACTCTCCCTCATACCCAAGTTAAGCCCTGGCCAAGGGCCCTGAGCACCACTCGAGTTAAGTGAGCTGCACAAATCTTCAAGAATGATAGGTTTTGAGTAGCACGCAACAGGAGGGTGTCATCGCCATCTGGTACTTCTTGGTGGGCAAAAACCATCCCAGCCACACTGGCCCAACTGGCGCTTTGTGACTTCTGGCTGTTCCTCCAAAATAAAATCAACCACGCAAGGAAAGAGATCTGACACCTCTGAAGCCATCCAGTCTGTCACCACAACCCACTTGAAGGCAATCTCAATCTCAAAAAGGGAGCTTCAGCAAGTGGCAGGGGACAAATGTGTTGTGTGGGAGGGGAGCACTTTGGAGGGGATTACTTGCATGTCGTCAAACATGATCTGTTTACTCCCTTAGCACTGGAATGTTCTGATAGAGCACAGAACATCGCTCTGAGCAAGGTGCCCCACGTGCCGAGAGAGAGGAGCTCCAGGAAGCCTGGCTAGAGACTTCCAGGAGGAAAAACTGTTTTGACTGGGGATACACAAGCCCTTTCGGGACAGTGAGACCCTGGGTGGGGGGGCAACCCGGAAGCAGCCAGGTACTTAACACTCAGCAATGCATCTGGGAGGCCCCACCTGCCTCTACCCTCCCTCCCTCCAGCCCACCCACAGCTGCCTCCCAGCCCCGCAGCCGCCACATGACGACATCCTGACCTAAGCCCCTCTTCGTCTCCAGCCCCTCTAAGGAGCTATTTGCAGAGGCCCCCATTTGCCATTTAGGGGCTTTGCACGCAAGTGTTTGATTTTAAAAAGAGAGAAAGAGAAGCCACAGCAGGTGCCTCCACTTCCATCCCAGCCCCACCCCACCCTCCGAGGGCTCCCAGGGATCTTTGTGCCGTGTGTGTATGTGTGTGTCTGAGTGCTGGCGTCATCCCCACATCTGCTGCCCTGTGACAAGGGCCTTTGAAGCTCCACAATGACGCCATCTGCCAGGCACGGCCAGCCGGCTGGCTCCTTCAGAGCTGACCCCACGGTTACCATGGCAACCAAGGTGGTGCCAGGGGGCCTTCAGAAGAACCACCAGGCTAATGATGTCAGGAGGTTCCCTGCAGCAGTGTGGCCCACAAGCCCGGGGCTTTGTCAGCCCATGCTTGAGCAGAGGTGGGTGGGGCAGAGATGGAGGACAGGCTGGTGGCCAAGGACAGGAAGAGAAGAAGGAGTCATGGAGGCATTGGGTCTCTGACGAAGGAAGCGTCTCCCCTGTGGCTTCTCGGAGGCTCCTGCTCTCAGAAGGTCAGCGGCTCACTGGGGAGTCCGTCACCTGCCAAAGAGGGTGGCACGGCCTGCATAGGACACGTTACACTGGGCACCTCTGCGCATAGTATTCCCTTTCCTGGGGCCCTTTCTCCTCAGCTCAATGCCCATCACAGGATTCCCTTCTTGGAGCTTCCCAAACAAAGGGGATGGCGCCCTCTCGTTTGCCTGCAGTGTCAGGCACACATCTCCACTACAGCCCCGCCAATGCTCCCTGCGCTCACTCATCTGCCGCACCAGCGGGGTCTCCTTGAAGGCAGGGACTGTGTATGATTCAGCTGACCCTGGTGCCTGCTACAGAGGCCGGCACATGGTGAATTCTAGCAAATGTTAAGTGAATAAATGAAGTCCCTTCATTTCTCAGCCACTTGCCAAGTGATTTCTTTTCTTTTCTTTTCTTTTTTTTTTTTTTTTTTGAGATGGAGTCTCATTCTGTCCAGACTGGAGTGCAGTGGTGTGATCTCGGCTCACTGCAATCTCTGCCTGCCAGGTTCAAGCAATTCTCCTGCTTTAGCCTCCCAAGTAGCTGGGACGACAAGCATACACCACCATGCCCGGCTAATTTTTTGTATTTTCAGTGGACACGGGGTTTCACAATGCTGGTCAGGCTGGTCCTAAACTCCTGACCTGGTGATCCGCCCACCTCGGCCTCCCAAAGTGCTGGGATTACAGGTGTGAGCCACCGCGCCCGGCCAATTTATTATTATTTTGTGAGACAGAGTCTCGCTCTGGCACCCAGGCTGGAATACAGTGGCATGATCTTGGCTCACTGCAACATCCGCTTCCTGGGTTCAAGTGATTCTCCTTCCTCAGCCTCCCGAGTAGCTGGGACTACAAATGCCTACCCCCATGCCTGGCTAATTTTTGTATTTTCAGTAGAGATGAGGTTTTGCGATGTTGATCAGGCTGGTCTTGAACTCCTGACCTCAAGTGATACCTCTGCCTCAGCCTCCCAAAGTGCTGGGATTACAGGCATAAGCCGCCATGCCCGGCCATTACCAGGTGATTTTTAATGCCCAGAGTCTCAGCTGCTTTCCATACAATAGCAAACAGAAACAGGGACAGAGAAGAGCCTTTTGAACCCTACTGTGAGGCATGGATGGAGGAGGTTTCTCTGCTACAGTCGATGCTACAGGTGCTAGGGCCTCTGAGGAGTGGTCTAGACCTGCATGGAGGCACCAGGGAACCTACTTGTATCTCTGTGTATGGCTTATCATGGGAATGAAGTAGGAGAGCTGGAGTAAGAATCAGCACCAAGACCCACTTGGGGTGTGCTACCCTGTGGGGTCTTGTGAAATCATTTGCTCACAAATCCCCTGATTTTTTGGGTCCTGGGGTCTGTGCATCTCCCCTCAGAGTAGCTACATCCACGTCCCTGCACACCAGTAGTACATGTGGGTTCCTGTGGCTTCACATCTTCCCAACCTTTGTCGTAGCAGGTTTTCAATTTTTTTTTTTTTTTTTTTTGAGACGGAGTCTCGCTCTGTCACCCAAGCCGGAGTGCAGTGGCGCAATCTCAGCTCGCTACAAGCTCCGCCTCCTGGGTTCACACCATTCTCCTGCCTCATCCTCCCCAGTAGCTGGAACTACAGGTGCCCGCCACCACGCCCAGCTAACTTTTTGTATTTTTAGTAGAGACGGGGTTTCACCATGTTAGCCAAGTTGATCTTGATCTCCTGACCTCGTGATCCACCCGCCTTGGTCTCCCAAAGTGCTGGGATTACAGGCATGAGCCACCATGACTGGCCTTCTTTTTTTTTTTGAGACAGAGTCTCACTCTGTTGCCCAGGCTGGAGTGCAGTGAAGTGATCCTGGCTCATCACAACCTCTGCCTCCCAGGTTCAGGTGAATCTCCCATCTCAGCCTCCCAAATAGCTGGGATTACAGGTGCACATCACCATGCCCTGCTAATTTTTGTATTTTTAGTAGTGCTTTGCCATGTTGGCTAGACTGGTCTTGAATTCCTGGCCTCAGGTGATCTGCCCGCCTCAGCCTCCCAAAGTGCTGGAATTACAGGTGTGAGCCGGCCAAGCTTTCAATTTCTGTCAGTCCAATAGGATTCAATTGGGTCTTTTAATTTTTTCATTTTTCTGAGACCAGGTCTCACTTTGTTGCCCAGGCTGGAGTGCAGTGGCACCATCATGGCTCAATGCAGTGTCAACCTCCCATGCTCAAGCAATCCTCCCACCCCAGCCTCCCAAGTAGCTGAAACTACAGGCATGCACCACTATGTCTAGCTAACTTTTTAACTTTTCTTTTGTAGGGATGGGGTCTTGCTGTGGTAATCAGGCTGGTTTCAAAATCCTGGCCTCAAGTGATCCTCCTGCTTCCACCCTTCTAGAGTGCTGGGATTACAGGTTTGAGCTACCATGTCTGGCCTGAATTGAGTCTTGTTTTAAATCTCATCCCTCCAATTTCTAGTGAACTTGAGCATCTTTTCACTGCCAGTATCATCTCCTCTGTGAAGAGCTGGTCCTTGGCCTTGTCTATTTTTTTTTGGTTGTTAACTTTTTCTTTCTTTTTTTTTTTTTTTTTGAGACGGAGTCTCGCTCTGTCGCCCAGGCTGGAGTGCAGTGGCATGATCTCAGCTCACTGCAAGCTCCGCCTCCCGGGTTTACACCATTCTCCTGCCTCAGCCTCCCAAGCAGCTGGGACTACAGGCACCCGCCACCTCGCCCGGCTAGTTTTTTGTATTTTTAGTAGACGGGGTTTCACCATGTTAGCCAGGATGGTCTCGATCTCCTGACCTCGTGATCCGCCCACCTCGGCCTCCCAAAGTGCTGGGATTACAGGCTTGAGCCACCGCGCCCGGCCTGGTTGTTAACTTTTTCTTACTGATCTCTAGGAGTTCTTTACATATGAATTCTGAAGGCTACCTCTTTCCCATATGTGTGGCCAGTATCTTCCCAGGCTGTGTGTGGTGTTTTTGCTTTATGTTATGTGCCGTTTATTGAACAGAAGTTTTTAACTTTTATGTAGTTAAAGAGAACAGCAAAAAACTGTCTGAGGCTCATGTAAGCACCAGACTTATGACACCCTTTGTATGTCTCTGTCTGTTTTGTGGGGGTTTTTGTTTTGTTTTTTTAGAGAAAGGGTCTCGCTCTGTTGCCCAGGCTGGAGCGCAGTGGTATGATCATGACTCACTGTAGCCTTAAAATCCTGGGCTCAAGTGATCCTCTCACCTCAGCCTCCTAAGTAGCTGGGACTACAGGTGCGTACACCACTACATCCAGCTAATTTAAGAAGATTCTTAGAGATAAGCTTTCACAATGTTGCCCAGGCTGGTTTCAAACTCCTGGCCTCAAGTGATCCTACTGCCTCAGCCTCCCAAAGTGCTGGGACTACAAGTGTAAGCCACTGTGCCCCGTCCTACTTGGCTTTCGTATCTACAAAGAGCTTCTCCTTTCACGATCTTCTGAGTCCCACAAGGCCCTGGGAGGTGGCAGGAACAGAGATGATCATTCTTACGACACAGATGAGAAGGCAGAGACCCTGTCACAGCATCCCACTGTTCTGCCTCCTGGCACCCACTCTTTCCTCTTCTAGTAGCTGGCCCCTGCCTTTTCTCTTGAGGAACCTCATTCCTCACAATCTCTGTCCCTGTGGTTTGGATGGGGTTGACACCAGAGCAGGTACAGGGCCTAAGCCTGGCCAACCAGAGCATTTGATTTCCTAGGCCACAAGGATGGCATGAGGCTTGAGCTGGGCCAGTGAGAGCACTGTCCTATCTAGGACTTGGTTAGAATGACTGAGAAAGAGGCCATTTCTACTGGTAAATTCTACTTGAAGATGAAGTCAGTATAGAGGAAAGCAGATCCGAAGACAGAGACCTATTCCTGGCAATGTTTGAGGCTGGATCCAGCCATGCCTGAGACCTTCTACTCCTCAGGCCAGCTCAAGGTCTGGTTCTGGATCTTCGGTAACAGAGTCCTGACTAATACTGACCTAGTTATTGTGGGAAATCAAAGAGCCAAGACCTTTGATCTTGAACCATCATTACAAGTATAAAGAAGTACAGAAAAATAAGGGCCTCCCAATGCTATATTTATCTTTAGGTCTCAGTTTCCAAATCTGTGAAGTAGGGATAGCCACCCTGTCTCTTCCATCTCAGCTAACTCTGGCTTCTTCAGTGCCTCCTGGGCCTCTTGGGTGAAGTAGGGCACCCTGGCCCTCCTGTTCTGACCCCAAGGACCTTCTGAATGGGAGGCCAGGAAACAGTAGACGTGATAGAAATAATCAGCATAAAGGAAAACTAACATCAGCTTGAAGCCGCCCTAGAGAAAACTGGATGTGGTAAAGACCACGGCAAAAAAGAGAGAACAGGGAGGAAGGAAAGAGAAAAATCTGACCCTATCAGCAGCTACAACTGGAAATTAGACCTGAAAAAAAAATGAGTTAAATCTTTGGTGCAAAATTTACACATTAAAGGATAAACTCTGCTAAGAATAATTTCCATAACAATGAAAAACTGGAGAAAATCCTAAACATCTACTGGAACCATATGGAGATCTGCTTCAAGAATTAAATGGATTTCGGGGCATTCGCCTCTGGAAAATACTTTCTAGACAAAACGTCATTGATACTGATGTGTTTCTGAGAACATTTCTCAGCATCCTGTGGGTCGAAGCCTCCTGTGCGCAGCCAGAGCCGCTAGCCCTGTAGGCTACATCCTGTTTCAGCAAGAACAGGTGACGGGCACCAAGGAAAGGGGCCCAGAGCAGGCGCAGGGTGGCTGGCTCAGGGCCCAGCCCACTGCCCCAGGCCACTCACCGTGGTGATGAATCTATACAGTGGCTGCCGTCTCTCTGTGTACTTGACCGTGATGGGGCTGAGGTCGTAGCGGAACCAGATGGCAGGGATGATGCGGCCTGTGTGGCTGTAGGCGACGTATTCCTGGGGTAGAGGATATGAGAATCAGAAGTACAAACTGTGTCGCAGGGTGGGTGGGTCCCCCAGTAACCTTCCAGAAAGGACTTCCCTCCCTCTCTGCTCCACAAAGCCCGACTCCCCACTCCCTCTCTCAATCCCTTCCCCTGGAGGCCCTGGACTCTGCTGTGCACAGCTGGGCATTTTTGACCCCCTTGGTTGTTTAGAAATTGACCATGTGAGCTGCAAGCAGCACCAGAATCAGAAAATACATTAGAAAGCAGAGCTGTAAAAGGAAAAGTGTAATTGTTGGCTGAGTAAAGGCCTATGGCCTCCTTCAACCCCTAGGCCATGCGAAATCCATTCATTTATTCAACAATGGTTTGCTGAACGCCTCCACTGTGGTGGTCTATGGCTGGCTGCTGGGGACCCCGAGGTGAGCAAGTCCTGCCCTTTCCCCAGAGGGAGTCACAGTCTGCAGAAGGAGGAAGACATAAGAATATCCCTAACACTGCGACATCACGCATGTTGGATGGAGGGTCATGGAGAGTTGAGGGGGCCATGAACAAATGAACGAATGACCCATTCTCCCAGGAGGCATCTGGGAGACTGGGGAGGGGACATTCTGAGCCACACATGATGGATAAGCAGGAGACCCGGTGTGTGTGTGTGTGTGTGTGTGTGTGTGTGTGTGTGTGTGATGGGTGTAAATGCCGTGTGGGGAGTGCACTAGCTTCTTCAGAGGAATGGACTGAACTGCAAAGCCAGAAGGCCCCGCCCTGCCACCAACCTTCCCAAGAATGCACACAGCAGGGACTAAGGCTACTAAGGGGCTGAGCTAACAGTGCGTCCTTGGGCCAGCCCCTCCCTCCCTCAGGGACTTGGTTTCCCCATCTAAACACTGATGGGCCTGGGATGATGACCCCTGGGATCTCTCCAGTTCAGGCACTTGAAGGTGCTAAAATCTGCAACAACTGGAGACCATATTGAACCACTGGGGTACCCCCAACCCCAAATGCCGAGCCTGAGGAGCCCAGGCCGCTCCAGAGGTAACACTGAGCCCTGACCTCCCACTGGGTCACTGCTGCCTGCTCCCAGGGCAGAGTGCGGCTGCAGCCACAGAAGCTGAGCAAGCTGTTTGGCTGCTCGGCCTCGCAAGCTGTTTGGCTGCTCGGCCTCGCCAAAGCACTGGGAAAAGGAGCTTTGAGTAAGGGAAGATCAGCTTTCTCCAGGAGAGCTTCTGGGGTAGGTTGACTGTCTGAGTCACAGCCTAGAGCTGAGGGACAGAGAAAAGAGTGAAAATAGCAACAGTATCATTTACCTAAAGGTTTTTATTTTTTGGTGGGCTAGGCATTTTTGAAAACATTGCCTCACGTGACTGCAATCTTATAAAGTATCATCTCCATTTTATGAATGAGTAAACTGAGGCACACAGTGGCTATGTGACATGTCGCGGGTCAACAGCTAGTGAATGTCTGAGCTGGAATTTGAACTGCAGTGTGGTCCTGAGCTTGCATCTGTGCTTTTTCATCTGTTAGTTGCTATGAGCATGTGAGGGTTACAATGAGATGCCCCTTGTGAAACAGTGAATAAAAGAAACAGAGCTCCCGGGAACATCCATTTAGGGCGAGTCAGAACAGAGGGACTAAGTCACTGGACAGAGAGCAGCTCGCAGGTGGGCAGACTCACAGCCCCTTCCTTAGACTGAGGCATGAGGTGACCAAGAAGCCAGGCTCTGGAGCTCAAGGAAAACCTGTTCTAATCCCCACTCAGCCACTTTATAGCTCTACAACCACCTCTCAGTGCCTCGATGGCCAAATCAACAAAATGGGCTCAATAACAGTCTCAACATCAGAGCTGTCATGATGATTGAGAAGATGGAAGAAGAGAGCTTAGCACATCTAGCCCCCAGGAAGTACTCAATGACTGACAGCTATGCCTCCTATTATTGTTATAATTAACTGAACTAAACAGGTATCACTTATAAGGGGTTTGGGCAGCCTTGGAATGGAAGAAAAAGGACAGTCCAGGTGGTAAGTGGGAAAAACCCATCCACCAGGGTCTAGCAGGGGCATCTCAACCAACAGGCTTCAAGTATTCATGTCCCATTGGTGTGGTGCCCCTGGGGAAGCCCAAGGCTGTCTTAGCTTGAGACTACTAATTTCTGGGCCATCCCACTCTGCAGACTCTGACCATGCTCTGCTGCCCACTAAGGCCTGGTGTCTTCTCCATGACTTTGAGTGTTGGGGTCCTGGGGACACCTCTGTCAATCAACAGCAAATTAATCAATAGCCATCTTGGTGTGACTCAGCAGCCTCATGAGTTTGGGTAAAGTGCCTGTGCTCTGAGAGCAGGAGTGTCTGTGTGTGTTGAGCACCCTGGGGTCTGTGTCTAAAGGACTCGGACCAGATGCAGGGCTGTTTGAGAAACACCCCTGCAACCCCAGGACCTTTGTAGGACGGGGCCTACCTGCTCTTTCTCAAACCCTATCTCCTGGTAGATCTGTTCTCCTTGACTCTGAGACTGCCACATGGCAGGGACTAGGCCTTTCACCTTTACCCAGAGACAGAGCCTGGCCCAAGCTAACCCCCAGGAAAGGCCTCCAGAAAGGAACCGGAAGAAAGTGCGTCCGTGCAGCCGCCTGTCGTCTCTGCTCTCCGTCAGCAGAGGGCGCCGCCGCACAGAGCTCGGCCCAGCCATCGCTCGCGTACCTTGTTGGCCACCGTGTACTGGTAGGAGTACCGCTGCTTGCCACTCTTGTCCTCATAAACCGTGGGTACAATCTTCAGGATGTAGTCGTGGGAGGCCAGGGCTGCGGGAAGGACACAGCAGAATGAAGCAGGGGGATGGGCACTGCCCGCTGACAGCTCTGTGCCATTTCAGTCCTAATCCTAAACCCCCGGGCACAACAGGGGGCTCATTCCCCACAGTTTTACCACCAACCAACTGCTCTTCATCTTCTCCCCTTGGACACAGGGAATTGGGAGACTCTATCCATCAGGATCTTCCTCCTGCACTGTATATACATTACTAAAATTCTGGAAACAACCCAAACGTCCATCGACAGAGCAACCATGAAAGAGTGAGTGTTGGCCGGGCGCGGTTGCTTACACCTGTAATCCCAGTACTTTGGGAAGCCGAGGCGGGTGGATCTTCTGCAGTCAGGAGTTCGAGACCAGCCTGGCCAAGATGGTGAAACCCCGTCTCTACTAAAAATTTAAAAAATCCCAGCTACTCAGGAGGCTGAGGCAGGAGAATCGCCTGAACCTGGGAGGCGGAGGTTGCAGTGAGCTAAGATCACACCACTGCACTCCAGCCTGGGCGACAGAGCAAGACTCCGTCTCAAAAAAAAAAAAAAAAAAAAAGTGGGTGCTAGGAGCAGCTATTCTCCAACAGGGAAAAGAACCAAGTCATGGATTGGGGGAGGGGGAGGCACTCTCTATCCATGTACATATATAGGAGAATTATCTGGAAAGTTGCCCAAGGAACCATGGGCAGCTTTAGCTTCTGGGGAGGAAAGCAGGATTTGAGAAAGATCCCATTTCATTGTACAACCTCTGATATTGTTTGAATAGTTTTACTTTTAAAACAAACTATGTTTCAGTATTAAAAGAAAAGAGCCTATCAACCAGAAAAACTGCACGGGAAAATGGGGAAAGAAAGCAATGGCAGATCGGTTCTTCCTGGATGGGGGAGCTGCTGAAGGCAGGGATGGAGCCTTACTCATCTCTGTGTCCCCAGAGCCCCGTGCAGGGCCTGGTACCAAGTGGACCGTGGCAAATGCTTACTGAATGAATGAACGGATGGAAGGATGACTGGACAGGGGCATGAATGAAAGCACAGATGAATCAGCTGCTGATAAGCATGAGGTAACTGGAGTCCAATGCTGGGCTAATAGAATGCTGGCCCAGAGCGGCCAGATATCACCCAGGAAAGGTATGAACTGTCCTGGGCCTTCTGGGATGCTTACAGGAAGCTCATGGGCCTTCCAGAATCTCGGGTCATGGACTACAGAGCTAAAATAACACAGCAATTTAGGCCTGTGGGTTCTAATCCTGGTCGCATAGTCGAGTCAGTCCTCTTCTGTAAGAAGGCTGGGGATGCAGACCGCATTCACTGCCCTAACACTCCCTCCCTGCCCCGACACTCCCTTCCTGTCCCTTCCTGCCAAAGCCACATCTCAGTAAGCAAAGGAAGTGCTTCCTGAATTGTTCTGAGTGAGTTCCTCTGAAAACCTGAGAAAAGTCCTGCAGCCGCAGAGCCAAGTCCATGAAGACTCCAACATCTCTCTGTTCAACCCTGTAATGGTTCTCAGATGTCAGAAGCAGTCGAATCATTTGGATTAAAGGACACCTGGACCTCTTTCCAGGAGCAGCCCACTAAATGGGTCAAGGGTGGAGCTCAGTATCTGCATTTTTAAAACAAGAGCCAAGACCACGCTTGACAGTGGTGTCCAAATGCCTATTGCCCTAGGTTAAAAATGTGAAGAAATGAAAAAGTGAATGCCTTATCAAAATCACCCCTGTAATATTTCTTGTTAAAACTTGTACAAGGCTGGACATGGTGGCTGACGCCTGTAACGCCAGCACTTAGGGAGGCTGAGGTGGGCAGATCACTTTAGGTCAGGAGTTCAAGACCAGCCTGGCCAACATAGTGAAACCCCATCTCTACTAAAACTACAAAAATTAGCCAGGCGTGGTGGCACACACCTGTAGTCCTGGCTACTAGGGAGGCCGAGGCAGGAGAATCGCTGGTTGCAGAGAGCTGCCACTGCTCTCCAGCCTGGGCAATAGAGCGAGACTCCATCTCAAAAA